>NW_020955216.1:1162998-1500472 GCF_003031625.1 Empidonax traillii
TTTTTTTTTTTTTTTTTTTTTTTAAGGAAAGGATGCAACATTCCTCCAGTCCCACCAGAACCTCTGCTTTGATTAAATAAATATTTCTCTAGCCTTACGGTAATGCTTTTCACTTTCTGTTCGGGTCCATCTGTGATTATTATTTAAAATTTTTATTTCCAGTAGCTTTTCCCTCCCCACTCCAGCCTTAGTGAAAAATGTAGATGATTGCTGGGAACGTGGGATTTGAATTTTAGGAGGAGGTGAACCAGTAACAAGCCTCTATCCAGGCTTCAGGAATATGTTTTTTTCCTCTTTCTGTAAGAGGCTATTTTATTACTAGCAGAAGTGCAGCTGAATTAAATCATCTGTCTTGAAAATCTAAAGAAGCTTTTTCTTTTTTTTTCTTTTTTTTTTTTTTTTTTTTTTTTTTTTTTTTTTTTTTTTTTTTAATTTTTTTCTTTATTTTCATAACACAAATAATTAACTTCCCAGTTTGTTTCATAGCTCTGAACAAGGAATGCAGTTACGGTCAGTTTTTCCATTTGGGAGAACCTTAATGTAGATGTATTTTATACTGCAAGGTAATAAACTGCATGTTTGTTAGTAAGTATTTTCATTAAATGTCTTGAGCTATCCCTATTTCTTAATGTGGGGGTTGTCATTTGGAATCCCTTTAAGTGGGATGGGGGTGAAGAAAGAGGATGGGTGATTAGGAATTTGACTGTACTGTTGATGCATTGAGGAAAGTGTCTTGCATTTGAGAGATAGTCACAGGTTTTTAAGACTTGGGGTTTGATAGGTGCCACAGTTCTGTGGATGTTGTACCTGCAGCCCTGGTGTGCCCGGTGATCCCGGTGTGCTGTGTGTGAGTCCTGGTGGTTGGATTGACTCCAATACGAGACCAGTTTGCCTTTAAAAGCTGCCCTTAAAAATCTGTCAGTCCCTGCTCAATATATGTCTGTCTGGCTTTATGGAAGAAAAATTTTTAATGTTCTTGCCCTTAAAAAAACAAAAACAAAAAAACCCTAAACCCAAACCCTAACAAAAACAATGCCAAGGAAAAAAAAAAAAAATCAACCAACCCCCAAACCACGGAGCCCTGGGGGAAGCGGAATTTTTCAGGGCTGCTCACAGTGCACTGTCTGGGAAGGTGCGTGTAATTTGTAACTGTTTGCTGAACATGAACCAAACGTGGGTTGAGGATGAAGTTGAGGCGAGAATAAAGTAACCCTTGTCTTTAGCACTTGGGATAACTTAGAAGTGCCTCTTTTCTCCAGAAAACAGCGTGGATCCAGTGGCCCGGGCTGCGAGTGGGTGCTGCCTGCGGCCACATTTTTTGCAGAGCAAAGCAAAAGGAAACGTGTGGGGAAGTTGGGGAGCAAAGGAGCAACTGTGGATGCTCCAGAAATAGGCACCTCCGCAGGGACGTGTGCGGGCGCGGGCTGGAGCCATGGATGTGCTTGCATCGTGAATTCTGGCTGTGTGCTGCTGTCCTCTAATTTCCCATGACAACATATGGATCCCATAAAGGCAAACATGCCGGAGTGCATCTGTCTGGGTAGTTAACACAAACCAAACATCCCCCTGCTCGGCGATCCCGCTGCTCCTCTGGCCGCGCCGCGCGGAGCCCTCCTGCGACAGCCCCTCGCTGCTCCGGCATTCCCCGTCACGCTCCCGGGGTGAGCCCGACTGCCCCGGGAGGGAGGAGGGCAGCAGGCGCCAGCTCAGGGGAGCGGAGGGGTTAAGCGGGGAGAGGGGCGCGCGCCCTGCGGCCCCCCACCCTCCTGGGAGCTGGTCCAGCCTGAGCAGGCTCTGCCCTGGGGTCAAGTCCTAGGACATCTTCCCTCCACTCCAGGCAAGGCAAGAGCTGAAGCTGGGAAGGGAAACAGCCAGATGAGCGGATGGCAGAGATTTGCCCCTCGTCCTGGACGCAGCCGTCCAGGGGCTGGGGAATGGGAGAGTTCCCAGTTTTCCAAGGTGCAAAAAGAGGTGGTGAGGGGAGGCTGTGTGTGAAAAGAAGGGAAGGAGCGAGTGACGGCCACAGGACCAGCGGATAAACCACTACGCAAACACCGAAATGCAGCCAAGGAATTAAGGGATAATTCCTACAGAAATTGTTAGGTATGATTACATGTATGTGCATGCGTGTCTCCTCTAGAAAATTTGCTTTCCATAAGATTTCTTTGTTCTAGGCAAAAAGACAATCTGGTTGCTAAAATATAAGAAGGGGCTTCCCTCGCTTTAATTAGAAATCTTGATACAGCCTCATCTGCAATTGTGCGGGTGCCTCTTGTTTCTATACGTGTATCTCTGCACACGCATAGATGGGATTTTGGGTTCAAATAGCTTTTAATGTGCTTAGCAGAGAGAAGCTCTCAGTATCAGATCTGCAGGGAAAGTAAGACTGATTTTTCCCATAGGAAACTTGTTAAAGACACAGTTGAATTATTAGATCAGCCCGGGTTTTTTTGTCTCACGGTACATCTGATGTATTTGTGCATAGAATCGTATAGTTTCATTTCTGTTATTTTGAACAGATGGAACGAATAGCGGCGCTTTAAAGTTATTATTCGTAGAAATGTATACAAATTAAGAGGAACAACTTTGAAGCAAAATGTTTCTCCGAGGCAGCGCGTATGGCTTTCTGGACAGGACTCTCGGCAAAGATGGTTGTTATCTCTGACATGTAAAACAGGGGTGGGCAGCTCCAGTTTCCTGGGTTCTCCCCTGGAGACACGACCTGGCTGCCAGGGGCTTGGGAGCAGCTCCCTGAGGCTGGGGTGGGTCAGATTTGCATGGGGCCGCGGTGACAGCACTTGGGTGAGTTTTTAGGGAGCCACAAGCATTTTCTGTTGCTCGCCGCCTGGCACGGGGGGACCGGGCCAAGGCTCTGCGATGCCAGAGGCCGATGGTGCACAAGGGGCTGATGTATGGGGATAGTAAAAAAACAAACAAATGTCCGGGCTATCTTTTTAAATTCAGGCTTTAAAAATTATTGGTGGGAGAGGGGAGATCTAGCTTAGAAAAAAAATCTCCATAATATCATCCGCTTCCACAGCTCTGTGCTTCTTGGAAATGTGTCTGAAGAATCAGAACAAAGCATGGAAGGCCAGAGTCCTTGAAGGAGCTCCAAATGATAAAGTCTGCCATTCATTTTAAACACAGCGTGCATTGTGGAAACACAGGTCAATTTGAAGGCATTTGTCAGATTTCCAGTTCCCTCTGCTCCTTTGCAATGGAAATTTGCAATCAAATCTCTGTGCTGGAGTTGGGATGTCTGCCTTGATCAGTTTGTATGACTTTATGCCCAAAGCACTGGCCAGGTAAGCTATCTTTTCCTTTGGAAAGTTTGTTTGTGTGGAGTTGAGCGGGAGAAGGGGGAAAGGCTGAGGGGAATGGAGCTGGAGCAGATGCGTTTATTCCAGGTTTGGAAAAAGGGAAAGGGCAGGCGATCGGCAGTGACGGATTGCACAGGGCTGGCTGAGCTGCAGGAGTGAGCTGATACCATTTAGAGACGCCCAGCAAGAGGCATGGAAAGGGATATTCCAACAGCAACGCGGTCATTGTTGGGATGCAGAAATGCAGCAGGGCTGAAGAGCCACATTGCTGAGCAATTCCGGCCAGACAGCAGGAATTTCTTCTGGAGGCATGTTCCCCTTGGTTAAATGGTGGGGCTGCCACCCTTATTGCTGAGACAAGTGCGGATGCTGGAGAGGGGAGTGCGTTTCTCAAGAAGAAATGCTGTAGGATTTGGGGAGGTTTGGGCTGGAGGGGATATTCAAAGGAACGTTTGTTCTTTTGTCTTCAGTTTATTTCTGGGGGTTTACCCGATTATTAAAAGACATCGTGCTCTAGGCAGTGGGATTGACGGGACCTCTGTGGGCTATTCCAGCTGTCCCCAAACCTCTGGCAAGGCTGCTGCAGCCAGGCTGAGTAAACACTCCTTAGTCAGCCAGCAGGCTTGTAATGTGCATTTGCTTGTTTTGCAGGCCATAACACAAGAGGAGTGGATGTGTTTGCCATGGAAATAAACACTTGGAATACATCTATATGTTTCTTGGCTTTTTGAGAGAAATGAAGAAAAAAGTCTTGGCATTTAATTAGGAGTCACTAACCTGATAAATATTGAACATCATTTCTTTGTGAGCTGCTCCCTGTGCTCGGAGTACTCTATGGATGTATTCCACAATTGCACTTGTTTAATGCCTGTATCACCTCATGCCTATTGTATTTATGTTGTCATCAATGTCAGATTTTAATTAAACAATTAAATCACTGTCACAGTAATTTCCCTAGAAAACTATTTTAAATGAAAAATCCCACAATAAATGTTTGGGAACCATCTTAAAGGGAAAAAAAGAGGGAAATAAGTTACAAAATAAAATTACAGTTCCCACAGAATTAGAAAGAAAAAAAATGTTTTCAGCACTGAGAGGAATTCTGGATTACATTCTGATTCCACAGCACTCAAAGTGTGTGAGGAGGGAGACTAAGACAACCGGGATTGTTTGGGGGCCAGTCTGGGTCTGTCGGGCAGAGCTGATGCTGCAGGGACCCCAGTCCAGGGCTGGCACATCCTGTGCTAACCCCCCATTGTGGGCCAGAAGCAGTGACAGCACAGCAAACCTCTCATCTCAGCACAAACCAGGTGCCAAGTGCTCCTTGGAAAATAGTCCATCCACCTTCTTCCCCTCTGAATTATTTCAGAATTAAGCTGGAGGTTCGCAGGAAAGCCTACATCAAATTATTCACTAAGTTAAGCACCAGCACCAGCTGTACTTACTATATAGTAACTACATTCTCCAACCCTGAGTTGTAACCAGTGAGCAATCAGATCTGACATGGCATCTTTGCTGCAGTTAATCAAACAGTTCATCGTTATCTCTTTGTAAATATCTGCTCTTATTCCTCTAAACCTGTACTTCTTCGCACAGAAAAATCACAAACATGAGATGCAAAATTCATCAGACAAGATATCTGCAGGAATCACGCTCTCAGCCACACGCCACGATATTACCTGTATTTAACATAAGCACATCTGACATTTGCGGCGATGCGAGCTGTGCTTATTGAAACTGGGGGCCCGGCTGTGACTGCAGCGCGACGCACCCCACGGCTGCCCCCGGCCCTGCCGGCCAGCGCCGCAGCCGCTTTGATTTGTGCCCTGGGAGGGCCGTGCTGGGAGCTGTGGCAGGGGCTAGGGAGGCTCTGCTGTCCCCCTGCCCACAGCAGCACCCAGCTGGGGCTGAGGGGTCGCCCCCACCCCAGCCCCCAGCCCAGCAGGAATCCTGGGCGCCGTTTCTTTTAGGTCTGTGCTGCATTTTTTATTGGAATGCAGCTTTGCAGATTGGGTTATGGCTGGGCTGCGTGTGGTTTCTATCAGCCCTGAAGTGTTTTACAGCTGGAGATGATTTGGGGGGGTAGGGGCACATCCAGCCTGTCCACAGCCAGGTCTGATGTTTGTCTGCTGCTAATTTTTTTCTATGTGCTTCCATCAAAAGGTGAGGTTAGCGCTGGGGGAGCAATGATGACGACGAGGACACCATCAGGCCCATCCCTCCCCCCTCCTCATTTCAGTTCGGTTCTCCCAAAAGCAGTTTGCCAGTAGATCCCCTTTCCTCCTGTGGCCACGACAAGCGGAAGGTACCTGGTGCAGCTGTGCCCGAGCCGGGCAGCCTGAGGCCTGGGCACAGACTGGCTCTAGGCAGCACCCTGGCAGGGACCCTCCACCCCAGCCAGCACCACTTGTGAGTCCGGGGCACAAAATCTATAACCTAAATTCAGCCAGTGAACCCCAAAGCACAGGATTCCATCAGGCCAGAGCCTCCACAGTCCCCTTGGCCAGCGCAGACCCTCACCTGGACCTGTCCAGGGCCACCCGCACTGAGCCCAGAGGCTTTGCCACCAGAAGGGACTTGGCTGAGCATATGCAGCCAGAAATACATATTTTTATACTCGGGAAAGGGGAAAATGGATGAGGTTGCACAGAACCCTCCTCCAGGCAGGAGAGGCTGTGCTGGAGGAAAGTATTGCTCATAATGACACTTAAGCCCAGACACTTGAATGCTAAAGGTTAAACTTACATTCTTCAAGAAAGGGCTCCTTGCCAGCTTGAACTGTGTTGTGTGTTCACTATTGCCTCCTCCTCCTCTTCATCCACTCTCAATCCACTTTTGGTATTTGTTGAAATAACTAAGGTTCTGGGGTGGGTTTTTTTCCTCCCTTAATTTGTGTTCTTTGTGCCAGTTCTCAGCCCTGTGTCTGTCACAGGGTTAAAAAAAAAAAGCAGTCCAATGCCAGTATGAAAGTGAAGGGTTTTTTCTTGGCTGCATACTACTGTAGCTTCAATTCATCAAAGACCAGCCTCAGCACATGTTCCATCCTCCAGTGACACACAGTCCATAGAATGCCATCCTCCACCTCCTGTCCTCAGCTGAATAACCAGAATGTACATTTTGACAATATGGCTAAAAATAGAGCTGAAAAACAAATTGAATATATACAGTAACAACAGGGTGGAGAGATAATTTTGGAGGCAATCCTCACCAGGGCTGGAGATGAAACTGGTGGCAATGTTTCCAAATGCTCAAGTCAGGGAAGGACAAACAGGAAATGCCCACCCAGGAGCAGCACTTTATGATGAATTTCAGCATAATATGAAGAAACAGACATGCAGTTTGGATGCTGCATTTAGATCTTAATGATCAAAGAGCACCTTCTCCATATACTTTCATGCTTCTCCCCAGAGATATTTCCCATTAAAAAAGAATGGAAATAACATTACATTGTGCACGCCTTCTAAAGCAGCCCCTTTACACAGGCTCATGCAGGCTTTTCGTGGAAATCAGTCTTAGGTGAAAGCACAGAACATGGATCCCTACATCTCAGCAGCAGCAGATAGAGGAGACCCAGACAGGAAGGCTGGATCAAAGGCTTTGAGGAGGAGCATGGAAAAGAGCCAGAGTGAGCTTCAGAAGTCAAACGCAATTTTTATTTGGGTTCAGAGATGATAAAAGGCCAGTGATGTTCATTTTCCTACTTCCTGCAGCAAGGGACTGGGGGGCTGCAGCGCTCCGCATCCCTTTCAATAGCAGCTTGCTGCAGTGTATTTCTTGGCACAGCCCTAATTGTATCTCCTGGTCCCAGTGGAAGTTCACACTTTTTAATATGTCTTATTGCTTCTGCAACTGCTGCCACCAGTCAGCAATCACAAACAGGAAGCTGTGAGTCAGCAGAGCCATAACCTGCGGGCTGACAGTGGCCAGAGGAGAGGGACGATCCTGGAAAACACCAAGAAGGGCTGAGCCGACCAAGCCCTGCTGTGGGAATGGTGCCCGGCCTGGCCCGGGGATGTGTCTGGAGCCTCGGGTCCTAATTCAGCCCTTCAGCTTACACCAAAACCTGGTATAAAGGCCCAGGTGTCGCTCTGGGCCTGAGCGCCATCAGAGAGGTTTCCCAAAGCTGGTCCCCAAAGCTCAGGGCTGTCACGGCAGGGCAAGAGCAGACAGGGACACCACTACCAGCCCTGGGTTCAGTTGCTCATCCATGCTCCAAAAAGCAGGTTTTTACCCCAGTAGGGAGAGGCACGGCAGAGGAGGCAGTGGTGACCCCTTGGCCGGGAGACGCTAGCAGCACGCAGAGCTTGGCTACACCACGGCTCACGTAGCATAGGGAGTGGATGATCTATTCCCAGCCTGGTTTTGTCTGTTTTCTAACTGTATTTAGCAGCGAGTTTACTCCAGACTGAGCCTGCGTGAGTAAGTGTGCATGTAAGGGTTGAGGATTGGCTGCGGCAGGCAGAGGGTTTGCTGAAAGGCTTGTTAAGGAAGCACTACTGACCATGCAATCCAATTACATAATGCTTCAAAAAATAACCGAGCTGGGAGTCGGGTCTGGGCAGTGCGTTTCAGCAGCAGAAAGAGGTATCAAATGTCCGTCTTCCAACCCAAAGGCTGACAGTGTATTTGTGCCACAATCTGACACTGCACCTCGGCCGTAAACTGCTCTAAAGAGGAAACTTGCTTCCAGGGGAAATGTCTGCTGTTCCCTTTCAAGGCAGTGCTGCACCCTGCAGACCGACGTTATTTGAGTCCTTGTAAAATTACCACTAATCTCTGCACTCAGGATGCCTCGCGTTTTATGGGCACTCATATGACGGCAGCTTTGTTTTCTGGGGGGAAAGTGGAGTGCTGAGCAGGGAGAAGCAGGCACCTGGCCATCAGCAATGGCTCTCAGGGGGTTTTCCTCAGCTCCCTGCAGTTCCTCTTGGCTGCTCCAGACAGGACAGACATAGAGATGATGCATAGTATTATACAGGACAATGTCTGAAAAAAATACCCCATCCTGCCGGGGAAAGATCCAGATGCAGTCCCGTTCCTGGGCAGAGCTTGCACAGAGATGCGCATCCCTTCTGTCGAGATGGATGCTGAGGGAGGGACCGAAGGGCCAAGCTCCAGGGTGGCTCTATCCACACGTTGTTTGGGATGACTGGGGATTTAGAAACCTCATCTCCAAGCACCACTGGTAGATTTTATAGGAGTTACTAATTTAACTGCTGGGCTGCTCCAACGGTGTCACAGGGAAGGCGCACTTCTGGTGAAGGAGAGAACAACAAACTACGGATATTCTTGGCCTCTGCTGAGCTCCGTGTACCTGAGCTGTGGGGCTCAGATGCTAGGGATGCTGCATGAGCTCCTGTGCCGGCCACCAGCACCCAGCTCTGGCCTTGTCCCAGCCTGGGGAGTGCTGGGCTCCCTTGATCGGGGAGTACCCCCTGCTCCCCGGGGCTCTCCTGGGCACTGCCCACTCCGGGAGCCCCCCGGTGACACGGGCGAGCCCCGGCCCCGCGCCACCGCAGGACCCGGGGCACTGGTGCGGCGGCCGCGGGCGCGAAGGGGTTACGGGCAGCTCGTCCGGCCCGGCCCGCCCCGCCGCCTTCCCCGGCTGTTCCCGGCTGTTTACCTGGAACGCCCGGCCGGAGGCAGCGCTGACATCACCGCCGCGCCCCCTCCCTCCCTCGCTCCCTCCCGCCGCCGGCCCAGCCTCGCCCGCCGCGGGGCCGCAGCTCCCGGGGCAGCGCACGAACCTGTCCACCCGGCCCGGGCCCGCCGAGCGGACGGTGGCCCCGTCACGGGGGTGGTGGCCCTGCCATGGGGATGGTGGCCCTACCAGGGCAGTGGTGGCCCCACACCGTGACGACTCTGCCCGTTTTCACCCTGTGCCCACGCTGGGTGCAGCACACGCCTACGGTGCCCAGGCTCAGCCCCGCGGCTGTTCTGCCCTCCTTGCCCGGCAGCTCCTGTCCCTGCCATCCGCAGCTCGGCCCCCTCACCCACGGCCCTGGGCACACACGGTGCCACGGCGCTGCCTGCCCACCCACCTGGCTCCCGCGTCGCAGCCCGATGCTCGGGGGCAACCGTGCTGCCCGCTCCTCACTGCCTGCACCCTCCTCCCCAGGGCTGCTCTTGGGCGCTGGCGGTGCCCGAGCCCGGCTGGTCACATCGGGCTCTCTGGCAGGCCCGGGTGGCCCGTGGCCCCGGGCACACGGTGGCCACAGCCAGCGGTGCAGGTGCTCACCCCTCCGGGGGTTGCTCACCCCAGCCGCCCGCGGCAGAGCTGCTCTGTGGACGCTTTCTTCGTGCATTTGGGCAGGGAGCCAAAGTATGCAGCTTAAAGGAAATGTTTAATAAAGACACAGGAGCCCCAAACTGTTTATTTTTCCTTGCAGAAAGGTGGAGAGACGATGTCCCTGGAAATGCTGCCGGGCCAGGCGCAGGCTGGGGGCCGGAGGCCGAGCTGGGGCTGACATAGCCTCTCACCTCTCCCTCCCCTGACAGCCCCGGCCGCGGGGTCATAAACCGTGGGGGGAAAAGGCAGCCTATTAGTAACTCTATTAAGTCTCCATTAGTTAGGTGTGAACTCATTACTCTAATATACCTGGAGGTGGGATCCCACTTGCAGGACATTAGCGCTGCAATAAGCACGTTTACCACCCCAGCCGGACGGAGCAAGGGAGAGGACGGAGCAAAGGAGAGGACGGAGCAAAGGAGAGGCGCCCCACCACACCTGGAGCAGGCCCGTGGCTGCTGCAGCACCACCACGGAGAGCCCCTTCTAACCATGCTCACCCCGGGGGGGGCTGCACTCCTCCCACACAGGGTCCCTGTCCCCATAGTGGTGGCCCCTGTGACCAGTCCTCCAAATCCCCCTCTAGACCCATTCCTGCAGTAGCAACAGGGGAGTCACTGAAAAACACTCTCCTCATCTGCTCACCCAAGAGTGGCTGTGCCATGGGGAGCTGCTCTCCCACCCTGTAGAACCAGAGTCATTCAGTTTGGAAAAGCCCTCTAAGATCGAGTCCAGCCATTCCCCCAGCACTGCCGAGGCCACCACTAACCCATGTCCCCAAGTGCCACATCCACACGTCTGTTAAATCCTGCCCTGGCCAGCCTGTGCCAGTGCCTGACCATCCATTCAATGAAAGAAGTTTTCCCTAATCACTGAATTGTAGAATATCCTGAGTATGAAGGGACCCACAAGGAATATCAAGTGCAACTCCTGGTCCTGCACAGGACACTCCCAAGAATCCCACCACGAGCCTGAGAGCTTTGTCCAACACTTCCTGAATGCCCAATCTCAACCTCCCCTTTGCCTGACCTGGCCTTTTCGATGTGTTGGTGCTTTGTGACAGCAACTGCTCTGCTGTCTGCAGAGCTGAGCACGCTGTGAGTGACTCACAGTGAACTAAATAATGAGCTTATAGGAAATCAATTAATTAATAATAGATAGGATGCAGGAGCAGGACTTAACTGGGTTTGCCGAGTTAGCACAATGAAAATATGATTGTATGGAGAAACCTGTAGATGTAGAAATTTTTTTCCACCTCTTCAGTCAGCTTTAACATGCTTGCCCAAGCCCTCTCTGCCCTCTGCCAAAGCCCCTCAGAGACAGATACTGTTTGCCCTGCAGAACACAAAGACTCCGCACCGTTCCCTCTCCATCCTTATTCACACTTCGAGGCTGCACAAAAGCACAGTCCATGCAGAACTCTTCCCAAAGCTAATTTTTAAGCCCATTTATTCCTAAATAGGGCTAAACTGTACACGATCCCTGAACAAAGCTGTTCAAGAGCACACAAGTAGGATTTCAAAAATTATTTCAGGAGGAAGCATGATCTTATTTCTAAGATCCTTGGCCTAAAAGAGTATAAAATTAACGGCATTAAGTGCCTAAAAATGCTCTTGAGGATCTGAGAGTTGGAAAAGGGGCCTGGATTCTGTTCCTAGCTCTGCCATAGACTCACTGTCTGTGCCGAAGGACCAGCCCAAGCAGGACATGGGGTACACCGTGAGATCGGATGTTGGTGTAATTCCTCCTGGTGTGTTTCCAGAACACCATGAAACCATGTCCTTTCACAGTGCCCCACTGATCACCGGCAGCTGCCCTTCTCTTCCTTCCCTATTTCTCTGGAATTAACTCTCACAATTCAAAACATCAGCAGGTCCAAACAATTATGATTAAAAAAGAAATTAACTGCTAGAAAAGTACTTTCTCCCTTCTAGCAAATGCAACATCTCCTTGTGCTGTCCTCCTGGTCAGTGGCAACTTATCTACTGTAAGGATGTTAAAGTCCAGTATCCTGCAAAATTCAGTATTAAATGTGTTTATGCCTCTGAGCAGGAGAGATAGGTATCCTTAAAATGCAACACTAGCTTTTAACCCTGGGAAATCCTGAAATATTCACCTTTTAATATGCAATATTAAATTTAGGGAAATTATTTTGTCATGTAAAAGTGATTTTATGGGGTTTTCTCACTCTGTTTTTACTGTTACCCTGTTAACTAAGGTTTCTGTTTCTACATGAAATCTCATATAAAACCAGAATAAAATAACTGTGTGAGTGTCTAAAATGTGAACATCTTGCTAGTGGCAGGATGCCCAATGACAAAACAAGGGTCCATCAGCAAAGCCTGAGCAGAACTCACTGGTAGCATCTCTCATTACAAAAAAAGGGACATCCCAATGCTCTTTTGACAAGATCTCAAATCCCTGTAATTCCCTGTGTGTCTCAGCTATGAAATCACTTTTGGCATAGTAATTTAAACTGCTAACAGAAGATTCAAAATAGTACACTTCAGTGATAAATGGGAAAGTTTATGCCCCATAGTTGCTTTCACACCAGCATGGGGCACTGAGATGGGACAGAATCCTGTAGAATGTGTTCTGTATGGATCCCAGACTCTGCCAGGCTTTGCCATCAATAAAAGTATTCCAAGAGAAATGAAAACCCAGGCAGGGAAAACCTCCGCTCACCCACAAAAGGGAAAGAAAGAGACCGGTGTTTCTATGGGTGACTCCATCTGATAAAATCAAGTATTTAAATGACTTCTGTTTACACAGGATTTTGAGAAATAATGCTAATTTGCGGAATTGGCATCTGGGGTACGAGTATAGGTACCCTGGGAGAGCACTTATGGAGCCTTTGTGAAGCTAAGTAATAAACACTTTGTCTTCACCACACTATTTATGGGTTGCTTGGGGGCATCCTGCTCTCCTCCTGCCCCTACCTGGGCATAAAATTATTGCCCAACTAGGTTTTAATCAGAGCAACAGTAAATCTGAATGACCACACATGCACAGCCATTCCTGCTCCCCGATCTCCAGCATTAATTACGAAGTGGGAGTGTTTACACAGTACATACCACTTTCCTGATTTCTTTCTTGTTTATGTCTAAACCTTTATGGACATAAAACTTTGGAATTTGCTTTTGGAATAAAACTGCAATTGAAGTGGCAATAACTGTGTCGGAAAACAACTCTGCCCTTGCTCCCCCGGTTCCGCGGTCACAGCAGGTTTGCACTGGAACCTCTCCCATTGGAGCGTGTTGGTTCAGGTCATCTCCTTGCTGTCCCGGCTGGATGGCTCCTTAGAAACTCCAGCTTGAGGTGGCTCAGAGCAAACAGTCTGGCTTTCCCTCCTGAGTCCTTTCCTTTGCTCTCCCCATGTTTGGGCCCACCACACGCATCCCCACACTCCCAGTCAGGGGCTTGTGGTGCTCCTCCCGTGCCAGGCTGGGGGTCAGGTCCTCACTCCTTCCCTCCCAGTGTACTGACCTGGCAGCCTCTTTGCTCCTCCAGGTACAAACCTGGCACAAACCTGGCCCATGCCCTCAGACACCCCCTCACTCAGACTTCCACTGAAAGGGAAGCTTTTCTTCCACAATAAGTTATTACAAACCCAAGGGACATCCATCGGATGCCATGCACATGCAAGGATACCAATAGTAAAGTTACTCATGCTCCACAAGCACTAAATTATTCCTTGTCACATTGGCCTGGCTGCTCGTTTCGTTAGGCTGTCACACAGTAAATTAATATGTTGGCTGTTTGGGGCTGAGAACTCTTTTTTCTATTTGTTCAGTAAAAAAGATACTGTACACCCTGGGCACCATATAAAAATAATAAATTACCATAGCACACAGGCAAGGTATTACTCGTGTCTCTCTTTGTCTTTACTTTATCCCCTCCATCCTCTGCCTTTCCCCTGATCAATTCATCTTCCATTTGCTTTCTATTTCTGTCTGTAGGTTTCACTCTAATATGTATTGCTCCGATATTCCAACCATGCCACCTGCTCCAGAAGTACAAGTACAGAGGTTTTACTGACATGGAGAAGAGGGAATCAGCAAAAGCTCAAGGGGAGGAGAAGAAATAATGTATATACTGCAAACTGTAAAAATATCAGGAAAAAGGAATTGAGTCTCTACCTGGTGCTGTCTCTTACTCTTAGATGCCTCTTTCTTTACTCTTCACATCCAACACAGAAACGTGGAGACTTGGTAGCCAGAGGAATCAAACAGCCTTCTCTGTGTAGGCAGGTTGGGAAGTGTCTGACCCAATCTCCCTGGCAGGTTAAAATGCCTTTTAATTCTGGTGGGCTGTGTCGGGATGGGAATGAATAAACTCTCTCTTCATTTCAGTGTCCAGCTCGTGGAAGCTGCACAGGCTGGATATTAAGTCTGTCCAAATTCCTTCCCTCCTGGGCAAAGTTATCCTACCTACAAAAAGAATTAAAAATACGTCTGTGTTTGGCCCTTTACAACTTTGGTTCTTGCCTCTTGTTTGTACTTTCCAGGGTATGGTTCTGACCTGGGTTTAAGGACACAGCCCCCCAAGAGCATCCTCGCAGTCATGGGGAGTAATCACTTATGGCAATACTTAGTGCATCATGTTTCCAAAGCATCATGTCATCTTAACTAATAAAAAATCAACAGAATTTACTGTTTGTTCTTTAAAAAAAATAAATAAGCAAAGAAGCAAAATTTAAATATTTATTGAAAAGCTAAATATTGTAGCCTTGTGCAGTTATTGGCAGGAGATGCTGTGCAAATAAAACCACGGCCGGCTGCTGCTGCCCACATCCCCAAGCGCTGGCTGGTGGCTGCCGCTCTGCCGGAGCCTCCCTCCACTGCTGCCAGGACCCTCCCCAGAGAAGCACCTCTATTTCTGGCACTTCCAGGGCTCAGGTATGTGCTGGGCCCTCACCCATCTCCCTTCTCCTCTCATGGGAGGGTCTGGGGTGTAACCAGGACGCAACTCTCCTGAGAAGTTACAGACATCACTGCAGCGCTCTGGCAGGTAACTGGCCCCAAGGGCTGGGGAGGAAGCCAGGTGTGTTCTCCTGGTGTGTCCATGTGCTTTGTGCAGCAGGAAGTGCCGGACCATGGGAGCTGAGTGTGTGGCCGAGCCCTGGGCCCTGCTCGGGGTTTCTGAGCTCCACAGGTGAGCTGGGCTGACCGGGAGGGGAAGGTCGCCTGCTGCTGGTGTCCTGCTCCCACCCCTCTCATCCCACGTGGCCATGCATTAGTGATGGGCAGTGCTTGCAGATGGCAAAGTTCAAGCCGGCCTAATTAAACATACCAAGCTAATAACCTTCCATTTTGGGACTGGTATAATTCATAATTTAATGTATTGCTGCTGAGACATTAACCTTTCAACAACTGGCACAGTGCCCACAGCAGCCTGAGTGCTGACCATCTTTCAGGAAAATGAGTATTATTGTTAAAACAGGTATAAATCATTCATGGCTTCAGCTTTTGTGTCAAACTGCACATGAAAATAAGTAGTAGGCTGGGTAATTTATTTACCTTTTGGTGGTTATTCTTGTGATTTCATGATCATATTCTGTGATTCATAAACACTGGCCAGTTGCCATTCTGTTCTCATTTTACCTTTTCAATATTGCAGTGGTTATTCTGATTTCCATCTTTAAGGAGTTCAAGACTGGCGCAGAGTTGCTTGAGCCAGGCACAAACATAATCTCATTTCAAGAAGGAAAAATTTATTTTAAGCTAATTCTGCAGTATTCAATGCAATTATTAAGCTTACCAACTTGTTACAATTTTGCATTTTGCTAAAAGAAATATTTCTTTGAAAAGTGGTGTATAAACACAGATTCAAAGACTTTTCTAAGTTCTCCTTCAGAGGCAGTCAGGAGGAAGCTCATACGTTACTAAAGAGTTTAATAAAGATCACCTATCTCTTCCAATCAAATGGTGAACAAAGACGGCCCCTCAGTCAAAAGGGGAAACTATCTGTCTGTGAAGACACATTAAAGATGAGTCTAAAAAAAATCCTAAGTGGATGCTGAAGAACTAATCCACCTGAAAAATTGCTATTTTTGAAGAAATTAACTAAGCAATCAGCAAAAAGCTGTTTGTGAACATGTCTGTCACATTTAGTGCTCAAGATAATGCCAAGACCAGGACATTTTGGAGACACAAGAGAACAAGGGAGCAACACCAGCACTCTTGGTTTTAGGCTTCTCCTCAGGACTTTGCATGGTCTCTCTCAGGACCATGAGAGCAGCGTCAGAACAACCAAACATTAGGTGTTTGAACCTGCTCATGGGAACAGCACTCAGAGCCCCTCAGAACAGGAATTATTTGAGAGGTTGAGGTTCCTCTGGATACTTTCTTCCTATTGGAAACACACAGTGTTAGCCCCAAGAGCATTTATTTTTCCATTGGTAATGATGCAGCAGACAACCCCTCACTCCTACAAGTGATAACCTGCCTTTGTTAATCCATATCAGTGTTACCTGTGGCCCGGGGCTGAGCTGGTGCACCCACACTTTGGGTTCTGAGATGTGTTGTTTGATCCAGCTGCACCTGGATCAAAGCCCAGCAGCTCCTTTTTCCATGGACACTACGGTGTCCCTGCATTTCACTCCCTCTGCTGGCTTCAGTTATACATCAAATGAAGCTTTTGAGACCTGAAATTTCTTAAGGCAGGGATATCTTAAGTTCACCTCGATCTTCAGGCTCCTGGGCCTGCCTTGCTCTGCTCTGCTCTCCTTACAGGCATCACAGCTGGCAGGGATGTAGCCCTTCCTCCTCCCATCCCGGGCTCAGGACAGGACCGTGATGGCACCCCCAGCACTCCCAGTTGGAAGTCTGAGTGGAAAGTGTGCAGCTCCACCTCTAACAGAGGGAAGGACCTCACCTCACCAAGCCATGCCTGTGGGTGCAAGAGCCGTGTGTAGCCACAGGGAACTGCAGTCACGGCCATGCCTGCTGCCATTGCCTGCTGCCTTGATGTAACTTCCTGAGGGAACTGGAGCATGGACTTCAAATATTTGGTATTTAGAGAAGAAAAAAAAGAAAAGTAACACTTTTGAGGAATGCCCCTCCTAAGTCTGAAGGACCAGGAAGATCCCAGCCGTGGGTGTGCACCGGCGCTGCCACAGCTCTGTGGGAAGTCAAGTGCTCCTTCCCTGCTCCAGGCAGGCTGGTGGAGCACGAGCCCTCTTGGCCAACACTCCCCGACACAGCCGTGCTTCGGGACAGGCTCTTATGCAATTTTTTGCTTTCCAGTAGCCACGTGACTTTCTATGGCAAGAATTACTCAATGTGCAGTTCCTGTCTGAAGTGGCCCGTCCGAAGTATTCAAAACAAGTTCTGAGCAAACCCACATCTCAAGGGCTGGTGTTGCCTCCAGGCAGATATTGTTATTTCACAAGCGAGAATACTGAGGTGATTTTTTTTCTTTAAGGGGGGCAGATGCTGCCTGTGTACAGGCACTGAATACCCTCAGTGCTTGCCTAAAGCTGGGAAGAAGCATTGAAAAAACACACAGATGTGACAGATACTGCATTTTTGGGCACGGATTCCTCCCAAACCATTATGCTTTTTGCCAGGCACATACTTACCTGCCACAGAAACGGACCTTGTACCTCATTGTTGAAATACTTGGCTGAAGTTATTCTGTATTTCAGGTTTTTGATACTTCCCCCTTGCTCACATATCAGGCTGCAAGCCCCAAACCAGAGCAGAAGTCGCTTCCTGCACCGTGGTTATAAGGGAGTTAAAGTTCAGGTTTCTAATTGCTCTCTCGAGGCCTTATTACTTGTTGATTAGGGCCTTTTGGGAATGGCATCAAACCTATAATAATAAACACTCATTTCACTGGGAAGTTTGTAGCTGCTGTGGCAGCCCTGCGGCCCTTCTGTAACAGCACAGCTACAAACCAACCAGGAAAGGCCTCTGTAACCTTTCCAGAGGCTTTCCAGGCTGGACAGGTCTGATCCACTGGCATTTTCCTGTCAGGTTGGAGCTCGGGCTGCACTTCTGACAGAGACGCCTGTGTCTCTGTGTGACCCTCTCCCCTCTTGCAGCCCAAGGACCAGCGCTGTGAGTGGGGTCTGGGGCAGGAGCCTGCGGGGAGCACATCTGTGTGCTCTCTGACATCTGTTAATTCCTAATTCCCTAAATGCTGGCAGATTTGGGGACAGCAGCAAGTAAGAAGTATGACTGCCAGCACACTGCTGCTGGCCATTCAGTTTTGCAGAGATTCCTCCTGTCGATGTTCATAGTCTGTTATCTCCTGTTCTGTTATGGCACCCGAACAGCACAGATGGCCTGAAGGTGCCATCCTGAAAAGCAGGTACTTTATGATTCAGCAAAAGACACTGACATGTGAGGATGCTGCTGTATGAGAAGTTTCTCAGCAGTATCCCTGGCACAATGAGCCTTCTCTTGCAGGTGCCCATGGCCTGACCAGCCCTGTGGGAGCTGCAGACGGTGCCCAGTGCCAGCTCAGGGCTGTTTCTGCTGAAGGTCAGGGATGCTGCATTCCAATGGGGATCATGGGGATACAGTCCCCAGACCCCCAACTGCGACAGGAAAGGTCCCCCAGTGAGGAGCTGTGGTGGGACAGTCACAAATGCCCAGCTGGTCATCCCCACTCTGTAGCTTATCAGTGCACATATTCTTATTTACAAAACCACTGATTTCTCCTAACGCAAGCAATCCAAGGTGTCATTCCCAGGTTAGGTGCTTTTGAAGTGCTTGTACGGTACAGTCTGGGTGTCAGAAGGGGTGGGATGGGTCACAGATCATCTTGAGCAGGAGAGAAGTTGCTGTGAGTCCGCTCTCGGCAGTCTCTGGAGAAGGGCACTGGGTCTCCTTGAAACACCCGGAATGAATGAGCCTGGAGTAAAAGTAGGTGTTTATCTCAAGTCACTGCCTCAAATAGCTGGGTACCTGTTGGAAGGGGCTGATCGATGCAAACCAAGGCAGCCATGCGTGAGCTGTTACACAGTGGTTAGTATTGATCAGAGCTAACGGCTGCCGATAGGAATGCGGAGTACACTGACAGGCCGAGAAGAGGGAAGGAGGAAACAGCCTTTGCTGGTGGCAGACGTACAGAGGGAAGCCGATAAAAAGTCAATTCCACTTAACTGAATGGCTGCTAACTAAATATTTTTGGGGCCAGAGCCTTCCCAGATAGCAGCTGGAGCGTCTCTGCTCCGGAACTGAGACATCAAGTGAGCGTGGCATCGACGGCTGAGATAAGAGGTGCTGTGATGGCCGGTGGAGCACGAGAACCTGATGAGCCAGCCCTGCATGGTCATACACTGGATCAGAACAGAGCAATCCAGAACTGCTTTTCCCAGGCCCAATGCTCAGATTGTGGGCAGTGTTTCAGGCCAACTTTTAGTGGACTGGATCAGTGCTTAAGGCACCGCATATAAAGTAATTCTCCAGCAGTTTGATTAATAGTGTCACAGTCATAGCTTCAGTTCAGGTTCAACCTTTTTAACGTTTTATTATTTTACAGCGTAATAAATCAGGGCAGCAGGAAAAGACAGATGTAGGAATGTCCCTGTCTCCCGTCTGCTTGTGCAGACAATGGGTCACAGGATAACGGCTTCCAGGGCTGAGGCAGCTGATATTAGAAAATCTACTGGAGAGGAGCCTGTAACAGAGCCAGAGGTGCCCTGAGGAAGGAAGAGGCAGCTGGAAGCCGGACAGCATGTCCTGCAGAGCTGCAGCACTGACCAGGGAAGGAGCAGGCCAGCGGTCCCAGCGAGCTAACTGGAATGAGATGTCTCCTTGCCAACTGCAAGAAGAAAGGCAGCAGTGCCACAGCACCAACTGTCCCAGAGCAGAGTGGGATGCGGCCTTTTCTCATGGAGCAAATGAACCCCTTCCTGCCTTTCCAGCACCAGCAGTGGCCAAATCAAGCTCACCACACTGGTCCTTACTGGGCTTGGTGATGCAGGGATGGACACAGCCCCAGGATCATCATGGGAAACTACAGTTTGGGGAAAGAAAAGCCGGGTCAGGTAGGGCCAGTGCAGGTTGCAGACAGGAGAAAGCAGAAGCTTTGCAGCTCATCTCATGGACAATAATATAGATGATACAGATGGAAGAAAGAACAGAGATGTTTTTATGAGATCAAAAAAATTAAAGAAGTAAGTGTAGAGGTTCATCTCTGATGGAGCTGACGGAGAGACTGCGGGAACATGAACCTAAAACAGGCAGGGGAAGGGATGGAGGTGGTGAACGTGAAGCTTGACTTGTTAGGAAGGAGGGGTGAAGGAGGAACAAGGGATCTGAAGGGATAAAACAGATAAATCAAATGCTAAGAAAAACTCTCAAGGTGTAATTTTTGAAATGTGTGTAACAGCAAAAAGAAGTCACTTTGGCCATCAGAGGAAGCGATGACAGAGCCTTGGAAAAGAGGTTTTGCCATTAGAACGAAGAATGATCCAATAATTCAGAAATTGGGAAGGGTAAGGGAAAAACTGGAATTCTGGTTGGGTCATAGTAAGTTAAAAATTTCATGGAAAAGTAACCAAAATCTAACGAATGTACTTTGCTTCTCATATCACCTGCTTTGTTCTGTGCAATGCAAATTTGAGGAGAGCACATAGAGATGCAAATAAAGTCATGTGTAACGTGGCAAGAACAAGTCAGACTAATGCTTGAAATTTCTGCCCTGTATTTATAGCCTGCTGCTTACATTGCAGAGCAAAGCAAGTTGTATATTGAACAAACACTGCACTGTTTTCCATCTTCCTTTAACAGGACTTAAATTTGCTTTTAAATTTTAATTAGTTTCACGCAAGGGCCTGGCAGTCCCAATGCAGAGGCACCACAACTTACAGGTTATTTGTCATTCTACAACTTCTGAACTGTTAAAAGAGGTGTAAGTTACAACCCAGGGACCTGATGACCAAAACACTGTCACCAGCTGGACTCTGCACGCAAACATTTGTATTTGCGTATGTTGATAGTTCAGGTATTTAAAAAACAAGGGTATTTGCGTGTGCCGATCGTCCAAGTGTTTATAAAACAAGGTCCTCGTTGCTGTCACTGCCTGTCTGACACTGATACGGGTGTGTGGTTGCCATGCAGGTGTTGCAGGCTGAACCACCCTGGCCACAGACAGGGACAGACACACTGACATCCAGAAATCCCACAGCTTTTATACACGTGCTTTTAAAGACAGTGCTCTGAAACCTTATATTTACTTTTATTCTAGTTTAAATAAAGGTTAACTGTGAGATTTAAGCCACTTTCTGCCAATGAACTTTTAATTACACGGTGAAGGCATCAGCACAGATGGAAAACTCCTTCAGCCTGCATGTACCATGGCTGGACAGTCAGTGGGATGGTTTAGGGGAGAAAACAGTTCAATATTCCAGTATGTTTTCTGCTAAATACTGTGCAATTCCAAAGTGGACTGAAATCCAGCCTGTTTTATTCTGCTTTCCTACCAGGTTACATCCCTGCACTTCATTACACTGGAATGTTTTAAAGCTGACACAGTACAGGAAAAACTAATGAAATCTATGAGACTTCCAGTACAAAAGAGGAGAAATTTCTAAGAAATACTGCACAAAAAAAGTGCAGATTAAAAAAATAGAAGCAGTGGAGAACAGTAACTATGTGCCACAAAAAGATAAACACAAAAAGCTCAGCTCTCTCTTATAAGACACCCACAGACTCCATCTGTCATCCCAACCCTTCCTCTCCCAACTGTTCTTAAATTAAATGAATGCTTCTAATGGGAGATTTTCTCATGAAAGCTTATGAGAATTCATCCACAGACAAATTAAAACAATGCTGTGGAATCAAGCAATTCACCTCTCTCACAGGTTGCCTGGCTTCAATGGTTTCATTTACAATAGAAAAAAACAACAATAGAACACCCAAATAAAGAACAACTAGCGAAAGAGCAAACCTTACATTGACCAGTGCTGATGCAGGTTGCTCTCTGCAACTGTTCTCACAGTCCCAAAGTTGAGATAAAGGTTATTTTACTCTGTATGAAAGACTCCTGTACACATCAGATTTACTGGTTCTGTCCTTTACAGGCCCTGCAGTCTGAACACCTCCCAAGAGATCAGCAATCTTAAACTATATATCATATTTTTCTTCATGTAAAAAGACCTAGCCTGGGCTACTGAGTCTGAAGTGGCTTTAAAATATATTTTCCTACTCACCACTTTATTTGCTTTTAGCATCCTACTCAGCATCCTATCCATACTGGACATGAATAACCTGTCCAGACTTTTCATTCTCACTTTTCTTTCGCTTCATCTGGGTTTTGGGGTTGCTGTTTTGTAACAGAATTCTTCTGTGTTTGGGTCGAATGCCTTTAATTTCTGTCACTCGTAGCCTAGAGGGACATATTAGCAAAACTGTAGCGCAGTGTTTCTATTAAACCCAGGTCTGAAGGAGGACACTTGAAAAGGAAAGAGATCTTAAATTCAGACCCCATCAGCTGTCAGTGCCTCCTTCATAACAGGTCTCAGTTGCTCTGTATTTCACCATTTGCTCTTTGCTTTCACACCAGGCAGTCTGATACCAAATGGTTTGAGTATTTTAGTTTTCTTAGCTAATAGTCCCACTAAATTTAGATCTAGCAGCACAAAGGAACTTAAAAGGAGACAAGCCACCCAAGCCACCCCTGGGGCCCCAGAGAAGTTCCCAGTGCCAGGACGGGCTGAGGCTGGAAGCAACTGGGATGGGGGCCACGTGGCCGGGCACTGCTCCTGGTGGCTGTGGGGCCCGTGGCTACTGGTCTAAGTATGGCTAGGGCCAGGGCCAGGGCCAGGGCCAGGGCCATGCTCAGGAGTGTCCCTCTGCCAGGGAGGGCAGGGGCAGCCGGAACGCTGCCTGCATAAACCAGGGGCTCTGCCTTCAGCACCCTTTGGTCTAGACTGTTCTGCTGCTGCAGGTGCTTCATTTCTCTCTCTGGGTCTCAGCACTGGATTGCAATGCTCACATTGCCAGTCCCCTTGGATTTTCTCCTCCAATTGCTTTAATCTGTTGTACTTCCTCCCTGCTCTCTTGGTCCCTTTGCATGATTCCTGCCCTCACCCTCTTCATTACCAAAGTCACTGGGACTTTTGGAGTTCACAGCGGAAGGTAACTGACCCCCCAGCTTCCCTGCTCTCTGTGATTTCTGCATGTGCTCTTTCACAGTTTCTCTCACTGAAGTCCCTCACTGTTGTACTTAACCACCGTGAGTGACAGAAATCCAATGCTGACCACTTCATTATCTGCCGACCTTGTCCCCTGGCCTCCTGCCCCTCCATCTCTCTTGGGCAGTTTGCCCTGTGTCGCAAGTCCTTGTTAAAGGTCAGGACCCCAAACCATCAGCATTGGTCGTGTTGTTTTACTGTATCACCAGAGAAATCAGGGCTGTCGGATCTCATTAGAGCCCTATTTACGGGTGGAACGCCGCTCCTGGCGCGGGATGAGCCGCTACCTTTGAAACGCAATCTTCCCCAGATCTAACCAGCAGCACGCAGGGATTATATTCCACCAGTCAATCTCTCATAATCGCTCCCACCCTTATTGGCATGGCTACTGTGGTCCCTGCATGAGAAAGGAAATCCTCTTAAACAAATACTCTCCTCGGGAGTAGGACTCCACTTCCCGATGAAGGGGCACGGGCCGTGGCCGCAGGGAGGACGGGACAGGCGGCCACCCAGACTCACACAGGGCAGCCCGGTCAGTAACCCCCATGCACTGCCTGGTTCTTCCTGCTCAGCAAACCAGAGACACGTCACACTCGATGCAGCGCCAGTGATGGAGAAGTGTGAACTGATCCTCTCAACGCGCCTCTGAAATGAGCCGGGAACTGTCACCACCGCGTGGGAGCGGGGAAGTGACGCCGCTTCCTGCGTGTGACATCGCAAACCAGTGGCAGCACTGGAAGGTTAATTATTCCCAGCCTTAGAAAAACTTCTTTAAATCCTGACTCTTATCAGCTTCTTCTCTGACATGAGCATTAAAACAGAGAGACCCCTTCCCTCTCAGATTACACCACCGTTTTCAGTCACAGTCGTGGCAATGCTGGCATCGCACGAAGGGATTTCCAGAGGATGTTGTCAGGTAAATAACATCGTGCTCCACATGTCGATTGAGCCTTTTAAAGAAAGTTTCAGCATGGCTGTGTGCTGAATTGGTAATTTCCCCAGTGCACAATGCAGAAAATAATGCAAACCCATTACATGATTTCTGAAGACAAAGAGAAATCTCAGCTGCCTAAATGAGAATAAATCAAAAAGTAAACATGGAGGCTAACAAGAACCATAGAAATAACCTGGAAAACCAAATCACATCTAAGAAGAATCCCTGTACAACATGGCAGGATGGAGGAGGCAGCATGTTAAACTCACAAAATATAGATGTTTCACTGAAATGAGAGATTTGTAATGACTGCCTGTTCGGCCACATGAGCTCCAAGTTGTGCACTACAGGGTCGCACCTCATGATTTTTCTAGAAGCATTTAAAATATTTCAGCTTTCCTTGCCTGGAACATTCCACCTTGTTGTCAGCTGATGTTCCTCCTGCTCAGGATGGTTGAGCTGATGTGCACAGGGAGGTGCTGCTAAACCCAACAGCCCACAGATAAAAAGGGAGTGATCATGTGAGGAAAGAGGGGCTAAAGGAACCATAAGGGCAACCAAGCCTGGAGGCAAGGTTTGGATGAGCTTTTACACCACCTTCTTGGGGGTTTTGTTACTAAATTTAATGCCTAGAAAGAGGATAAAGTTAGATGTTGTATGGTGAGAGGATTATCTTTGTATGGCACTCTGGGAAAGGCACGGCTCACATGCAGTCCACGGCGGAATTTTGAAAAATCCTTCTTCAAAAAAAGTATAAAAAGAGGAAAAACTCTGAAATCCTCAACTAGATGGAAGGAAGAGAAGATCTTAAGAAGTCTAACAGACAACCCTAAAACCAAAGCATGTAGACTTGATATAATTTTTTACAGGGGCTGGAAAAGGCAGTATCTGCAGTGGAACAGTGAAGTTGTCCAAGGGGATTTACCAGGAGCTCAAAAACCTGCGAATATGGTCCAAATTAAGGGAACTCGACACCTGCTTTGCCCAGTTCAGAGCCAGGCAGGTGCAGCTGCATTTTTAAGAGTGTGTAAAAAAGGACCATGCCATACGTGAGAGGTGTGACAGCAAAGAGCCTTAACCAAAAGCAGAGACATTTTACTCCAGATTCTCAAGCAACTGGGAACTGAGAGGATGAGGTTACCACACGTGTAAAAAAGCCAGATCTGCTTTCTTTTAGGTCACTAATTCTGATATTTTTGCATCCACTGGGGTCAGCAGGGTCATAAAATATAACCTTTCCATTTTGCAAAGTTTCTTCAAAGTCATTCTCTAATAGCTCCTTTAATGTGTCCGTACCCGGAGCAGTGGGGCTGGCTCAGCTGGGCTCCTTTTCCATTCCGTGCACAGTTACAGACACTTTACTGCTTGGGCCTGTGATGTTCAATAGGGGAAGAAGAGCTAAATTAGGCTAAAGTGTATTTTAATTTAATACAATTGGTGCTAATACTGAAAATACACATCTATTATATCTGACATTGTTTAACATTTCAGTATTTGCTTAATTAGCAATGCCCTATGAGAATGAGTGACTCCTGGTAAGTGGTTTCCTTTGGGTCTCTAGAAGGGGTCTCTGCCCCAGAGCAGCTGTTCCTACAGCTTGTTCTCCGTGCGGCCGCAGTGGATTTGCTGCTTGGTTGCAGCACTGAAACTATCTGTCAAGTCCAAAGCAGAAAAAGAGTTTGAAAGGCAAACATGATCTGTGATCAATATCCTAACAAATCCAAAGGAAGCCCCAGCTCCCAAAGGGTTAATCCGGAGAAGAAAAGGCATCCACATGTTTAGCGAGCTAATGTGTTTATTGACTCGGAGGCCTTTAAGTCTTCAACAGGGAAAAGCTCTGATAAGTGACTGGAAGTTCAAGTCAGACAACCTAGATTTGGTGAAACTTGGGTGGAAGGGGGGGGTTACCTTTTCCAGCTGATTGACTTTTTGGACTCCTAGGGGGTCATCCCTTGGGTGTCCTTTGGCAGGGGGTCTACACCTGCCCAGAGCGAAGCCCACTATGGAACAGGGATGTTCCCAGAATGGGGAGCATCCAGGCTGGCCGGCATGGACACAACACACACACACCTTGTCCCAGAGAAAAATGATGGGCCAGTGTCCCTCCAGCATGCCTCAGTGCCTTTCAGCATGTTTGAGTCTGGAACGGACGTGTGTTGTAACCCTCTGACAAACCTGTCACCTGGACACTCCTGACTTCTGTAGAGACATTCAAAAATCTACAACTCCCTGCTGAGAGCACAACTCTACTTGGTGCCTCCACTTCCCAACCTGGAGCTGACTCCCTGCTTCCAGGCCAGCACTGGGACAGCTGCCCACCAGGCTGGTGGACACTCCTGCCTGGTACTGCCCTGAGAACTGCACTGGACCACTTTAACCGCCCGAGTCCACCCCCCACAGCCACGGGCACTGCCAGGGTCAGGGGTCGGTGTTCGCTTCCTGACACAGTGCGAGCCAACACTGTCCTCAAATTGCTGCAGGAAGAGACAATGCCCCCCTCCTGCTGCCAGCTGTACCTTGGGGCAGGGGTATCTGCTCTCCTGGAAAACTGCCAGCCTGGGAGGTGATAGAAGTGTCTGAGAGCAGCTGGAAAGTCGGGAACCTCTGACAGGCAGCTCAGTGACCTGACCAGCCCTACGGAGCTGCATGGCACTGGCTGGGCTTTTCCCCTGGATGAATCCCCTGGGATGAATCCTCAGCTCTGTGGATTCAGCCCTCTGTGCCAGCCAGGAGTTGCTGGTTGGGGACAAGTCTGGGCTGCCCTTCCCAGTCTGATCAGAAACACCCGGTGACCTGGCCTCATGTCCCCACACCCGACAGCTGGACCCTGTGCCCTGGCATGAGCACCCCACTGTCAGACCGAGGGTAAGGGAACCCTGGGTTACACGTGGTGCCTTTTGCCATGGCACTGTTGGAAATGGCTTTACAATCCAAATAACAAAACCAGGAGGTGAGAGACATTACCAGGATTCAGGATAACAGAAACACCAGAATTTTGGTAAATGTACAGGTTTTGATCTGTCCCACACCATAGCATGCACCCAATTCAAGACAAGTCTGCCCTTCTCGTGCCAAAACCCCCTGGTTCAGGTACCATGGCAGCAACTACAAAAGTGTAATGACAGGATATTCCTGACAGATTTCTGCTGTACTGGGAAAGGACTGTAACTGAACCAGGTACATCCCATTTCTACATTAGTTGAGAGATTATAAGAAGATAAATTAAATTAATGGTCCATCTAGCCAATATCCTGTCATCAACAGGGACCGGTAACAGCCCCGCAGGCAGGAGTATGGAATCAGTGAGCAGACAGTGCTGCTGCCCCAGAAACCACCAACAACTTGGGATTAAAGGACTTTCTGCACTACAAGTATGTCCCACTTTTCAGCAGTCCTCAATGGATTTTTCTCCCAGGAAGCTGTTCAGTTGCTCCTGCACAGAGAGATGATCAAGAGATGCCAGGATCCCAAGTGCCTATTCAGGAAACAAGTAAATACCCTGGAAAATTGTTCCCTGTGGGCCTGGCAATCTGGTAGGGAATAGCCATGAGGAGGCGGGTGGGTAGTAACACCACTGTGGCCTCGGAGAGAACGGGCATAATGTATCCTGGCACTGCTCCCAGTGAAAGGCCTAAATTGGAAATTTAGGGTGGGTGCTGCCCACCATGCAACACAGATCCCGCAGGAATATTCCCCTTCTGCAGAATCCCAGTCTTGCTGACAGGGTGGAGATGCAGCCTGAGCGGTGGGATCTGCGGGCAGACTGAGCACAAGGGCTGAGCAGGGGTTGGAGCCTCAGTAGCTCGAGATCCAGAATCTTCATGGGTTGGGCTGTTTGATTGACCGGGCCATCAAAGGAGACACCACGGTCGTTCTTGCTCTCAGGCTTCTCCTCGCCTCGATTTGCATATTCAAGGATCTCCGGTGTCTGGCTGTCAGAGATGGTGACAGTTGGGGGGGGTTTTTTAGCTTTATCAAGGGGGATTATTTTTAACCCAAATTATTTTGCATTGTAAATGTTTAAATCCACATCAAATCCAGATTAATGCATAAAATAGTCCAAGAGGGTATTTACTGGGGGAAAAAAATAACAATAAATCAAATTATTATGGCCAGTTCTCATCTGAAGTGTTTTAAAAAGGAGAAAGTCTGAGATTTTGGCTAAAATATCACTTCAAGGAGAAGATTGAAATAAACCTCTCTGCAAAACGGCCCAAGTTTACATACAAACTGGAACCCTTGGTACTTTTTCACAACATGACTGGAATTAATAATGCAGATAAATCCTAAATAAATCAGGATTAGTGTTAACTACGTCTTGAGGTTTAATACGCTGTACGAAAATGAAAGGGGGCTGGCGGGGGAGGAAGGAGCTTTGCCTTAAACCCCGCCGGAGCAGAGCCCGGAGGAGGGCCGGGAGCCCCCGGACCCGCCGAGCTGGGCAATCAAAGAGCCTCTAATCGCCCCGCTCCGGGATGTGTTCAAAGGATCCGGGCTGGCCACGGGCTGCCTGAGGTCACCAGGGAAATGCAGTCGCGGGGCAGGGGGAGGGGTGTCTCGGATTTTTGGACAGCCCGGCTGTTTGGATCTGGTTTCAGGAGGTCAGCCGGATTGCAGTATTTTACCGTCTTATCAGCAAAAAGATTAAATTTCCCTTCGTGGTTAAAGAGCTCAGCCCCACTCTGAAGGAAAATATAAATAAAACTGCCAACACAATTGCCCGAGCAGAACCTGTGGCAGCGTGTCGGCAGCTCAGCCTGGGGAGCCGCTGCCCGGTAACCCACCAGCCACACTGGGGGATGTCCCCAACATCCTCCTCCTCTTCCTCCTCGGGGTTTAAAGCATGCTCCAGGTCGGGAGAGGGGTGAAAGGGTGGGAGGGAAGGCCGAGGGAGGGCGGTTGGCTTCACTGCCTGTTGAGGTGAGGGTGGTTCCAACAGTGTTCCTGCAGGGGTGGCTCCACTGGTGTCCCCGTTCCTCCCCAGGGCTACTGCCCAGCCAGCAAGGACTGTCCTGTCCCATCCTCCTCCTCCCTATGCTGGATGGAGCCAGGGTTGATGAACCCCTCACTCTCTGATACAAAATAGAGTGTCAAAGTTTTTACATCTTTTTCAAAGCCACAGAGGAGTAGAAAAATGCTTCTCGTATTCACTTCATTACCTGGGAATTCACTGCCCCTCTCTGTTCTGGCTCTCTCCTTGTGTAAGGACAACGCTCACTCGGGGCTGCCCTGCCTCTCCCAGGTGTGAGACAGGGCTGGAAACTCTCAGAAATTTGCAGCATTCTAAGAAATCTCATCTCCCATCTGTTTCCTGTTCCTCTTTCAGCACTTTCTCAGCGCTCACACCAGCTCTGGGGCTCGGAAGAGCTGAGGGCCAGATTCTCACCCATCTTGTGCCACAGCTCATCTCTGACATCTGAGCCAATGGCGGTAAATCCGTCAGAATGATCCCATGGAACATGTGCCACTTCTGCTGTCCCAGGTCCCTTGGCCCGGATGTGTATGTCACAAATCCGAACAAGATCCCAGCTCTTTCCCTAAAGCAGCCCATTGGCTAACCTGTTGTTTGGATGTGGAATATTTACTTATGATTAAACATTGACCAGTAAGCAAACAGAGGAGGTTTTCAATAATTTTTAAATATTTAAGAGCTAGAAATGACCCTATTTTATATCATACACAGCAAAGTGTCAGCAGTCAGTGGTGCTGGTGCTGATGTTAGTTGTTGGGGTTCTGAAACACACGAGTCTGTGTCTCCAATCTCTACAAGAACAAGCCTGCAGGTCTGTGTTCAGACTGACAGACCCAAAATGGTCCTGGTGACACCTCCTGGGCAGGTCCCTCTGCACAACGCAGTACATTCACCTCAGTGCCAGTGGAAACTTAAAAAAAAGTTAAAGAAAATAAACCCGAAGTCTATCCTTTCTTTAGGGGAACTTAAGCGTAGATCTGAGGAGATAAAGATGAGATGCACAAGTGCAAGAAGACCTGAGATACCTCTGATTGCTCTAACTCCTGCAGAGAGCACGGTGCTCACCGCAGGTTCTCCTCTGGCAGGAGCAGCCGAACTGAGCACGAGCCGCCCACAGACTGTGCGTGACCTTCGGGTCGGTTCAGATGAACCCAACCCAAAGGATGCTCTCCAGCAGCTGCAGCACCTGCGTGGCCCCAAGGCAGGATGAGCCCTGGGCTGAGCTCACAGTGGCTCAGGCTGCTCATCCCTGGGTACCTGGTACCACCGTGTAATGCTGAGACCGCCCTGTTCCACACTGCACCAACACACCCATGCAGCCAAAATCCCTTCTCTGAGCTGACATGGATAGTTCAGCCAACACCTGCAGGCACCAGGCTGTGTGGGAGCAACGAACCAACTCTCTCACTGCCCAGTTCCAAGCAAGTATGTGTTGGAGCGGTGGGACCTGGGGTATGGCTCTGGCACCGCTGGCTCTGGCCAAGGCAGATTGGTCCTGTCCCAGCTCCCTGCCCCCTGTATTCATAGAGAACAGGAGGTTTTTATTTATACTGTGATGTTTAAATGTTTGGGTTTTACCTCCAGCCATTTCCAGTAGAAGAAAAAGGGGGGGGAAAAAAAAAGGGAGAGGGTGGGAGATCACTGAGAAATGAATGTGACTTGTGCTTTGTCCACTGCCATGACAGGGCCATGCAGCATTAGACCCTCACCCTAGCGGGCAAACCCTGAGTGGACTGATTGCACAAACAGCCAAGCCTTGTTATATTTCTTAAAAACCCCACACAGTGCTATTCCTGTGTGTTTGAAAGGAGTAAATCTCCCAACCCTAACAACACCTGTGCGGAACAGAACAAATAACCTGAAAATTCCCTGTGAAAACCAGCCAAGATCTAAGGACGAATTCATTTGGTGCCCCAAAAGCTGCAAATTTCTCTTCACAAGGAAGTTTATACATCTCTGCTAAAAGAGGATATGAAAGCAGCTATAAAAAACAGGAATCAAAGTACAACAAATTAAACAAGGAAACATCTGTGACGATCAGTATGAGCCAAAGCTGATGGGTGTGAACAACTTGTAAGAAGAGTCAGCTGCGTCGAGCACTACCCACAGAACCCTCACAAACAATAAACCGAGAGTTCTGAAGTTCACCTTTGATACGATAAATTCAAATAATTGATTATTATGTGCAATAATTAACCGTTACTAAACAGAGAGAGGAAAAATGTCAATAACTGTGGAGTAAAACACTCCTGGTGCACATTTGTAATCAAAGTAGTTGATGTAAATATATAATCAAGGTCATGCAATAGTAAAGGTGTAGGTTAAATAGCATCTGTTAAATATAAAGATTTTTAAATTACCAAGTCTGAACACTTGTATCTAATAATTTTAAAGGAATCATTTGGAAACTCTTCAAACGCTTCTGGCTAATCCTTAATACGTTTTTGAGAAATGGGGAAGTCTCCGGAAGGCCTGGGAGGAAGTTTGGTTGCAGGTCTTTAAAAAGTACACATGATTGACCTGAGTGTGTAATAGAAGGTAACACTTGCCATGTGTCAGCAGAGAGATGAAGGACGGAGACACGCTTCACGCTAACATTATTGCACTGAAAGTAATTATTGGTTTTAATTTTCTCAGCAGTTTTCATTGTGGACTCTTGGATCACCAAGTCTAACTTATGGTGATGTTGCAAACCCGCGCCAAGCCCTGATTTCCCAAAGGAGAGCTATCAGAAAAGCTTCCAGCCCTCCACTCTGGAGAACCCAACACTTCACGTGATGATCTTCATCCATGACATGTGAAGTAAGTGGAGGTCTGACAGAGAACATCCAGGAAGGCCAGGCAAAGAGGAATGGCTCATTTGGATCGCATGGAATAGCCTCTCAGGACGCAGCAGGGTAGAAAATTATAATATACTTAAAGATATTTTGATTTGTAGGGAATGATAATGCTCATTCAAACAAACAAGTAACAGCAGCGGGACTGAATGCTGCAAGGTGGAGCAGGCGAACCTGAGGAGAAGGGTGTCACTGGATATCATCCAATCTTCAACTATAAATGCTAAGTGACATAGATTCCTTCATGGGCCACTCACTTAAGAGTTAGACTCAATGATCCTTGTGGGCCTCTTCCAACTCAGAATATTCCACAAAATCTGTGAAATCTCCCTAAACAACTTGTTCCAACAGTTCACTAGTTTCATTTGATAAAACCTAGATTGAGTTTCTCTAAATTTTAAAATGCAAAGTACATTTTACAGACCACCAATCCCTGCTGTAGCTCTTCCCTGAACTCTGCACAGTTTTCTTTTTCAGATTCACTCACCCAAACCAAACCACCACTGAGAGCTGGAGCCCTGCCAGGAGCCTCGCAGGGGGCTCATACAAACAGCACCGCGACACTCACCTGCAGGTATCCAGCATCAACCTGGGTCCTTGTCTAAGGCACAGCAGTTACAGCCACCGGGCAACATGGACTGCCTGAACATCAAGTCCCTTTGCAGCATTTCAAGCTGGACACACAAAATTACGAATAACTTTGCTCTGCTGACCAAAAGGTCAGTTTCTAAACAAAGAGGTAGAAGATGTTACACCAGATGGCAGAATTCAGGAACTGACATGACTGCAAAGCCGTTGAAATATAGAGAATTGGGAAAATAAATAAATAAATATTCAATAAATTAATACACAAATAACAACGGACTCTAGGGCCACCTTTCATAGGAGAGGAAGAACTTGTAAAGAAACATGGAAAGTTTGTTTTCTTATGGCATTTACAATGCAGTATTGAACTTGAAATGATAATTTCCTGTGCCCACTGATCATGAGGATGTGATCTTCCTCGCCTTCTTACCTCCGTGTTTTTTCTATCACTATTTTCATTTGGTCTTAAACTAGACAGCAGTATTTATGGAATAAATGTCACATTTTCTCATAAGTTTAGTGGCAAGCACCATGACAACCATGTTCTGGTTTAGATGCTATTGACATTAAAGTAGGATGCAATAATAACAATAATAATAATAATAATAATAATGTAAAGGCCCTCAGCTGAGGTCTCTATCACTGCAAACCATAACTTACAAGAAGTGCACACCAGTGTTACACTACTGCAAGGCACAGTGTTCTTACAGGGTTGGACAATTAAACCCAATCACGTGGTCAATCTCATAAAAAACTTCACTGACAACTCACAAATAATCTACTATTATCCAATATATGCTGTCCCTAGCATATGAGTGTACACATATGTGTAAATACGCATGTATTTCATAGGGAGTACATGGAGAAAGCCAGGGCAATGCTCAGTGTTATCTTCCTCCTCAAGTGGTTAAACCAACACCAAAGTTCTTGGTACCAGCTGATGAACCTGAACAATTTTAATAAAAGAGACAACACTGAATAACAAAACAAAGAGTAAAGAATCATTTTCCTACACCTCAAATCATGTGGCTGCATCCTCCATATGGCCAGAAGGAAAAGCCATCTCCCATTTGCACACCAAACCACATATTTAATCCATGTGCTTATGTCAAACTTAATTACAGCACATTTGGCATAAAATAACAATCCACATCCTTGGAGAGGGGAACTTAAGTAGTTAATATGTGTGATTGAACGAAAGTGCTTTGCTGAATGTTTATGAGAAACCCAAGACAGCCAAATGTGGTGATATTTTAACCCTTTAAACACCAGCTCTCCCACCCTGTGCCGGAGCCCCTTCGTGCTCCTGCTCCCAGCCCCACACCAAGAGAAGGGCCCTGTCCACACACCTGGCCAAGCCTCACCCAACGAACTCACCAGCCTCTAATCACCCACTTACAGCTCTGAGAGACAAGATGCATCTTCCTGCCCTATTCTCTCATTCTGTGCCTTAAAAATATCTTGGTGCTTCTTTACTACTCTCATGCTAGTTTGTGGAATCCACAGATCTCCAAAATGCAACTTTCCTCTCTCTGTATTTCCCAGAACCTCTAAAGAACCAGCTCTAAAACCCGACAAGAGGTTCTGGATTTATGCTCAGACACAGATTTACCGGGGAGATAAGGACAAAGTAAAGAACATGAGAGGTGCTTCAGGTCGCACGGGGGAATCAGCTGTCACGGCTGTCCAGGTGAGCTGGCTTTGGGATCACTCTGAGACAGGGTCTGAGAACTCCTGGCAGCAGCCAGAGCCCTTGGACTATGAGACACGCTCAGCTGGTCTGGGAATCCTGCTCATGGGGACTGTGGGGTGCAGGACAAGGCACCTGCTGGCTCCAGCTGGCTCCCTGGCCCTTGAGGTGAGACCGGGAGATGGAGCTCACGGACACTCAGAGCAAGCTTCAGAATGAATCCGAATTCATTGCAGCCCCTGGAGCGCAGGGCAGGCTGGAGCGGGTAAGAGGGACAGCCTGGGAAATGGGGGCTGTGCACCAATGGCAAAAGGGGATGAAGCCAGGTCCTGGAGGGGTGTGCAGTGAGGGGTGACATGCGAACAAATGTTTCATGAAATCAGTCAAGAAGTGGGACAGGGGTCCAGGGAGGCTACTGAGGTTTTAATGCCTGACTGGAGAGGGCCTTTGGCAGCTTGATTTCTGTTGGCCTTGCTTTCAGCAGGGCTTTGGACAAGGTGACCTCCAAAGGTCTCTTCTCACCTAAATTACACCCCAATAACCAGGAAGGACAGAAATAGGGGGGTCGCCGCAGCGATGCACCCGAGATCACAGAGCGCCGAGTGAAGTTCCTGTGTGAGAAACGGTTTCTGTGGATAGAGCAGGGGAAGAATAAAAAGTGTTCAGCAATGACCTTGCTACAAGAAGCAGGAACAAAGAGGAAACAGCTGAATGTGGCGCAGGGGTGACGAGCCCTGGTAATGGCCTGCTCCTGCTCGCAGACAATGCGCATGGAAAATCTCCCATTAACTTCGGTGACACGGGACCAGGCTCTAAAAGAGCAGGCACTAAAGTGGATGACAGTGTCAGAAAAGAGAGGAGGAAAGAAGGAAAAATTTAAGTTTCGCTTTCATCATGGTGAGGACGAGTTCACTGCTGAAATTCTGCTGTTCTCTCTTTCAAAAATGAACATAAATATTTTGCACCAAACACAGTGCTGCTGCTGGAGTTAACTGGCTTGGGTGTCTTTAAAACGATGGCACGGCTTTCTTCTTGCCAGAGATTAATTCCTGATGATTTATCGGACTTAGTGTGAGTCCTTCACCCTGCCCTGGATATAAAAAAGGTGGGAATAGCCTAAGAATTGTCACATTGGGTGCAAAGTCCTACAGAACACCCTCTATACACTGATGTAACTGAGCACCATGTGCTGAATTTTACATCACCATCATTACCCTGCCTTTGCTAGTACAAAATAAGGTTAGTTTGCAGGCTGATTGAGAATATTTATATAAAAAAGATACATATACAGAGGACAAGCACATTAGGGAGCCTTCGATACATAAACACATATAATACAACCATATATTCCTACGTCTAGAAAAAAGCACACGTTGAAGAACTTGCAGAGTTTCTAAAAACCAGTGTTTTTACCCAGGGTGGACAAAAGAGTGCCCAGACTAACACATAAATTGTGTTTTTCGGTATGGGGAAGGTTATGAGAAGATAATACTGAGATTCATTGAACACCTGTGGGGCAGAGCTGGTCTGCAGCCCGGCACTGTCGCTCTCTGCTGCCACTTGTTCTGTTTGCTGTGGCATTCTGGGTTGTTTGTGCCTTGTGAGGAAGCAGCAGCCTTTTCTTTTGATGCAGGGGACACGGTCCCCCATGCCAACACAAAGCAGATACCCATGTGTCAGGATCCAACAGTGCCTGAGCCCTGTGAGGCGAGGGCAGCCCTCACCCTCCAGCTCTGTCGCACTCTCCCAGTCAGTAGTGCTCCAAGGAGCAGGATCCAGGCACAACCCGAACACTCCCAGGTGCGCTCCCTGTCCCACAGAGCCAGTGGCTGCCCTGCAGAACGCCCTCCCTGTCACACTGACTATGGCAGCAAACAAACCGCCCCGGCAGTGCCTGGCCTGGCCAGTGACGTCCCACGTCTGCCGAGCACGGTGCCCTCTGCCCCCCAGGGCTGGAGCGAGTTCCCCTTCCCACGTCTGCTGGACAGCCCTGTCTGCTCGGAGGGACCCAGGATTCCAGGCAGAGCTTTCCCATGCCATCGTCCCTCAGAATAGCTCTGCTCTCCATATTTTTAGCAAGGCTCTAATGGGCCAATATGTTTGATTTTCCACTGTTTCCACCCAGCTCGAGTCCCGCTCCATGGCAGCCTCCCCGCGTTTCTGCCGGCGTGTCTGGCCAGGGGCGCAGGGCCGGGGACACGGGTGGAGGAGCTGGGAGATGGTAGCTCTGGCAGCAAGAGCTGCTTTGCATACTTGGAGTTGTACAAAGCTGATTTTCTGAGAGAGAGAAAGACGGAGAAAGGGGTTTCTGTAAGTAGCGGAGACAATGAGAACAAGGCAGGCACTATGCCAAGCACGGGAGGGCTGCCAAAACACATATCATTAGCTTGGGCCAGCTATAAGCAAGGAAATGAGAAACATATGTTGGAGAGCAAGGTTAGGAGCGAGGGACTATGGGTCAGTGACAGTCGTCCGAAAACTTTTCCCTTGTTCTTCAGCTGTGGCCCGCCGGTGTCAGATGTCACTCTGACAGCCTTCATTTCTCATGACGGCCGGGCTTATTTTGGCCTGCTTGTTTTTTGTTGTGTTTTTTTTTTCCCTCCCCTAATGGGAGTTATTGAGAGGAAGAAGAGAACAGACAAGAAAGCCTTTGCCATTTTTTTTTCCCACAGTTATGGGAAAATAACCTTGTTTTCTGTGATGTTCTCTGAAATCCTCACCCTTTATAAAATAACGGTGTCTCAGGATTGGGATTCTGCCTGGCGCTGGTGAAAAGAAAAGGGTGGGTAGTGTATTCTTAAGTAGTTCTTGCTGTTCTTTCTTAAATATAATTAGATGCACCTCATTACCTCAAACTAAAGGCCTTTTGTACTTCTTCAGGGCTGTGCTTCCTGAAAGCCATGGCATGCCACAGCTTGCAGCACCCACTCTTATTTTATCACATTAGCAGTGTATTTTTAACTTTTTTACCCTCTATCCAAGCTGTTTGCAGATAATTTCATTTTTCCACGCAGGCTACACCCGGATGATACGTTACTCACTGACATTTAAGGAAGCGTTTGAAGTTCCCGCTCCCTGTCCCAGCTGTGTCTGTTTTCCCCTTGTGGAGCTCGCACTAGAGAGCGCCTCAAAGACCATTGCTGCTTCCCTCCCAGGGCTGAAATATTCCCAAACAGAGAAGAGCCTGATAGGGATCTTAGACACCATCCCAAGAGAATTCTGTTTGACCACAGTTCCACAGAAGACTGAATGGAACTGATGGGCCTCTCCACTTCACAAGGACCATGATGGGGGCCAAGCACCTCATAAAACCCCAGGTATCCTCAGATTGGAAATTTAGAAGAGGTTCCTTTCGCTTTGGGGCTTGGAAATGTGTCTGGAGTGGGAAGAAAGGCAAGGATGCAAGGAGGAAATTCATCTACAGAAAGGCAAGCACCATTTCATCCTCATGGATGACCCCTGCACTGTTGGAGGATGCAGGATCAGGGTTGGGCATGGTGGGGTTGGGCACCCTTTGTGTGATGGCATCTATCATGCCTAAAAGTTTGCAAGAAATAATTTTGTTCTAAAGACTTTTAATCGCTTTCCATGCCCTAAAGCCTGCTCTGAGAGCCAGGCAATGCCACTGGGGGAAGCTGGACTATCATGTTTCTAGGGAAGTAGGTGAGGTCCAAGACCAGTTTTGAAAGGAAAAGAGAGATGAAGCAAAGGTCTGACAGGAACTCAATGCAGGTAGAGACCAAGGTCAGAGGAGCAGTGACGAGGACAGGCTCGGGCTGGGGATGGCTGTTACTGCACTTAACTTGTCACCTGCACCGGCTCCAGCCAGGGATGAGGGGTGACAGACCTATCATTTCCAAGCACTTTAACTCCCCGACTTTGAGGAAGGGCTGGCACAGCACACAGCCACTCACACTCGTTTTCTCTCAGGCAGCAAGTTAAAATGCCTGGAAATAATATTCCTCCCGCCCCGTTTTTAGAGCCTTGGTTGGGCAGCAGCGACAGCAACAGCCCTTACAGGGTCCTCCCCGTCTGTCTTGCTCTGACACACCTGCAGCAGAATTCTTAGGGATTTGCTAAATTAACATACTCTGTAAATCCAGTATCTTTGATTTTTAAAATGCCATTGGAAACACTTGCTGGCAATTTTCTTTTTTAACTAAAGGGAGGAAGCTGTGCTGGCTGTCAGCTTTCAAACACCTCTGCTTTTCACACAGCCTTGACTTGTAATGTAAGATGATCTAAAGATGAAACGCAAGGTTTAAACAGAAATTGATGACCTATGGTGCTTCAACTCAGCCACCTTCACCAGCACAGACCCTGTCACTCCCAGTCATCATGGCCCAAAAGAAACTGCTCACTTCTAATTACATGCAATGTTCTAGGGGCCTAAAAGCAATATAGATCATAATTGTGATACCCAGGATTATTGGAAATATGTGTATCCTCGACTTCAGTAGGTGCAGTCACCTAACAGGGAATTTGGCTGAACAGTCCAGGATCTTCACAATAAACAAACAATTATAACTTAAAAATAAACAAATAAAGAAAAATAAACACTACTCTACTCAGAGTTAGACAAATCCTTAGGAAAGAAGATATTAACCTTGAAGTTAAGGATAAGTTGAATTCAAAGCTTTGCTACATAGTATCCCCAAGACACTGCTGGGTTTTGGAGGGTTCATTTGATGTGAAGCCCAATTCAGCTCCTGTTTTATCCCCCCCCAGGAATGCCCTTTGGGGCAAGCAGTGGGTATTTTCAAAAGCCTAATTTTCTTCTCTAAATTTAAAATCACATTAATGCGTTTAATTCAGATTTACAAAGCAGCAGGTCACACAGATCCAATCACACAGATTTATCAACAAGTATGGACTGGAAATTATGGGGTTCTAGATAACCCTTAATTATGTTTAGCAGCAATGACTTCAACATAGTTTCTTCCCAGCTCAGAACCACTATGGAGATGTAATTCCATCTGCTCTGCTGCTAAGGTGAGCTCACGAAGGTCCAGCTGTTTCCATGCACCCCTTTATTTTTGGAGTTGGAAGGGGAGGCTTTGTCTGACTGGGAGTTTTTAAACCTTGGTCATTTCCCTTTGTGTTTTTCAGTGTGGCTCAGAACCAGCTGTATCAGCACAGCCATAGGGATGGCAAACCCTGCCCAGGAACAGGCTCTGTGTGGAGAGCTGGGGGCCTGGAAGCACCAAGGCCAACCTTCAGCCTCGGTGTGTGACACAGGGAAGGGACGGGCCACGTGGGCTCGCGTGGCTGCGGCCCCGGACACGACTCGATGGCCTTTGTTTTCTTAAAAAGAGCTTCCTCAGAGATTCAAGTGGTTCCTCAGGGGCTGGTTACCTGCCCCCAGGTAGAAGGCTGGTGAAAAGGTCTTTTCTCTCACCTCTTTAGAGAGTCAGTCCCTTGTGTGTGGAGCACACCGACCTGTCACCCCACTCGCCCAAATGGACACCGAGGGACAGAGGGTGAATCCAGCTGGGAAAACCAAACAGGAACCAGCCAGGGCAGGGAGGCACAAACCCAGAGAACTCCTGTCTTCGAGTGTCTGAATTACAATGATGTCAACGCAAGAAAATATCTCAAAACAGATATAGCTTGATTAAAATTATAGACTGTAGGTAGAAAATATCTGAGCAGAACTGGGAAATGTGGACTAAGGAGAACAAGAGAAAGTGTGTGGCAATAATTACAGTTAATTTCCATCTTTGCTCTGAGGAAGGGTTACACAGAATTCCAGCAGCCTCAGCAAGTGTAGATGGATGCACAAGGACTTTCATGTCTCTTTGCACTTGTCCACAGAGCTAGAACCATACAAAGCAGATAATTTCTTTTCACCTGCATTTCATTATTTTCACTTTATGGTCACATACACTTATTTCTGTAATTAATATGGATGTGTGTGGTAATATTTCATGTATCTTATGTTTATTTATATCTATTTAATTGGCTTCCCCCAGGCAGAGTTGTGGCGCATCTGAGGTGAGAGTGAAGATGTTTTACTTGGTGCTTGCCATCAGCAGATAAAGTTTCCTGCTATTGTCCATATCAGACAACACAGAAGCACAGAAATAGGGAAGGGTTCATTTTAGTCTGTGCTTGCACTGAGCAGAAACTTCACTGGAGAAGTCCTTGAGCAACTCCATCTATTTGTAATTGCCTTGAGCAGGGGCCTGGCCCAGATGATCCCCAGAGGGCCCTTCCAGCCTAAATCATTCTATGATTCCTTGGCTGTATTTTCTGCCTTTACACCACATGTTCCCGTAGCAAATCAAACCACTCTGAAACGCCTCTGTGAGAGCCAGTGCTCAGGTGACGTTATTCAACACACACCTACGGCGGGTGGATCCCTGCGAGGCTGGGGGTGGGTTTGTGCACACGTACAGACCTCAGTGCCTACCCTGACGGCATTATCTGGATGAAATACTAAACCCAGTATGAATAATATGATTCGTTTTCTCTCCAAATCCATCAAATTTATAATAAGGGCATGGAAACTCGAAAAAAAACCCAAATCATTCCTAGCACAGTGATTATTTTATAAAGCAGGTATTTAATTTGTGTTCAGAGGTCATCACACTTCAAAAAATATTTTCACCTAAACACTTGGTTTTCAGCCTGTTCTAAGCCTGAGAATTCAGACCAAGCTGGTAACTCTGAGAGTGTACGGATACTTTTGAAAGTGGAAACTATTCTCGTGCTTATAAGTAATTCTGTGGGAGTGAATGTATTTGCAGCTTCCAGGCCAGGCGGGATGACCTTTCCAGAACTTGTAAAATCAAATCAAATAAAAATAGATTCAGACTTTCTTAAAATGAAACCACTTGAAAAAGAAGCCCACGGACTGAAGCGCTGGAAGAAAACAGAACGTGCACTCGCAAATATACTTAAAAATGAAATTTCATACTTACAATGGCAGTATTTGTGTCTCTGCTCCTCCGTGTCTCTTCACTCCCTGCCATTTCTATCTCATTCTTATCAGAGTTCTGTCAGCCCCTAAAGTGACATTTTCCCATCCTGATCATTCCCAGGATAGAGGAGACGGAATATTTTTCCCTTGGCTGATGCAAACAGCAGATCATCCTACAGAGAAACGTCAAGGACAGTTCGGAGTCCTAATCCCTGACCCGCCTGCCCTTTCCTAACTCGCTATTGACATTGAACTTAGAAAGCTGCAATGCTGAGATGAGATAATGAATTCTGTTTGCTCGGAATGTGCAAGAGGAAGAGGGGAGATAGGGAGGAGGAAGGGCTCTGGCTGCAAGGGCTCTGTTACGGTGCCAGTCCAGCTCATGCCTGAAACTTGGTTAAGGAAAATACCTGGAGAAATAACAACTCTTTTTTCCCCTCATTCATTTTATTGCTTCACAGGCACATCCAGGGAAGATGGGAATTACTCATCAACCAAGACTCCAAAGCCTTCTCTGTTTCTTTCTAGGATCAAGTGCTGTGTGCTGCAGCTCTGATTTATGTCTTTTATACTTTTAAACAATTACTTGTTGGTTTGGAAATCTTAGGAGATGCTACCTATTGTACCTATAATTCCTAGAGTAGCTCATCTCCACAGATGCTGCTGCCCAGTATCGCTCACTCCCACCCAACTCCATTAGAGTCTGAAGTGGAAATCAATTAAGTTTTGCCATCAGGAACTTAGGAACACTCAACTTTGAATGCTGCCATCCACAGTTTTAGCATGTTGAGTCAGAAAACCTGTAAATCCTAATGTAAGTCATAAGATTTATAATTTTTAAATAGCATTTGCTGCTTGTTCCTATACTGTATATTGATATTTTTACTGAGTTTTCAATTAAGGACTCATTAATCACAACCTGAGGACAATGAGTCCAACTTCTGGAAGATTAGCTGGTTTGCTATTTTGTATTTCTAGCACTATATATTCACCTTTAATAATGCAATTATCCTAATATGCTGAGAGAAAACAACACAATTACTGCTACTGAAATACGAAAAAAATAGGTATTTCTAAATCAATGTTAAAATGTTGAGAATGCCGTGAAGGTACAGCTCTTCCTGAGAAAAATAATGCCCGTTCTGGAATGACTCATTAAGAAGAATGAACAGGGGCACCAAATGATGTTGCCTTGTGTGAATTTGTTTACTTTCTTCCAAAGCACACAGGACACGGAGTAGAAAAAAACACACTAAAGTGACTAGTTTTTCCTGCCTATTTCAGCACTTTTGATCAGCAGATATTACTGGCATGGAAAAGGAAATCAGAAAAAAAAAAAAAAAAAAAGAGAGTTGGAGAAACCAAATTACTTTTGGCTGTACTTGTAGGACTAGTTCATTAGTTTTTAAAAGTCAATACCACTATTAACTGACATTTTTTAACTACTTCTACTTATTCCTGCCATAGGAAGTCAGGTATTGTCTCATTTTTTCTGAGCTGTGGTAATACGGAGTCAGCAACTGGGTATGACATGGCAGCTCTTACAAAGTCAGCTGGACTTGACGACAAGTTAAAATTCATCCTAAAAGTTTAAATTTTTGGGTTCTACTAATGCTGCCTGTGTAGGAATCCGGATCAGGTAAGTATTAACCTCTTGTACAGAGGGATTGACTATAAAGGGTTATCTACGAGTCTGCAAGTGCATAAACCATCTGAAAACCTGACACAAATTTTGAGATGCAGCACTTTATCCCATCTGCAACCAACCCTCCTCAATGAGAAAAACTGAAAGTTAGGCTGATGAGTGGTCTGAAATGGTTATTTGTCCATTTTCCTCACTGGTGGCTTTGGCTGCCCATTCTTTGCAAAACAGAGCAAACGAAACCAAACTCCAGCTGCTGGAACAGAGCTTTTCCTCTCATCTCTTCCCAGCCACGCTAATCAACATAATTCATGGTAAGAAGGGAGGAAAATGAACATCCTCGCATGGGTATTTCATCAAGATTCTGGAGAGCTTCATAAAGCAGCCTCTTTTAGAAACCATAAAATGAAACAAGACATATTTCTGGGGTTGTCAGCAGGTAGATCCACTGGTTTTGTGGTAAGTAATCTCTTTGGGAGGAAGTCTTTGCTCTGATGTCTGTGTTGGATGTTCTGTGGCTCCCCGCAGCCGCCCCAGCGCAGGTCTGTTCACTGGAAGAGGAGGTGGTGATGATATTGCTTCTAACAACCAGACTGAAGTATAGCCCCAGGCCATCTTCCAAAGCCCCCTCCAAACAGCCTCTAATTAATTTTAATCCTGCCACTCCAATGAGTCCCAAGAGTGCAGCAACCAAAACAAAAAAAACCTTCATCAAGTCATTCAGAGGAGCTCTGACGGCATCGCGTCACAATTTTAGGGCTCCAAGCAGAAAGTGCTATAGAAAGCTTTTAAATGCTGTTTTCCTTCGGTTTCTTTATTTTCTGTCCTCAAAACCAGAAAGAACCTATTTCTGATGAAAATGTAGTTCCCATCGCTCTCCAGGCCCCTCCAGTTCACTCTGCGAGGTGGGTGGCAGGGCTCAGGGAGACCCACCACCGTCATCGGCAGAATGGCTCTCCCCTGCCTGGGCTAAGCATGGCAGAGACATCCCCTCGGCTGCTCCTGCAGCCCTTGACCTCCACGGAAAGCCTGTCTGCAAACGTGGGAACCAGCCCAACACGCCCAACAGCATCCTGACACTGGACACCCCACACGGGAACCGCTGCCCCCAGAGCCGCCGCTGGCTTCAGCACCCATGAACCAGCCCCCTGGAGCACGAGGAGCTGCTCCCTAAGCTGCTCATTTTGTCATATCCCTTGGTATGAAAGTAGAAATGCTCACTCTATTTTTGTCTAGCTGATCTATTGCTCACATAGCCCCCAGAACATGAAATTTTGGGGATGCTCTCAAATTTAGCAGTAAAAGTGCTCTGCGTGGTGAACTTCTCCACATTTACCTTTCCACCAGGTTTTATGCGATTTGATTTTATTAGCAGAAACACTCACAGAAAACAAATTTCTAAACTGCCATAGAAGATCTCCCAAACTGAATTTTAGATCTGTGTTGCGTAAGAGTATCAGTAATGGAAGGTGTGTATAAATAGAACAGAGGAGCTCATGGAGAGGGAAGCTCAGGAAGACGAGAATGAGCAATTACACTGTGATGTGAATCAGTCGTGAAGATTTCCTTGTGAATCACCTTTGCAAAAAAAAAAATGCTGTTTATCCTGTTGGTTTATTCCATTTTAAATGTGCATGGAAGGAATTAAGTTTTAAGGGTTTCCTGGGAAAAGGACTTTGGCTGGAGGTGTTGTGTGAGGAGACAGGGACACTTAAAACAGGCTGTTAATGACAGATCAGAGAAAGGGACATGAAAAGGACCAGATTAGAAATGCAGAGATCCCCTCCTCCATTATACAGGTTATAAATTGGGGGCCACACTATTTTTTCCCCCCATTTCCACCGTTCTGATATGTTATGTAGAACAGACATACATATTTTCCCTTCGTTGCTCAATGCATGGCTCCCTTTATTTACTTTATACAATTCAAATGCTACTCTGACGTCTAAGTTATTAAATTCCTTGTAAGCTTTTCTTCAAATCCCTTGTGATCCAAGGTGCTATTATTACCTCTGTTGCACTGACTGTGGAGCTGAGATCTATAGTGATTAAAGGAAATGTATCTTCTAACTGCGGATGCCTAATTAAGAGAGGTCTACAAACTGTTTTCTCAGATCACTCCTTATGTGTCCAAAATGGTCTTCAGCAGCAGTTGAGTACAAATTCAGAGCCCTGCATCTCAAATGAACCATGAAGAAATTGAAGAATACCCAATTAGTAACAGTCTGTGAAAAGTTAGGTTGAAGTGAATTAACCAGCACCACAAAGGAGAAAAGGTGGTAAAGGAAGGGAAAACAATCAGTTTTCCAAGGCAGCATTCAACCATCTTAACCATCAAATAATCCTTTCTTCTCCTTTTCTTAGGCTGATTTGCTACTTCCAACTTCTGGAGCAGACAAAAGAGGGGTCCTGCAGGCAGCAGCGTCCTCCACCTCAACCCCTGCTCCTTCCTGCTCCTTCCTCCTCCTCCCTCGTGCTGGCCCCAGCAGGGGTCACTCAGAGCCCAGGAACCACGGGCTGCCCAACGCCAGCTCAGATGGGCAACCTATGGATCGTGCTGACACCATCATGGTGTGTCACCACACAGTGCCAACATGATTTGCCGTTTTTGTTGTCCCTGTATTTCCAGTATCACCATTGTGCCCAGTGAATGTTGTGCCATGAGCCTGGCTGTGGTTCTGCACCAGCTACACCTCCTCCTACATCAGATGGTCTGAGCCTCCTCCTGCTCCCATCAGCCTCCAATCCTGGAGAAAGGCGGTGCTGCCACATCATCTGGCTCTCTCAATGCCGAGTTGGATATGGATGATCCTGTCTTGTCCCCTCCCCTCTGCTGGTGATGATTCTCTCTCTCCCCAGCAAAGCACCAGAGGACAGACCCTACGTGCTGTCCTGGAGCCCATGTTATATGGACAGTGGAGGCTCCTCCTTCCCACAGGGGAGGGACAAGAAGTGCCCAAACCAATGTTATTCTGTAGCTTCTACCATGGAGCCGAACAGGAACCATCCAACACACAGACATTCTCAAGAGCATCACACATCCCTAACACAAGCACCTCAGTGAGACACAGCAACAGCTCTGACCTGAAACTGAGGGACAACCTCAACATCCGGCTGAAGTGTGCCTACCATGCATGGAGTCTCCTGAACACCTGTTTGATCTAACCCCATCTCCCTGCACATCTGAGAAGTGCAGGATTTGGAACTTGCTTTAAAGCTTATGATGTGGGTAAACAACAGATAAATCCCTGGTGCCAAATCCACTGTCTGCCAAATGTACTTGAAATCTGGGCTGGAGATTTCTGAGGAAAACTTGGTAGAATTCCTTAATATAAACAAACTATTGTATCCCTAACTCATTTTTTCTTTAAAGGATTCAACAATTTCCCTGGTGGGAATAAAAAAGACAGCCTATAGAAGAAATGGAGGATTTCCAGTTGAAGTGGGTTATTCCAGACAAAGGCAGAGTGGCTGCAAACAGCATTTCAGAATGGGAGTGTAAATTATCAGGTGTCTCTGCTGTGGAACACCAGCACAGAATGTCTCAGAATGTGTCCCCAGGACAGGAGTACTGGTCAGACTCTACTGGAGTTTGCAGTGGCAGCAGATGACTCGTCAGGGTGATGGGAAAAGGCAGGGAAGCTCTGCATCCCAACTGGATGGAGAGTCCCCTGGAAACACAGGGTCTCTGCACTGCACACTGTGTCTGACAGCGTGGGAAGGCCAAAGGGCTGCACTGTGGCACTGGCTGGTAAATGTTTCCTCCCAGTTTTTGTCATGAATGCACTATGGAACATTCTAGATTTACACCAATAGGATACTCCCACGAAAGAAATGCCTTCTGCTTCCAAGGTGTACCTATTCTGCTCCACTGAATTCCTTGAGATCTTCGTAGTATTTACGTGCTCCTTCCTTGCAAACAGTCCTGCAGTATCCGGAACACTCCAAAGTGTCCGTGCCAAATACAGTGATTCATTGCACTGCATTAATAATGGGCAAGAAAAGAGGCTTTTGAGTTCTGTAACCCATAACAACTTTGAAAAGAACAAAGGGCCCTCTCCGAAGTCACTGAAGTTAATGGGCTCTTTTCACTCAAGCCCAACCTGGTTTTCCTGAATGCCTGAACACGAGCTCCTGCCATCTCCCTCCAGACACTCTTGCTGGGGCAATAGCAGCTGTTCATTACCTGCTTCCCCATAATGAAACAAAATCAGGGAGGAGTAAAGAAAGGCACCAATGGTCCACGGAGGTGACTGGAGCCAGTGACATGGAACCAGCATCCCCCGATGCCCCTGCTCCCCACAGCAGCACACGCAGGCTCCCCGCAGGATGTTTCAATCCTGTGCCTGCTTACCCAGCGAGCATTAATCCTTATCAAAGAGATCATCTGTGCACAGTAAGGAAACCATTTGCCCTCCTCCTTTCCCAAGGACTACATTTCTCTGGCTGCCTCTGGCAGAGTCTCCCCCAGAAGCTGACACAGAACCCACCTTTCCAGGCAGCACACAGAAAGCACAGGCAAAAGCATCCAGAGAAAATCTGAGCAGGACCATTATCCAACCTGGCTTTTCGGTTTCCTGGGATCAAAGAGCAGCTCAGTGTCTTTTAAAACCGATTCCTTTCACAGATCTACAGAGAGGATAATGGGCTGATTAGCCAGAAAGCCTGAAGTGGGGGGATTCTCTCTTCACAAAAAATGTTAGTTTATCTTTCACAAGACACATTTGATTTAGTGGTATTTCAGTCATTCATTTTGTTTAAATACATTTTAACTATCTTACATATCCATGTGGAAAAAACTCATCAACTCTAAGAATTCATTTGAGAGAAGCTCATAGTTTATGGATTTAAGTGAAAGACTCTCATGGCAACACCCGGCTTGGGAAAATTTGTTTCAGTTCAATATATTTCTTCTTCTTTTGGAGCCAACTACTCTTTTCGAGCCTGATTTTCTAAGCACTCCTTCAGGAAGAGAGACTGCCCCTGCCTGGTCATTCCCACCTCACACCCAGTTTGGCCAATTTCAGCTAAAATGGAAAAAGAGGAGAAGTCTCAAAGATATTCTGTGTGACCACAGATGTTGAGGAAGGGGTTGCTGCCTGGAGGAAGCAGCGTTCCCAGGGAGAGGAGCCCAGGTGCAGCACAGCCCATGTGGCCAGCACGGCTCTTGGCTGCCCTGGTCCAAACACACAGTCCCAACACGACAGAGAAATGCAAAGAGCTGTAGGTGCTGCCATGGGATGAAGAGAGCACGTTGAGGGCACGGCCTTCATGGAAAACCAAGCCTTACAGATTCACCTACACAGAAATTCATTTTACTCTATTGTGTTTCAGAAATGTGCAGTCTCAGGCTAAGAAGGACCATTCAAGGCTGACATAAACCTGTGATCAGTTCCCTTCAGAGCACTGGGAAAGGCACAGGGGAGTGCTGGGTTTCCAGGGTAAATGTTCTGCTGGTGTTTCCCAGCTTGCCCGTATGAGATAACTTGGGATGGGTAGATGTGAGATTACTGGGAATTAGAAGGAGGATTAAACGACTCTTGATATGAGCTGACATTAGTCCACAGCATGCAGAGGCAGAGGAGCCATTCCCAGCTTCATCAGGAGGGTGAGTGCCTGCCCAGACCCCTGCCAATGCGGGGAGGGGGACGCAGGATCCAGGAGGAAGCGTACCCGCACCTCCGCACTGCTCTTTTGTATTTCAATTTTCTTTGGCCAGTGGGGATGATTTTATAGCATCACAGCAGAACATTATCTTTTATACTTTGACAAAATGAAACCGAGTCCTTGGGATTTTTTCACCCATTGCTCTCTTGGCTACTTCACTGCAGTACTATTTCATTACTTATTGATTTTTCAACGTGCTGTCTGCATCGCTGTAATTTACACAAGTTCTGATAGCCCTCAGCGATTCTTAACACCTCAGGGTGAGATCATGGAGTTCACCTGAGATACCAAAGGCAGGCAACAAGTTCTTCAGGAAAGACGACAAACTGACAAACTTGATAGTCAAGAAGGAAATTTGAGCAGCTGCAGGTGTATCATACCCGAAATTATCAAGATGTTTTTCTTAGCCAAACTGAATTAGAGCAAATTTGCACCCCCAAAATTAGTACAGCCAATAAGGGACTGCAAAGCGTACGGCTAAACCCCAAGAAATTAATAATGCATGTCCCTCACATGGCAGCTGAACTAATATGCTATTTTTGCTGTAGCTGAAGATAACCACTGGTCTCAGATAGGCGGGTGAGACAGAAGGCAGCCTCGTCGTGAGCAAGGACTGGGAACTACAGAGAGCTGCTCTTCCATGAGGCAAGTAGCTGCTGCTTCTTCAAGGCCTTTTCCATATTTCTGCCATTCTGAGCAGCTCAGAGCCCTCACTTGTGGCAGGGCTGTGCTCCCCTTGACCAGACAAGCCCGATGTCCCTGACACGATGTGGTGCTCTAAGGTCCCATCTGCCTTCCGCTCCTCAGAGCTCCCACACCGGGATGTTTCTGCAGTCAGTGCATAGTGAAATGGGCACTAATCCTGTCACAGGGTCTGCTCCTGATGGTACCACATGCACTGACCCTCCAATCACTTCAGGAAATCTGAGTCCATATGGACTGGCCTTTCCTTCCTTCCACAAATACTACAAAATCACAGAATCACAGAATATACTGAGGAATATCCCTAAGAAGACACAGGTACCTATAAGATTCAGGTATTTTATTTTGGTCTGTGTCAGGGAGAATGAACTCCACCCCTGCCCCCCCAAAAAAGCTTTTTTTTTTTTTTTTTTTTTTTTTTTTTTTTTTTTTTTTTTTTTTTTTTTTTTTTTTTTTTTTTTTTTTTTTTTTTTTTTAATGATAATTAATTTGGAGTATATAATTCTTAAACGTCAACTATTTGCTTTTTAAGCAATGGAAAGAGATCTAAGCAGCTCCCTGATGTTCCTGCAGATCACAGAAGGGGAGGAGGGGTGACTGGAGACTGGTGACCTGGAGACTGTTTCTGCAGCTCCAACGTGCTCCTTGCACACTCCATACACACATCTTTAACTGAGGGTCACAGCTAGTAAAAAGCAACCTGATTCCAGGGTGACTAAACAGAGATGGCTTTTTCTCCTTTTCTTTGGGAAATCTTACTATTAAATTAAAGATGGAAAAACATTTAGAACCTCTGGAACCAGAAAGGTCTCCAGTTCCTCCAGTGGCCAGACTGGCTTTGCTTTGCACGTGCATGCCTGGGTTTAGTTTTTATTGGTTTGAATCAAACTAATACCTTAAACTATTGCTTTTAAAAACTGTCAAGTATTTACATAATCCTTTATCTGCTAATGAGGCCAAGTTAATGATACTAACTAATGATAACAATATGTTTTTTCTGTAGCTCTAAAGGAAAACACAAATGACCTTGCCAGAACCTGAACTGCATCACCTCTTGACTTTGTTTCTTATAATCCCCACAGTACATGAAAGGCCTTTTTCCATCCCACAGCCTGCACTTTTGTGCACACTCACGCTCTGTGCAGGAACACCCACCCTGTGTGTGTGCACACTCATCCTTATTTACAGTCCCGACTGCATGAAACTGTTCATCAATGCTGTGTGAATAATGCCAGGAAAAGACACTCTTCAACAAAATCGATACTCTGAAAGTGCTGGTTTAGGGTTGCAGTAGTTTTTGGTCGTGTTTCTGAGTTATTCCTATTGACCTGAGTTCAAAAACAAGGTATTGATTTATAAAGCACCTTCAGTAAATACATGTGCATTCCCTGCTGCCCCCAATAACCTGGAGCACCTGGAGCAGGGTGCCAGCACAGCTCAGGGACTCATGTGCTGGGTCAGGGGGTTCCAAAAGCTGCCAGACTGTTCTGACAGAAAGGGCAATGGAGGAAACATTCCAAAAGCTCTGCGAGTGCCTAGGCTGAGAGCCGGAACTAAGATGAGGGAGAAATCAGGAGGGGGAGGACTCATAAAGGAAGTCCTGGGAATAATGAGGTTTGTTGTGTGTTTGCAAGTGGCACACAAGAGAAATTCAGCCTGTGTTGCCTGATGGTGCCCAGAGATCTGCCTCCACTTGGGAACTGTTGGGATGTATCATTAACTTCCAGAGTAAATGCATACTTCTCTGCCTGAAGGATAAAGTCCATACTGATTTGTTCACGTGGGTTTTAATTAAAAAACCTAAACCATCAAGGAGGTTTTGGAATAATGCTGCTTCATCTGAATTGGCAACAGCTCACAGGGCTGAGAGAGCAGTACCTGCAGCCTGAGCTCACTGAGCAGAGCCAGGGCTGGGCTCATCCCAATCCATCCATGGGATCACATGCAGGGGCTGCTGCTGCAGCACAGCACCTGGGCACAAAACCCCTGCACCAGCGACCAGCATTAATGTCTGCTACAGCTGCTCTCTCCAATTTGGGATGGCCACCACAAATATGCCTGTCACCAACACATATTTTATCAGAAACCAAGCTTTACAGAGAAAAATATCCCATATTTTCCCTTGAACTTACAATGTCACATGAAACCAGCCTTATGGGAAATAAGACAAACAGAAATGCCAGTGAAACTCTCCCAAAATAAGTAAAACATATTCATGCAAGGAGCCAGTGCCTGCCTTGCTAGTCCCTGCTTTAAGTTTCTCAGGATATTTACTGCTCACAGAGTCAAAATACAAATATGGGTCACTCACTGTGAGAATCTGACTACCCTGTAGTTACAGATTTCTGTTACATGTGCACTTGTGGGATGAAATCCCTTTGCTCCTCAGTCTGGGCACCACCTCACTCGAGCATCCCTGGGGACAGCCAGCACCAGAGTGCAGCGAAAACAGCCCCAAACTGCCAAACCTGAGTGGAGACTGAAAGGACAGAGACTTTTAGGCTGTATACAAAGCATATGTTTGGATCAAAAAGGAAATATTTCTGCTGTCACTGTTTTCCAAATGAAGCATTTATCCTGAGAGGGTCTTTTCTTTTAACAATGAGACCAAAAATAAGGTGGGATGCCCCACAAGGCTGAGTTTCCACTGCCAGTGAACTGACCGTGGGACAACCAGAAACAAGATGGTCAGTAAAATAAGAGAAGTGAATTATCTGTGAAGCTCTGTAAGCTCTTCCATAGTACCTTTCATCTTGTTTCCCACTACAGACCTGGACAAATTGGACAGGTCAGTGAGGGCGGAAGTCAGAGCACAGCCCAACGCTCCATGCTGGTGGCTCCTGCCTAGTGTGACTTCAAAATCAAGTGGTTTAGAAAGTACAAAAAGGCATCTGAATTTTCATGCATTCAGAAAGATTATAATACTTTTACTGCCATGGAAGGAAATTGGCAACAAGCAATGGCCTTTCCCTCCCAGCCCTCCCCTGTCGGCAGCGTGATGCGCACCCGCTCCCAGCACACAGTCCTGAGCTGGGGCTGTACATCCACTGGAGCTCTTCCAGTGCAGCATTTCCTCATGAGATCTGTCAGCCATGAAATGCTTCACAGGAATGTCTTGGTTTAAGCCCATCTCGTGAGGAGTCCCAGCAGGTTTTTGACAGACACCTGCCCACCCTCTCCTCCCTCGTACAGCCCCGCAGTGTCTTGGCAGTCCCCACCCGAAAGCAACGTCCTACACCCTGTATGGACAATACACATCTCAGGTATTGACACTGTTCGAGAGAGTCCATCAATTTAGCTCATTATGAAGGGAAAGACAAATGCATCCAAAATTAATGAAATTTTCCAGACAATAAAATTTTTAGAAGTACTGCCTGTTCATTTTAATAGTTTATGAATTTGAAGTGGCTGATCTCTCCCTATTTTTACTATCATAAACCATTCAGACAACAACTGCTACACATATTTCCATAACACTGTTCTAACTTTAGCTCATTTCATAGTTTTATTTCATACTCCTCAACGGCTGTACTTCAAAACTTACAGTCTTGCTACAAAGGTCACATACGACCACGCCTAAGTCCTCTAAAATCTGTGATTCCGAAACGCTAAGCTGATGTTGGTTTAATTGATTCTGTGGAAGCAGCGATGTCTGTAACCCCTGAGAATTGCGCCTTCCACAAACTGGCAAACTTTCAGTGGGTAAAATAAATATCCTCCTATCCCTGTGATGGAGGGTATATGCACAGCACACAGTTGTATCAACACACCTCTCTAATGATGCACTTTAGTTTAAATACAGTGTCCAAAGGAGCCAAAGGATCACAGTTTCTGGAGGACAAGCCCCAAACAAACAACGGCAACAAGTCCCAGCCATTCCCTTTCCCGGGTGCCGCTGCACCAAAGCCCAAAGATTCCAATGGCCTAGAGGGTTCCAGGAGCCCAGGGTGACCTCACTGCACTGACAAACACCCAAATGAGCCCATCTACCAGCACAGGCTCCCTGGGGTCCCCCCCAGCCTCCCCCATCCCAGGCCATGCACTGCATGCCCTGACACAATCCCATGGAGTGCCAGACACACCTGCTTTGGGATCTCTGAGCCTGGCCTGCACACTTCCCAGGACAGATGTAATAAAAGTAATTTATTGCCCCTTTTCCCCAACAGGATTATAGAAACATAAACAAAGAAATGTTGAGTTCTTCAAGGAAAGGCCCCTTGAACTCACGGATGAGACTGGGAGATTTAAGACTGCTCTTGCCAGACTGAGGCTCAGAGTAAAACTTTCCTCATCCTATTTCTGCAGGGGTCTGGAGAAGGTACAGCAATTGGGGTTTGAGGATTGTTTCACTTTGAGGGAGCAAAGCTTTAGCTGCAGGACTGGGGTGTCGACATCCTCCACGCGAGGAGGCAGCTTGGGGGCTGTCCAGGAGCATGGGCTCGGAAAGCTCAGACCATGCTGCAGATGAAGGGTATGAAACTAATTACAGGAACCTCATAAAGTGTTACAGAGCAGATCAGCAGCCCCAGCTGATGACAGCACGTACACGACGGGAGGAACACCAACAGCTTGTCAGAACCTTCTGCACGCCCCCACTTCCCTCCTGGCCCCATTCCCTGTGCTCGCTCTGCAGGACGGGATCCTGCTCCCCAGCTCCAGCCAGGCAGATGCGAACCCGAATCCCACAGCTGCACTGCAGGCGAGCCCTAAACTGAACCAGATGGGCAGGGCCCAGTGCCTGCCAGCCATCGCCGTGGCACACGCAGCGGAGCCGGGGAATGGGACTGGGACACTCCCAACATGCTCCTGCACGCTCCTTCCCCGCTCTCCAGGCCAGAGTTGCTGGTGGAAGGACAGAAATAGAGTGCCCAGAGCGCTGTTCTCCCAGTAGCTTTTCTCCGAATTTTGCTGATAATAACATTATGGTTTTCCCTGCACTGGCAGTCGGATGAGAGGAGCCTGCAGCCTTCGGAGGGATCGATCCGATCGATCCCAGAGGCTCCATGTCATTTCCAGGGGATTTGCTAAAGAAGCTACTTATGTCCCTTTTTCATTTTCACCAACTCATTACCAGCTGCTGCTGCTCCCTGCACTTCAGCAGCACCTGCAGGAATGAATCCTGCTGCTCCCAGCCCTGGATCCAGATGCAGAGCCCTCTCCCACAACTGAACGCCGCGGATCGGAGCCCAGGGCTGAAGGCGGGCAACGCCAGCGCGCGAGCGTCGCTCCCCACCTCTCCCTCTGCGCAGGCACGCACACACACTCTCCTTTCTTTTTTCTTTTTTTAAAGGGCAGCCCAGCAGCAGACTAAGCAACTGATCCCCTAGCTTAACTTTTAAATTAAGACCATTGTAAATTTGGGAACTTGAGAAGAGATGGAGAGGACACCCATAATCCTTTGCAAATGTCAAGTGGCTCTCGATATTGGTTACTTTTCAAAGGTAGCTAGGCTACAGCGTGCGCAGTAATGAAAAAGCCCTGCCAGGCCCACTCCATAGGGCTTCAGTCAATATACATAATATTATTGGGCTTTGAAAGGATTAAAGATTGTTTCTTTTGCTTCCTTGTAATATGGTGATCTATTGCGCTTAAAACTCGGAGCGCGCCTTCTCCCGTGGGGGAGATGCCGGAGGCCCTGGGATGCTCCAGCACTGGGCCTACGCCCGTCCCGGCAGCACCGGTACCCTCGGCACGAGCCCCACAGACTCACCCAGTCCAATCAGTCATTCCTGTTGACACAGGCATCCCACCACTTTTCTACGGGAAAGAGGAATCAAGAATTTTAAAAAAATAAAAGTTAAACGGCACAGAAAGTCTACAGCTACTAACAGGGCCGGAGAGCACACCTGAAAGTGTTGAAACATCTGGAAAAATACTGGTTTTTGCTACATCCTACTCAGAAAAGAGTGCAAGAACGTGGTTCCTCACAATCACCCATTAAGTACAAGAAATCTGAATAATTAGTACCGCTTTGAAGCTCCCAGGACTCCTCTGAGCTGTCATGGCAGCTCTGGACGAGGAGGTGGTGCAGGATGAGGCCCCAAAACAATGAGACTCCTGACATCAGATTCCCATGTTGAGTCTGGGGTTTCTGGAAACACCATCTTGCAAAAGGCACGTGCAAACCTTGATTTGAGGGGTCTCAGACAGAGCACCTTGTGGCTGAACTACTGACAAAAATATTTTTTTTTATCTTTTCACATCTGCATTTTCTTGTCCTGCTGTTTAATGAATATTATTTCACTCAATATGGGGAATTTTTCTTCTCACCAACCTTCTACATACAATTATAGCAGGATCACCTCTGACTCTCCTTTTACAAAGCCAAGTGTGCAATGTTGGCAAGGCTCTCGGTTACGCTCAAGAGAAAAGCAGCACTTGAGATTCCTGAGTAGGAGAGAGCAGGATGCGGCATCCTGGACACCAGCAGAGCCCAGCAGCTCCTGAGCTCCCTCTGCTCTGGAGTGAAGTTCCTGTGACTTAATGGCAAAGAGGGTGAACAACACCTGAGCCATTACACTGATCCTTCCTCACTGGGTCTTTACTGAAGCCATTAATTCTGAAAAAAGTAGTTAAACAAAGTAGTTTTTCCACAATATTGTGATCTTCAACAGGTGAGACAGAGATTAGAACCTGCAGAATTCCTGTTTCAGCAGAAGATGGGAAACGGGAAAAGGAATCAAAGGCAATGTTATAAGGTTTTTAAAAGTATCTCAAAAACCTTAATCTCAGGAAGATTTTAAACTTAAAACCTAACGAAAGGGCTGCTGCAGTATCAGGCCATTAATCCTAACCAAGGCTTCTCCGCTTTAGGAATGATCCAACATTCACTGAATTCAAGAGAAACGGTGTCACTCCACCAGCAAATACAGCCTTTGATTTCAGATTGATTACAAAAAAAAAAAGTTCTATATTAAACCAGTAAAAAATAACAGGGAGCATTTACAGACTGGGTTACACGTTAGTTCAGTTGCTGAAAATAGTTTTTCTGAGGTCAGGTGGAATAACCAGAAGAACAACTCCCAAAATGGACATACCCAGAATGGAACAACCAAAAGGTTCTAGTGCTTCTGGTTTGTCTGATGCTTGTGGGGACTGTCACAAAGAGGTCAAAGACAGTTTAGTTGCTGATTTCTTTCATGAGATATTGAGATACCAGAAACTCTCTGAATATCTTGTGTTTTCTATAATGTCACAAAAATCCCCCTCAGTCTTCAAAGGGTCTGTAAAACTCTGCTGCAGAGATCTGCAGGTGAGGAATCCCATGTGAAATCAGGGAGAAAGAAGAAAGAGAGCCAAGAGAGCAGAACAGGCCCAATCCAGAGGCTGGAAGCACGGACATTACACCAGGATAATGGAGAGAAAGGGAATAAAGACTGAAAAGAAATCTGTGTAATGACCAGATGATCCTTGCTCAAATAAACTCTCTTTACAGGCATCGCACTGTCACTTTCATCTTCGGTGATCACAGAAATCCCAGACTCGTGTGGTGCTTCTCGTCTGGTGATGGAGAGAAAGGAGACCTAACCCTGCTCTGCCTGCAGGTGTTGCACCCACCTCTGCCAGCAAAAGGGTCTGCAACGTGTTTTTAAAGACTGTAGCACAAATAGCCCAAATCCATTACAGTAAGGGAATTAAAAAAAATAAAATCAAAAGACTCCAGCCTGTCGGGGTGATAAATCAGAGGTTAAATACCCAACACTCGTTCAGGTATCACTTGGGGGATTTACTTTTCCTTTTCATGGTAATTTTCATTTGAATTTTCAGGCCGGCAGTTGTATTTCTTGAGAAATCTATACCATTCTCCTAGTAGTTTCCTTGAAATAACTGACGGATCTTCAGCAACTAAATTCCAATTTAAAAGACTTGTCAGGAAGAAAATCCCAATCTCAATAAAAGGTAAATGCAGCCGGAGCTCTCCGAGCCAGGCTGACGGCAATAAAGGAGCAGGGAGTTTCTATTAGCTCAAATAAGTTAACAGATTCCAGGTAATCCTTCCTATTACCACTAAACACCTGCATACAGATGCCATATCGTAAGCGAGGATGGATTTTTAATTTCTGGAAAAGTGAAATCCCAGCAACACCTTGTGCTGGGAAGGCAACGGAGGAGGAAGTGATTGTGGGGAGACCTTTGCCAAGAAGAGGTTTCCTATTGCTGAAGTCCACGGGTTGCTGCAGAATGGTAAAGTCATTCATCACATGTATTTAAAGTTGAATTTGCTGATATTTTATGGTATTGGATTTTATTTCTATTAACATTTTATGCTGAAATTACAGAATGATTCGTGAGTACTGAATTTTTGATTGCTTTTATACTTGCTGGGACACTATTAACGTTGATTTACGTTAATAGCACTGTAAGAAGATATTAACAATGAAATTTCCAAAAGCACTTAGCATCCCATAATTGGAGTTAAATGACAAAAAAAATGAGGGGATAATAAAGTAGAGAGAGACACAGAATTTTTGACAATACTCCCTCTAAACTGTATTTTTCAGGAAGAACTGGAGCAGGACAATTTTATAAAAGACTTAAGTCACCCATCAGGATGGAGAACACGCTAAGCCAAGCAACAGTGAACGGAGCAGCAGGTCCAGCACAACCTCCCACGGTGCCAGAGCCAGGCAGGGCATCCCAGGGAACGACACAGAGTCACACCCTCACACCAGCCAGGGCTGACAGTTTCCAGTCTGGACTGTAATCTGGGAGGCTGGCACAGGAGGGACACTGAAGAGAAAAGAAATTAGCCAAGTTTCATCTTTGGAGGCTGAAAGGATGAGGTTTCCCGAGGCAAGAACACAAACCAAATGGGACACTGGGGAAGGTGCTGCAGAATCAGCCACTCGACAGCTGCCAGAGGTGAAACTGGCCCAGACAGCCAAACCTCACTCCACACACCCCTACGATCTCCTCTGATTGCAAATCAGGCTAAACCAAATTTCATTTACTTTTTTCAAGCAGAATTTCCACAAACTCTACTTTAACATCACTTGTATACTGCTTTTAAAATTCTCTTCCCATTAAAAAAGCATCGAAGTGCTTCCTGTGGTTAAAAGGTGCTGCAGTGCTTCACTGTTCTCATCACCCAGAGTTAAACAGCTCATTTAGTCAGTCAGGGAACACACTGGACAATGTGACAAATCATATGAAAACGTGGAACAGAAAAGTAAACTGGAAACAAAAATCTTAAACCAGACAAGATAAAGAAGCAAAACACCTTGACTGGCTTTCAGTAGCTCTGGAAAAAAATGCCACAAGGGTTTGTAGGGATGTGTTTTAAGGGTTTGGTTTAAATGACGCTTTTGTGGGGCTAAGAAGGAGGATTTGACAAAACATTTTCAGGCAATTTTAATCAAGACAGTAACTACAAAATTATTACACTGGAAGAAGACTGTTTTGTCATTTCACTCAGACCAAGAAGGAAGCCCATGTCAGAGTTTTCTTAAAAAGAAATCTTTTCAGTGGCATTTTATGGTCCACTAAAATGTGGAAGAAAGTCCTCACAGAAGTCAAATTACAGAGTAGTGAATGAAAACTCCTGGCTCTACATAGAAAAATAAACGTGTAGCAACAACAAGTCTCATCAAAGAGATGGTATATCAGGTGTGGGATTCAAAAATGAGAAAAGTCAAGGAAATCTGAGACAGGACCAAACCCAGCTCTGTCTGAGATCCACAGAGTGATCAGAGGGAACACTGGGATCTCACAGCCTGGTGACCTCATCCCCAAATTCAGACATGAAGCTGCTGTTACAGCTTTTAAAATATAAAAATATATATAAAGAAAAGCAACCTGGTCTAGTGGAAGGTGTCCCTGCCCATGGCAGGGGGCTGGAACTGGATGAACTTCAAGGTCCCTTCCAACCCAAACCATTCTGGGACTCTGATAAATATTAATGTACAGAGTTCAGCTGAGCAGACACCTGCGAGATGGTTTGTTGGAGCCTCATGACCTGTCGTTTACCACATAGAACCCTTCTCGAGTCTGGAGTTGTCCAGCTGCAGTCACGGCAGAGATCAGCTAGGGAAGGGAGTTCTTTTGTCTGACCACAAACAACGATTGTACTGGTCAGGAAATACAAGATTTATTATTACACAAAAGCAAAAAGATTTCTTGTTTTGAAAGATCAGCCAATATTTCCTTTCTGTGGGAGAACAACTGTTCCTAAGGCAGAGCTGTATTTTGGGTACCGCCACCTTCACCGAGTTAAAAAACAAACAAACAAACCCCAACCCAACCCCTTTTATCAGCAGGAACCACATTTGCTTACAAAGAAGATCTGTCAGCAGCCCAGAGTAAATAGATCAAATGGAGCTGACATGCTACTAAATTTAATATGCATCCTCGTGTCTTTAAAATTCCCATCTACCCATGCATTTAAAAGGTAAGTTTGTGGACTTCTTAAGTAATTATATTTCAATAATAGGCGAGAGAGAAATGCCTGGAAACTTAACAACAAAACCACTGACTGCTTCATAAATTAAAAACTGATTGATGGATGGAGAACTTAAGACGAATGGTTAAATTGGCACATGATTGGAAAAACCAACAGATTCAAGACTTGTAGGGCCCAGCTCAGCAGGCTGTGTCAGATACTCACTCAAAGAAAGAGCCCCGCAGACATAACGAGGGGGTGAGGGCTCACTGGGTCAGCAGCTGGTACTCAAGGGCAGAGTCAGGTGCTGGGTCCTCCATCAACACATGGAGGAGAAACACAGAGCTGCAGAGCCAGGTAACAGCACGCAGCAGTAGGAGGACACAACTGTTCCCCACCCTGTCACCCTCCTGGATGTTCTCCCACAACCTGTTTCCAACCTGCTCCTGCACTGCTGTAGAAAATACCACCCTGATGGGGCTGACACGGCAGACGGAGGGGCCCAAGGCTGAGCCCTGCTCGAGGAGAGAAGGGCTGACACCAGAGTGCCAGAAAATGAGTATTTCTGGAGCAGAAATATCAGAAAGCGGTGGATTGTTTGCGGGGGGAGAGGAGGTGGCTGTGCCCCTGAGAGCAACACTGATCTCTGTGCCGTCGAATCCTCCCGAGGGCCCAGCGCCACGCTCGCCTCTCCAAGTTGTGCCACCGGCCAGCGCCTGCAACATCTCAAGTGGGAAAATGTAATTTTATTAAGGCTCTTGGAGCTTCCCTCTCAGCATCTGCACTGCAGCAGAGCATACAAAGGGAGGTTATGAAGAATTTCTCATTATGGCCATGGGCGCAGATTCATAACGTCCCCTGGCCAACCTCGGTTAATAAAGCTCGTGCTTGGCCCACCTGCCCCCGGCCCCTCACAGACAGGTGCCCCAGCCCTGGGCCACGCAGCACATCACCCCCTCAGCCTCCACAGACAGGAAACTCCTGCTTTGCCTTCCCTAAATTCTTATTTCATGGGCACCTTCATTTGCAAACCTGCTCTTGGAGGCCCAGAGCTGTAATTAATCCATGTCACAGGAAAGATGTAGTGTCGGGAGAATTTATGACTGGCTCTGAGCTGCTGTGATGAGCAGGGGCACCTCAGCCCCTTGTGATATAAATGCCTCTGCTAATTGGATTGCGGGAGCTAATCAGGAGCTGGAGAGAGAATGAAGGCGCTCGGCCTCCCTGCTGCTGGCGTGGGCTGATAAAGCCGGCAGCTGCGCTCGGGGAGAGGCGCAGGAATTGCATCCACGGGAATTGCATCCCAGCACAGAGCCTGGCCTGAGATGGCTATCACAAGGTGCCCAGGGCTGCCGGCCGTGCAGCAGAGAAGAGAAGGCTGCCATTGACCCAGGCCAGCCACAGGCAGACACGGAGGGCTGTGCACACTGCAGGGGTGTCCAGGGGGGCCCACGAGCACTGGGAGGCTGGTGAGAGCACTGGTGAACAGCCTGCATGGCCCTGGTAGGCTGTATCTGGCCAGGAGCTGAACAAGAAGCTGTGAGCATCCCGCCTGGCTGCTCCGGCCAGCAGTACCTCAGGCAACCCTGGGCCAGGGTATGGCAGTGGCACCGCGTGGCCGCCTGGCATGGCTGGTGTTCAGACACCCCACGGTCCTTCAGCAATCCTTGGGGTCTCCATTGCTGACCTCAACCATTAGAAAAAGGGCTGAATGCTCAATGATCCCAATATCGTGTCTACTGACACCTTCGGTATGTGCCTTTCCCCAGCAAGACAAAAATCTAAAGGGATGGAGGTGGAAGTCATGCAACAAGGACACTCCTGCAGTGGGAGTGGGGTTGACCACACCAGGAGCAAACTGTGTGAATGTCACCTGCTACATGTGTGCTCCACACATCATATGGGCCATCAGATGGTGGTGGGTGGGCAGGCAGGAGGTGGCTTCTGAGGATGGGCTCAGGAGGCTCTTGAGATGCTCCCACTCCAACCTTCAAGGAATCTTCAAGCTCCTTGATCATCTCCAGCTCCTGACAGAGTGGGCCTGTCCATGGGGAGAAGGGAAGAGCCCTGGATGGAGAGGTCTGACCTGACTTCACACGTGCACAAACTGGACACACACAGGGCCTGGCTGGAGACCAAGGGTTTCTCTGCAATACAAGGATCTCCCACTTTCAAACAGCTTTTCTGTCTTCTCCACGTCCTTCTTATTGCCCTTTATTTTGCTCTCTGCCTCCCTTTCTTGCAAATACATGGGTTTGAAAGTAAGTCCTGAAAATTATGACTAAACCCAGCCATCCCTCCTTACAGAAACACTTTCCCACCTTCTTAAACCTTTTTGGAGGCGCGAGGGAAAATAACCCTTGTATTTATGCAAATTTCAAAGTGGCGTGTGATGATGGAAACAAAACAGTGCTGGAGCGCAGCCAAGACATGGCACCGACGGGGCCTCTCAGCTGCTCGCCTCCCGATTCTTCGGGGGAAGCAGCTGTAGAGAAATGAACATACAGAAGCCCCCGCGCTCACCCGCCACCGCCCGCGCACACATTCCAGCACCCGTCACCTCGGAGGCGGCAGGATGCGGGCTCTGGCCAGGCACTGCCTGCAGCCCGGAGCACCCTGTCGTCCCCCACAAGCCTCCCTGTCCCGCTGTTCCCGATTCCCCTTTCAGGAATTTACAAACATTTTCCGCAGATCAATATCTGTATTGATTATTCATTGTGAGCGAGTCGTGTGTCTTTGGTGATCCAACCTGGCAGAGTGAGCAGCCAAAGGCTGCGGCAGATACGGGGGGGAAAAAAAAGGAGAAAAAAACCCCACAGAAGGCGAGAAGGACCCAGACCTTGCTGGGTTTGCCACTGCCAGCAACGGAGACGGATGGAGAGGAAGGAAGGAAGAAAATGGGGACGGCATGAAAAGGAATGAAGAGACGAGGGAGCTGAGGAGAGAAAGCGAGAGCAGGAAAAACAAAGTCACCACTGGAGAACTGGTGCCGGGGCACGCCGGCAGCCTGGAGAGATTCCAGCCTCGCGCTCGCCCTTCTGCACACGGATGCGATGGACTTATTGCTCCGGGAGCGAAAAGTGACTCACGGTTTTGGTATCTGCTACGTAAGAGCTTTGGGGGGATTCCTTGGCTGGCTGACAGAAAGGGAAGAAAGCAGCAGCAGTGAGGTAAAACGCGATCCCTTCCTCCTGCCTTCCTGGGAATACGCGTCGCCCGGGCTGGCTGGAGCAGCTTGCTGCTCGCTTATGATATGCAAAAGGAGAATAATTAAAAGCGCCAGCATCACTTGCAAAGTGAGTAAACACAAAGCCTTTCAAAACATGCTCTTCAGCTAATGAGAAGCTGTAATTTCTTATACTTAAAGGCAAAAAAGACCCTGATGAGGCTCGGTGGAGGGTGCGCGCGCGCCTGCGTGTGTGTGCATGTGTTTGTAGATATGAGAGAATCAGTTAATTGTTGATGATGTTTAGAAAAGGGATTATGAGAAAAGACACTGAAATGATGACAGGGAACATCTTGGATCAGAGCCAGAGAAATAAAATAATCAAGGACAATCAAGCCTGCAGCTCCGGAGAAAGCGCCGACTGCTCTGCCAGGGACTTGGAAGGAATTTCCCCGCGCTGCCGAGCTGCAGCTGGAATACGTGCTTGGCACCAGGAGGGAGAACTGCAAGGAGCAGTTTGCTTGAAGCATGAGACAAGAGAAGAGAGAACTATGGAGCTGTGCTATAATTCAGAGGTTAAGCAGCTTTGTCTGCCTATGTGTCAGGTGGAGACTCGGTTTTGTCCACATCTGACCTGCCCTGAAAATGCAACTTCTGAAATCCCCTGGCTGAAGGGGATTTCAACCTCAGCCGGAGCTGAGGATTCTCCAGACGCCTCTCCAGAACTGCTGTGACGTTACAAAAACAAAGGAAAGGGAGCTCGAGGAATTAAGTTCTCCTGTGGCTGCAGGACCTGATGGACCTGACCATGGGAACTGGCTCTGGAATTGATTCCTTCCTTAATTCCGGAAATCAGAACCACCTTGCTCCGGCTGGGGGTTGCAGCTCACTGCCTCCAAGCACACAGGAAAGGTGACACTCATCGGGAATACCAGGAGCAAGCTTTCCTTCCCACCTGGGCATCTGCCTGCTGTCCTGAACGGATGGATTTTAATAAATGTTGGCTTTCTCTTGGGCTGAGGTTGGGTGGGGAGAGAGAATAAAGGGAAATTTAAACCATCCTGTGACTGCTGTGTTGTCAGTGAGCTACAGAAATGCCGTCCCTTTGTTTTGGATGTTAAACTCCGTCTGACTTCATTGTTGCTGAATTTTGGCACGTTACACTCTGGGCTTCTCCAGCAGCAGAAACACATGGTCTGTTAAAGTGGGAATCTTTGGGGACGCGGAGGCAGAGGAACGAGCCAATCATACATGGCTTTTCCACATTCCATGTTTTTCAGCATTTGCAGGAAGCTTTCCGGATGGTATGTATGTGTGTGCCCAGGGAGGGGAGCGGGGTGGGCGAGGGGAGCGAGCGCGTGGCAGAACAGGCACGATGCCGGGATGTGTGTCGTGGACGCGGCGCGGTCGGTGCTGCCGGGCAGACACCCCTTCCCCACACCGGCTCGCCGAGCTGCGCAGACCTGAGCGGAATCTTAAACGCCGAGGAGCAGATTAGCATACTAACCAGTGGTGTCAACCCCGCAGCAGCCATGGCCATCGCCCCGCTCCCACAGCCTGCCAGGCGCTCAACCGGCTCCTTTGTCACAGCCCTTTTTATGTTTGTGTTTGGCTTTTGTTTCCCAATCAGACCCTAGAAATTCATTAACAGCAATGAAAGGCAGAGATGCAAAAACCTATAATGAAAACAAATGATCTATTTAAACGGTGCTGGGGCTGAAAGGAGGGGGCTCGCGGCGCCGGGACCAGAGGAGAAGGAAATCCTGCCACCTGGAAAATGCCTGGACATGCATGTCCTTCCCCGTGCCAAGGCTCCAAGGAGACCGTTACTACAAAGCCGGTGGTGTGTGTAAGGATGTTGTAGCATTGTCTTTACAGACTCTCAAACAAATACCAGCAACCAGCCAGAAGGAGAGGTTGGTCCTCATTGTCCCTGCTCTGGCTGTCGGTAATGCAGGAATTACTCTCTGCTACTCGACAGGCTTAGAGAAAACTTTCAGTGCCTGCAAACACAGACTTTTAAAATCACTCAAGTTCATTCACGCCACTCCTCTGCTCTGGCCCAGCAGCACAGGCAGCCTCAATGGGAAGGCACGGTGGCCATGGGGGACAGCATGGACGAGCCAGTGCCCCCGTGCCCAGAGCCTGCAGGATGCTGGACATGGCACCAGGCTCTTCAGGTGTTTTCCTCTCCTGTATTATCCCTTAAATAGATTATTTCACAAATGTTACTGCCCCCTAAAGTATCACGTGGTTGTGGAGAATAAAAAGATTTAATCCAAGCATGGCCTTTTTATCAGGATCGATCAAATATGGGAAAAACTGAAATAATCTATGTTGTATGATTTTTGTTTGTAAATGGTGTATGTGGGCTTTAAATGGCACAGAGGCACAGTTTATGTACTTGTCATATGATTTTTAAGCAAATCTGGATGTTCTCAGCCCCACTGCTCCGTGCCCAGGTTGAGTGTGCAGGTCCGAGGGGCTGGAGTCCAGCGCCGTGGCCAGAAACACCCTCCCACCACCCTCGGCTCGGAAAGAACCCGGCACAGCATCCTGGAAAATGTGTCACTGGCACAGTTCTCTGAGCTCTGAGAGTCTGTGTAATCTGCACCTTTGGGAAGCAGGCATGGTAGCAGGGAAAAGGGAAATGGGCTTCAGCCCCTTTGTCATTCTGTACCCAGCTCTTACTGCAGGCTGGGTCACAAGGGCAAAGGTTCCTGGGCTCTGTGTGTGTCTAGAGAGGTATCCCGCTAATTCCAGCTGATTTCACTGGCTAAGAACCTATAGCTTAAATGTTTTAAAGATAGACAATGTAAAGACTTTATCTTTCGGAGAAATTAGAAGAAAATCTCCCAACACCTGCCACATGTCCACATTTTCCAGTGAGGAAAACAACAACCAGCTCATGTCTGAGGAAACCTCTCTAATCTGTACATGGTAAGGACATGCTGGATAATCTTACTCAGTGTAGTTTAATCTACCTTCACAATTAGATAAACAAACTAAAGCCCTTAAGAACCTTCAAAATTTATCCTAAACTACCACCAGTCCCCATCACTACACTTTTAATTGCAAACATGGCAAAACAGTGGTGAAATCAGAATCACAAACTGGTTTGGGAGGCAAGGGACCTTAAAGCTCATCTCACTCCACCCCGTGCCATGGGCAGGGATACCTTCCACTAGCCCGAGTTGATCCAAGTCCCATCCAACCTGGCCTTGAACACTTCCAGGGATGGGGCAGCCACAGCTTCTCTGGGCAACCTGTGCCAGTGCCAAATGTTTTCTGCTTGCTCGGGGTTCCTACTGACCATGGCTGGACTGATGATGTGGGGTCAAAGAGTTTTGGAGCCACTGAAATAAAACCACATCTCCACAGCAGCTTCTGCAAGAGCCTTGTGCCAGTTAAAAAGAAAAAGTATTTTGGGAAATCACATGAGAACTGTCTCTCATATGTCAGCATATCACCCAGGTGATGAGCTACAAACACATTCCCACTCTTTTTGTTCAGTATTGAAATAAAGTAGAGGAAAGTTACTAAAAATATGTTATATTCTTATGCCAGAAGATCCAGACACGCATTAAAAGACATTAATGAATACCCCTCTTTTACTCTGCAGTACAGCCTTGGTCCCATGTTCTACATTTCCTTCACACTTACAGAGGAGCAATTAGCCACTAAACAGGTGATTATCACAATATCCCATAATGAAATCCCTGCAACTATAGCAGAGTACGAACAATGGCCTTTTCCTCAACAGGTTGAAATCAAAGCCTTTCATCTAATGACCAAGCCTATTCTAGATCCAAAAAGAACACCACAAACAGCATGGAGAAGAAAGTTCCTTTTTTACAGGGGAAGGGAACAGTGTGCTCTACTGACACAGAACCAATATTGTTGATTTTCCTCCCTGCAGCTGGTTAAGGCTTTGGGCCTCTTCTGGAGGCACATGAGCCTCACGCTATCCTGCCCTCTGGCAAAATGAAACTGTACCTACAAATTTAAAAGTTACAATTCTGAGAAACAAAAGCCCATTTTCCTGTGGACATTTAGAAGAATTATTCTTCTTGGTTTCTTCCCACTTGTGTGAGGTCCTTCCCTCCTCACCCCACACTCTGATTTTCACCACCTGTGTTTGTTTCTTCAACACCATCAAACCTGCAGTTCTAATTGACTAAGATGCTCAAACCAATCACCCACAAAGCTCCCCGAGGTGTTCACTGCCCATCTTCACTGCTTCCCCAGTACCAGTTTGGGTTTGAGCTTGTTTCACTTCCTCATAGCACCATCACTGCCCTGAGTCTGATGAAGCTCTGAGGCTGGGAGGGATTCCCTCAGCGTAATCCCACTTCTCCTGCTCCAGTCATTAATGGAAACAGCACACAGACTGATCCCAAAATGGAGTCCTCTGGTAGGTGCTGCTAATGTTTTTAAAGAAAACTTGCAATTTCCAATACAACAAAATCAGTCATGACATAAGAGTGTGAGAAAGTCACAAGTGACCACGTGTGCTCCCTCTCCAAAATGTTTCCAAACGTCCTGATGCCACTCCCCTTTCCCCCTCTCTTACCTTCTCTGTGCTTTTCTGTCCTTTCTGTGCTCCATCTTTTTTCCCTCTCATTCTCATATCAAAGTCAAGAACACCGACCAAAGGGAAGGTGGGATTTCAGCATTCCTCCCCCAGATCTCTGGATTCAGTTTACAACACCTCAAAAACACCATACACCCACCCCACAAAGGACACCAAGGCCTGCAAAGTTTCTAAACTAAATGGAAAAAGTAGAAGCTCTGCTCAGGATCCTCTGAGATATTGAGAGCACAAAGCGAATGAGTGTCTGCCCATCACACGATTTCCCAAGGCTTCCATTTAATTTATAAGTCTGATGATTCTCAAGAAATTGAAGTGTGCACTTGTGTTGTAAACAAAATACTTCAGATAAAAAAGCAGGAGAGAAGCTTTCCTTAAAGGATAAAAATACCCCAAAAAGTAAATACAAGGAAAAAATCCAACTCCAAATTACATTTCTCAGTTTTCCATCGAGACAGAGAACTCTGATGAGTATTTTCTGAAGCCTGCCATTAATCCTTCAACCGCTATTGGTATCACACAAGGTTAGTTTGATATTACCAAGTATCCCAGAGATTATGAAGGACCTTATAATAACTCAGAATATACAGATACATTAAAATCAGGTACTTAACACTGACTCACTGATTTCTAGTAACACACAAAATAATTCTAAATGAAATTACTATACTTGGACCACTGGAACAGAGCTTTCCAGTGTCAAATCTCATGGAGGAGTGATTGGTAGGAAAGGAAGGGATACTTTTCCCACATTCAGGAAGATGTGCTTTCTGCCCACACATCATTTACCACAGTTTTAGGGAACTGAATATTTAAGAATTAAAACAAGCCATCCAAATATGATTTACTTTCACCAATTCACATGAAAAATGAACAGGGTCAGGAATCTTGTCCTTTTCTCATCCCTCCTTATGCCTGTTTGACTTGGACAGACATTCAAGGGACAGTTTTTCTGCTAAGAAGATTAAGCCAGGGGCACTAATCATTTGGCCTGGTCTTAATGACAGAAACTAACAGTTAGGGTCAACATAAATAATTAAATACAGAGTCCCAGTGGTTCGCCACCAGCCCACACAGAACTACAGCTTGGCAAGGTATCAGCTTCGTAGGAAAAAAAAATCCAAGGATGGTCTTGCTCAAAAAACACCTTTTCATTGAAAATAAGAGGACCCAAAACAACTGACCAGTGAGTGCTCAGAAACACTTCACACAGATGGCATTTAAATAAAACCACAGAGCCGCGAGAAGGAAGAGCGAGCAAACCCTGTGGCTCTCCGAGAACACAAAGAACTCCCAGCTCCGCCAGAAAACAGCACAGTGCTGTTACATGTACCTCTCTTAATCCAGGTGATTTACTTACACATCCCAGGAGGGCAACCAACACTAAAATCACCTCTCCAAGGCTTACAAAAATTAGGTCTTCCTACCTCAATGTGGAAATGTGGAGATGTCGCAGGATCCGGTGCCAGTGAATGGAGCAGAGGAGATGGTTCCTATTCAGACTGGAAAAAGTCGGTATAAACTCTCCAGATCAGAGCCTGCAAATGAAAGAATAAGAAATACATAAAATGTCCTGAAGGATTTGCAATAATGCACCAGAAGCAACAGAAGTTTGGGTACAGCATGGAGTTGTTAATATTTTTTGTGTTCAGTTCCAACTCAGTCAACATTCCCAACAGTTCCACCTCTCCTGACACTGAAGGCTGACCTGTAGCACCTTTATGACAGGTATATTTTGCCTCCTACAAACCAGACAGCTGCACCTTCCAGCTTCCTGGCTTCATAGGGATAAGACTGTACCAGCTACATATAGGTGGCTTTGCCAATGGAAAGCCCACGTTTATCTGTACCACGGAGCTGGCTCAGCCATCAGCAAACACAGAAGCTCTGTGGGCTGTTCTGTTCTATCCAGTGCAGCCCAGTCTGGCTGCTCACACACCCAGCAGGGGAGCAGAGACACAAGGAAGGAAAACAAACACAATGAAGAGTCAGGGAAAACAGCTGGATTCATGAGAAGCCACCTGCTTCCCAAGGAAAACCCTCCCTGTGGGTGCACAGCTTGGCACCTGTGTGGGCAGCTGACCAGGAGGTGTCATGCAACTGGTGCCAGGAGGTTTTTGGGATGGGAACTCTACCATACTGATGGGGGTTCTTGTCGCAGTCACATGTCTGAAGGTGTCAGGAAATTATCACCAGGAATTACAAAAGCCTCATGAAATACTGTTTGCCTCTGCCCAGTTTGTTACTCCTCTGTCAACCCTCTACACCTGAAGTTGTGGCTGCCCCATGCCTGGGAGCGCTCAAGGCCAGGCTGGACGGGGCTCGGAGCAGCCTGATCTAGTGGAAGGTGTCCCTGCCCATGGCAGGGGGTGGAATGAGGGGAGCTTTAAGGTCCTTCCAACCCTAACCGTGATTCTATGACACGCTTTGGGACAGGAGTGCGTGTGAGACACACCAGGCGAAAGGCTAAACCACCACACACTGAAAGCTTGGTTTAAACCAACAGAACAAGGAAGCTATCCAAAATAAAAAAGGTACTTTCAGGAAAATGGAAGTTGTTTCCAAACAATGAAAATAGAAAAAGGACATAAATCCAGCACGCTAAGTGCAACCCCACGATAAGGCAAGGCAAAACGGGGCCTGGAGAACAATCACCAGAGTTCAGGGAGCTAATAAAAACTTCTCCAACACAAAAGCAGGAAGCCTGTCCGTCACCCAGTGCTGCTGATGGATGAGCAAGGCGTAAAGGGGGGAATTAAGAAAGATAAGGGCACAGTAGCAAAATTAAATTAATTCCTTGCACTGCTGTTCACTACGGAGGGGTCAGGAGGGTTCATATGCCAGAGCAACAAATCACCAGAGGCAGACAGGGCTCCCTCCAGAGTCCTCAAGGAGCCCAAATATGAAATTGCTGAACCTTCTTCCTTTGCATCTGAGGACCGGAAAGTGGTAAATTTTTACAATAGGCTGTAGGAGTGACCATGGGAATGACAGACCACAAAGTCTGACTTCCAGTACAGGCAAAAGGGTAGAAAACTGTGGGACTGGTTTGAATTAGCAGTGGTGAGTAAACACATGTCTGGGGAGGAGCCTGAACGCCAAGAGAAGAGTTTATATGTACAGATCCGAGTTGCCTGACAAGGAACCAGCCCTGCTAATACGGGAGATTTGAGCTGATACAGTGGAATCAGATTTTCTAAAAGCTTTTCTAGAACATCCCTCACTAAAGGTTCTTAAGGAAACTAAACTGTCATGGAGAAAGGAGGATTAATCTTCCTGAGAATTCCTGATGGAAAGATAGGGGAAAAAAGGGTACGAACACAACGTTAGCAAGGGAGGGAGCAGAAATTTTGCACTGCCTCAGCTTAGTTATAAATAACCTGGCAAGAGGAGACAGCAAAGTGACATGCAGGTAATGAAGGTAACACAGAATTTTTCAGGAAAGTCAAGTTTAAGAGTAACAGAGAAGAGTTTCTGCCAAACCTCCCAGAGTTCAGACTGGAGACAGGATGCTGATGCATCCTGTGAATGGCACTGTGGCTCGTGGCCCTGCTCCTGGTGTCACAGCAGTGGCACAGCCCACGTCCCCTGGGGCACCTTCCCGCACCCGGGCACGGCCCCTGCTCACCTCCCACAGCTGGTGGGATGGGATGACAGAGACAAATGGTTCTGAACCTGTCACAAAAGGATTGTTTTCTAGAAAGGGAGCTCTGGCGAAAGGAGGCTTGTCCCTCTGCCCAGCCTCACTGGCTCCTCTCCTGGGGCTCCTGATTGACGTGGGAATCCCCCCTGCGTGGCTGTGACTGGCAGGGAGCTTTCCCCATCAGCAGCTGCCCTGACTGTACAGCAGCTGAGTTACTGTACGGCAAAGAAAGAGCATCCGACAAAGCCCACACTGAACAACCGGAGCCCTCGTCGCCAGCACGGAGACAAAGCCCACGGGGAGCCTGCCCGGGGCAGCAGCGATCGGGCAGCCCCTGCCCCCCTCGTGCAGGGCCAGGGCACACGCGGGCTCGGGGCGCTCGCTTTGTCCCACCACGTGCCCGCACACGGAGGCCACTTGTTCCCGTCTGATCGCAATTAGCACCGTGCCAAATTCCACTGCCCCACGCTAATTCGGGAGGATGGGCATGTCACACCCTGCCAAGAACTACACCCACCACCGAGCCAGGGCCTGCCGACCCTTTCATTAGGCTTTTGTTTCAGAAGTGAGGGCTCGTGGACTCCCCTTCTTTGTCAGAAATACCCGTGGAGGCGCTGGAAGAGGCAACAACCTCAGGTCTGGCCTGAAAGATGCTGTGTGTGTCACTGAGCAGAGCAAGGGACGGCTGCCACACCCCCTGCTCCATCATGGATAACCTGCAAATTCAGAAAAATCAACTGGCTCCAAGATGCTGAAAACCCAAAGCTGCATCATTGCTTGCAGAGCTGGGGCAGGCGCTGTGGGAATGGAGCAGGGAGCACATCCCTCCCACCCCTCACCCCAAACCAGCCACTGAGTGCCCAGCCAGGACACAGCACACACTGCACCCACTGTCCCGCCCCCCCAACTCCGGACAGCTACAAACAAACCAAATGCTGTCAGGACAGGGCTGTACCCTGGCCACACTGGCCTGGTCATATCATTCTGAAAACCTGAGATGAAAACGGAGAAAACATGATTGTTTTCACTAATGTCCTGTATCAGATGCACTGTGCTGTGCAGCAGCTGCTCAGTTCCCAGGCTGCTCCCAGAGGAGCCATCATCACCCCACAAAGGGAGTGGGGAGGCTCCTCCAGTGACCTGCTCAGGCCCCGTGCCCAGGGGCTGTGTCTCCCTGCAGACCAAGCCATGAAGGGTGATGAAAACATGCTCCTTGCTGCCTTCTTGTCTCCAATTGCCATTTGAACATCACTCCTGACGTGATCTGGGGATGCCATGATGACAGCCATAATGCCATCCACAAATTCTGACCACTAAACTGGTGTGGTGGTGATTCCCACCTGCCTGATGATGGCCAGAATAGAATCACATTTGGGTGGGAAAAGGCCTCCAAGCTCATCGAGTCCAACTGTTCCCCAGCACTGCCGAGGCCAGCAGTTAACCAATGTCCCCAGGTGCCACATCCACGTGGCTTTTAAATCCCTCCAGGGATGGGGACTACACCTCTGCCCTGGGCAGCTGTGTGAGTGCTGGAGAACCCTTTCCATGAAAGAATTTCTCCCAATATCCAACATTACACAGACTCAGCAGTCTGGCTTCTGAAGGGAGCTCTGCTCTCTTGAAACCGATACTGTCTGCAGCACCCAAGGCTGTTGTAAAACCTCAGTAATTCCCACTGATTCTGAGGATAATGCTGTGAATTACCAGATTTGCCAGGTTAGCAGCACAAGAGCAAACTGTTCAAACAGACAGAACAATGCTTCACAAAATGCAATTTAACTTATTTTCTTAACTGTGGGCTGATTCCTATTTATGCTAATTCACAACAGATTATGAACTCTATTATGTAATTGGAAAAATGACCATAAAACTTTCACAGTCCTAGAGAGGTTTTGGTTGTCTGTTTTCTTACACTCCATCGCTTACAAGGGCTGGCACACACATGGCTGGACCCGTGTCCCCATGTCACCCCCACACACAGAGCCACCATCGATTGCAGGGCACAGCCCGCTCCACACAGCAAATGAAGCCATTTATCGAGCCCTGGGATTGCTCTGAGAGGGACTGTGGGAGGGACATGGATCTTTGTAGAGGCTGAGGCACACCAGGATGTGGTCAACTGCCCCATGTCTGGAAGTGTTCAAGGCCAGGCTGGACAGGGCTTGGAACAACCTGGGATAGGGGAAGGTGTCCCTGCCCACAGCAGGGGGTGGGATGGAATGGGCTTTCAGGTCCCCTCCAACACAAACCATTCTGGGATTCTGTGATGAGGACACTGCTCCGCTCACTGGAGTGCTCCCACAAACATCTGCCTTGGATCAGGGGGGCTCCTCTGGGTCACATCCTGCTCTGCCTCCTTGCTTGGGAACAGGATAGACAGACAATGACTGACTGCAGAAGGGAAAGATACACCATCAGCACCTCAGGGAGGAAATGCCCCAGCAGAGCACTGCAGCAGGACATGGAGTTGTTACATTTTAAATTCTGGTTTTGTGGGTTTTTTGCCCCTGGGTGTGCATTGCTGGCAGGGCCTGAGCCTGAGCGAGGGGCTGGGTGTGCAGCCACCACCCAGAACTGGGTGTTTGAGCTGTAATTGGTTTGCAATGATTGTATCTTTTCCCTTGTTATTGCTGTACATGGCCGGGTTTTGTACAATACTGAAAATCAATAATAATGCATGAAAAAATGTTCTCCCACCCCCCTTAAAAGTTAAATAATCTTGTTAGGATTCTGGCACTGCTATTTTAAATCAGTTAGTCTATGTTTTTAATCTGGAGCTCAAGACACACCGGGGGTTACCCACAGCACCTCCCGACTGCGGAGCCAGTGCAGCGTTCCTGATGGGGCTGAGGGGCAGGCACGGCCAGGGGAGCCCCTGCCCCGTCTGAGGTGCACAGGGATGTGCCTGGGCAAGTCCATGGCAGCATCACCTCTGTCACCAAACACTCTGGAAGAGTCAGACCCAGGAGGGACGCTGACTTTGCCCCAGTCATGGGGAAACCCATGGCAGGAGGAGCCAGAGCTCCCTGCCAGGACAGCCCACCTCGTGCTGCTCTGACGCCCCTCTGCACCTCCCTCAGTACCAAGGCAGGCAAACACACTCCTAAAGTTACACAGTACCCCCACACTGATGGGTTTGTGTTTGCCGACGTATACAACAAACCACAGAACTGTAGAATGGTTTGGGTGGGAAGGGACCATCCCATTCCACCCCCCTGCCATAGGCAGGGACACCTTCCACTATCCCAGGTTGCTTCAAGCCCTGTCCTTGGACACTTCCAGGGATGGGGCAGCCACAGCTTCTCTGGCCAACCTGTGCCAGGGCCTCACCACCCTCATAGACAAGAATTCCTTCTCAATATCCCATCTAACCCTGCCCTCTGGCAGTGGGAAGCCATTCCCCCTTGTCCTGGCACTTCAGGCCCTTGTCCAAAGACCCTCTCCGGCTCTCTTGGAGCCCCTTTAGGCCCTGGAAAGGTCTCTAATGTCTCCCCGCAGCCTTCTCTTCTGCAGTTAAACCCAAGGAGAATAATAACAGAAATCCCCCCCACAACAGCCTATTTACTCTCCACTCCAGATTAGGATTGGGATAGAGATGCTACAGGAGGTAATGAGCATGATGAGATGAGAACAGGGGAGCTACTTAAAGAGATTAAGGGATTCAGGGCAGAGTAATTGAAAGGGCCGATGGCCTCACCGTGGCCTTTAACAGCTCCAGGAAAAGGAGCCCGACCTGCCGCAGCAGCCGGCAGCAAAGCTGGGCAGCTGGGAATGGCACAGCTGGACAAGGGGCAGGACACTCACAGACAGCCACAGCACCCCAGCACAGGGTCATCCTGACCCCTGGGAGCCCTGGTACAGTCTCATCCCTTTTTGATACGAATCCACTGCTTTGTTCTGGTTTGGCAACTGACCATCGAACCCAGAGCCTGAAAGAAGTGTTTCATGTTAAATGGAAACATTTATATTTCTGAAGCAAAACCAAAAATATTTTGAGTTTGATAAGAGTATTTTGTTTGATGCAAGCAAAACCTTTCCCTTGGACTGTGGAGTTTTTAAAATGTTCTGTTTCAAGAGAAAACCTTGTTAACAAAACAGAGACATTTTCATTTTTTTCCTAATTTTTCTAAAATATCTTCACTTTTGTTCAACCTCTTCAATATAATGCAGCTTTGCAAACTTTTAAAAACTGTTTTTCTGAAAACAAATTACTTCCCTGTATGTGCTGGGTCACTGCAGGAGCCTTTGCCCCACGACAAACACACACACGTGTCTCCGAGTTAAGGGTGTTTTGTCACGTTATCCTGGCCCCACAGTTTGGAATTCCTCAGGAATTAAAGCCTTACATAAACACAGCATTTAACTCCATTACAGTATAATAATGGTTTTTAAACAACTTTGTAATAGGTTCTATAATCTTTTTTTAAAGTGCGTATTATTGTACTGTCACAGTTTCCTTCGCTCCATAACAGCCCAGTCAAAGCAACAGATACGAAGGTAAACACAACTGGGAAGGTACCGAGTGCTACGTGGCCCCTTTCCCAGGTTCAGAACTTGCTTTTCCCAAGTGCCAGCTGCTCCACAGACAGGCCGTACTAATTGTGGGACAATTTGTGTATTCTTAAACTAAAATATTTTTCAGTTAAAGCAATGCATAAATTATTTATTCGTTTGTATTTGCATTTAAATAGTTGAAAAATGTCCAAATTAACTGCTTTGAAAATTGTTCCAAAATTTCCCCCTAAGCTGTGACCTTGTGGCCAAGTTTAATCTCAAAGCAAATTGAAAGAAGGGTTTGTAACGAACACGTCCAGCGGCTCTGAACGCGCTTTGCTCCAGAGAACCAACACAGCCATTTGCAAACTCGGCCAAGGGCTGCATTTGAGGCCCCCACTTGGGATTCAGACATGGGCTTTTCACCAAGTTACCCAGCTCCAGAGCTGACAACACAAGACTTTGTTGGGGAGGTTTTATTCATCCTACTTGGTGGCTTCCTTAAAGCTGCTGCTCGCAGCTGAACACAGCTCAGCCTTCCATTAAAAAACCTTCCCAATGTCCGTGGATGTGGTGGAAAACACTGAGTGTTAGAAACCGGAATTCCAAGGAAAATAGGAACTACATCAATTCTAATATTCTATACATATTTGTGTCAAATCTGAGCTTTAGGGAGCTCAGCTCACGGCCCTGAGAGCAGTTTTGTTCCATCACCTCTAACCCTGCACGTACCTACAACCAGTTCTGCACCTCACGGCCCCAGGGCTGATGGCCCAGCCTGACCATGGACCTCCAAAGCCAAACACCGTTTGTTTATGGTCTCCATGGCAAGTTTAGCTGCAGGGAAACAGCCTGTCCTTCTTTGTCATAAATCTGGTTCCTGCAAACGGCAGAAATTACAGCAGATTAATTCCTTACACCACCCCTCACAAGGAGAACTGCTGAGAGGGAAGGGAGAAGCACAGGCACTGCTCTAAGATCTCAGCCAGCAGAAAAATGTCAGGAACCAGCAAGAGAGGTGGTTTCCTGACAACATGTGTCCTGATACCAGTTCCCCCAGATGAGGGGGAGCTCCCATGCTGACAACTATGCTCATTTCAGGAACAGAACGAAGAAAACAGTTATAAAAGAGAATTCCTAAGTGGGCAGAAGTGGACGAAAGCCAAAAGACTTTGTCAAATCTTCAGTGGAATAGTCATGTAACTAAAGAAGTAGCCAAGAGGTTTATTTTATTTAATATTTAAAATTAATAGTAAAATTCTAAGATAGTAAAAGTCTAGGTCAAGAGAGCAGGATGGATTGGGTTTGGGGCTCCTAACTTAGCAACCAACTTGGCACCTCACCTGTGAGCATCGGCTCTGCTGGAACAGGGGTGAAAAGGAGCTGTCATGCTCTGCATGGTGCAACTGCTATTTCTTTTATACCATTTTATAAGAGCATGTGATTCTTTAATAAAACCTTAGAGAAAACATCCCAAGTCCTCTCCCTCCCCAAGTACTCACGCCTCAATTTATAGAAAACAAAACCACTTATCAAGAGAAGCAAAATTAAAGCACAGGAGGCATTTCAGCTCCCTGTAAATAAGTTTAAAACTTGAAGGAAGAAAAAAATACTAAATGCCAATGAAGAACATATGGACTTGGCTGGTAATTTCTCTGGCATGGCTTGCTTGCTTTCCACCAACCTTCTGAGGTACTGGACAATCCTGAAAGACATTTACCCAGAGAAGCTGTGGCTGCCCCATCCCTGGAAGTGTCCAAGGTCAGGCTGAACAGGGCCTGCAGCAAATGTTCTAGTGGAAGGTATCCCTGCCCATGGCAGGGGGCGGAATGAGATGAGCTTTAAGGTCCCTTGCCACCCAAACCAGTCTGGGATTCTGAGATGCCAAGATGAAGAGACTATCAAAGCCTCCACTGCTACTTCAGCCCCTTCTCACTTCAGGGTCTCTGGGTTAGAGCCCTCTGAGCACCACAGTCTCTGCTTCTGTCCCTTTCCTGGCTTAGGGGCAGCTCAGGCTCAAACACAGAAAATACAAAGCTTTTGTCAGGGAATGGCTCCAGGTTGGGACAGAGGTTGGGGTGCCAGAGGGGAGCAGCTCCCCACCCCTTCAGTACACACATATCAATTATAAGGTTACTCCACCTTCCCCTCTGCTCCTTCCCAGAGCAGCACTAACAGTTTCCCCTCCTTCCCTCAGAACCCATTTACTGCTCTCATTTTAACATTCTCCAGTTCTGGTGCCCACAACTCCAGCCCCTGCACGGCAGCGAGGATCGGCTGCCGGCCCGCCCGTGTCCTCGCACCAGCGGCAGCAGGAGCAGCATCCCGGCACAAAGGCAGCACCGAGAGCCAAGACGATGCTCGGTGCCTCGCCGGCTCATGCAGCTCGTATATATCTTCTGTAAATAACCCTCAGTTTTCACATGGATTATTTAGACTTTCTGATGAAACTGCAGAAATGCCACTGCGGTGGCCGCGCACCCAATCAGGCGGCGGCTCCCTGACCCCAGCACCGCTGCCATTAGCTTCAAGGGGAAAAACCCTCCTCGTCTCTCGTTATCCCTTTTTTTATGATCTAGGATTCTGTTAATAATGACTCCGTGTTACATAAAACAGATACATTAATGTCACCAAGTCCCAAAAGTACTGAATCAAGCTGACTCCTTCAGAAAGGAAGAAAGTAATAGATATGAGCCTTAATAAGAGCGCGGATCCGAAGGACGGGAAGGGCTCCACCAGATCGCTTTCTCCTTCCTATTTGAAACGGGGGATTTAAAGGGCCATGCAGCTAGAGAAGATCAGAGTCGTGGCAAGATGACTGTGAACACACCATCAAAGGGAGCAAATCAAACGTGATTTTAGGTGGTGCTGCAAAGGCACGCTCAGGCTGCTCCACCTGCCCGCTCCGCTCCCAGGTGCTAATGGGGAATGGAGATGGAGAGGCTCGGCAGCCCCACAACCTGGCACTCACCTTTCATCTCCAGAATGAAAGAGCTGGCTTAGACCAACAGCTCTGGAGAAATAAGTTGCCTCGACTCAGTTTAGAGGAAAAAGTGGCCAAGTCTTTGACCTATGCACATGGCTGAGACTATTTCTATTCTTCTCCAGCTGGAGCACATGTTATCATTAAAAGCAACACCCAGTGATAGTTAGTGCTGGACAAATATTAAAACAGAATGGAACCTCTAATCAGAGCATCGAAGATATTTAGTGGCAAAACTAACTATGTCTGAAAGCTTCAGAAAAGAAAACCCAGGACAGTCTGGCCAAGTCATCTCCAAGAGAACAAGACACAGAAAAGTGCCATGGTCAGAATCAAACATCTGGTGGTCTCACACAGATACAGGGTGCAGACCCTTGTGTCAAAGCCCCTGTAAATTATGGCCAGGGAACGTGAAAATGGATTAATAAATTTGTAAATATTCGCAAGTATTTTAAGGAAAGAAAAATGATGTGAAAACCAAAGCCATGTTTGTGGGGAGCTTTCCACCAGCTGCAGAGAGAGCAGGTATTTTGATTCCCACCTCAGTGAATTTAGGAAAGGGTAAAATCCTAAGGCAAATTTGGACATAAAGACGGGTGCAGTGTATTTTGCAGACTGGCACCAACACCTTCTTCAGGCTCCACCACCACATCCACGGTTTCTGGTCTGTGCCAGAAGCACCTCTCCCAGCAGACAGAGCCTGGGAACAGCTCTGTACCAGCGTTAAATTTAGACTCATCTGTACAAACAAATCCAAATTCAACTCCCCTGACAGAGATACTCCAGAGGATTAGGTCTATTAAAATTTGTATTTTGCAATTACTTTAGTTTGCTTTGCTTCTTTCCGAGGTTTTATGCTAAATTACATGGATGGAAGATCAAGCTTTGCTTAAAAGATCTGGTTTTCTGAGTTGTGCTACTGTTAGAACAAATTTTAAATCATGTGATACAATCACCATTTTGATTGACAGGCTCACTTTTTAACCAGCCTGTGTGTGTTTAATAGAGAAAAATCTGACTTCATCTAGTAATTTCTAATTTAACATAGATAAAGAACATGACACATTAGCCATTTTTTTCTTAATTCCTTACTGGGATGAGGTTCGTGTTTATGCAGCCCACAGTGATCACCATCACCTTTAGGGAGAAAAGCTACCATCTCTGTGTCTGTTCCGAATTCACAGATGGCCGTACCGGTTCTGATCTCAGAGTGGCTGGAGGATTAACTTGTGAACAACCAAAAGTATAATGTAACTGGTAGGTGCAATCATTTTAAGTGCTAACTATCTCCCGACGATGGCAGATAGGAGTTGGACAGCAATGAGACTAAACTTGTGGTTATTTCATTATTGCATAGACAATGCCAGCCCTCAAAGCATGCCAGGCATTTTCCAGATCAGAGGAAAACGTGATCCCTGCTCTGAGAGCGCCTAATCTAAAAAGTCAAAGATGAAAAGAGGGAAAGGAACTCAGGATACAAAGGAATCTATGTAGTGACAGGTCCCAGCTTGTTATTTTAATTAAAAATATGCTAAGTCCTTCTTTTTGCCTCTTTCAGCCCTCTCATCCCAGCTCTAAGCTTCAATTTCAGTGTCCACATAACCTTCCTAATCATCCACTACTCCCTCCACATAAAGGAGCTCTTTGGAGCCGGAGTCAGTCTGGGAACAGGCTACGTGGCAGAGGGTGACACTGGGTAGGATAACAGACCCCAAAGACTGGAAATCCAACAGATCCAGCCCAAATGTGCTTCCAGAGAGCCATGTATGTCCTGCCAATAGGGGCCCTGGAATTTGGAGGCTTCTCACAATTTACAGGGGGTAAACAGAAGGAAAAATCCACAGCAGTGGCTCCCCTGCACCTGCATCTGTGTTCAGCTTGGGAAGTGCATCTTCTTCCCAAACACTATTGCCCTCCTCATAGGCTCCTGGATGTCCTCAGATGGAGCATCAAATCCTCTGAGCCTAACACATAAAAACCTGCTTTATCGGTGATTAGAGTGAGCCAGCAGTGTCGTGCTCGTTTAAATCTTCCAGGAGTTCTACCAGAGCTCAGGGATCCCACTGCTCCCTTCCTGTTGTGTCCCAAACTCGAGGCAAACGACTGCCAGCACTGCTGCCTGTGCTCCGCTCCCTGCCTGCCCCTGGAGCCCACTGGATATTCCTTCAGATGTCTAACATGCATTGAACACAACTGAGGTTTAGAGAGAGACAGAAATCAATACCACAGCTTCCACCAGGCACGCTGAGGGATTATCTGTCCCACGGAACAGCACAGACGGCTGAATGGGAGAGTCATGACTCCGAATAACGCACGAGGTTTATGAGGCTGGAGAGCAGCCTCTGGCCTTGATAACCTCCAGCTGGCCGTGAGGAAAAGCTGGCAGCGGGAACATGCACGGCAGGGCTGGCACGGTGAGGCGGCGGCAGGGGACCTGCGGGGCCGCGAGGTCACACTGAACACGGCACGGCCATCGGCGTTTTCCACACCTCCACCACAGCTGGGTGATGTATTTCAGCTCTGGAGATGGAAAAGGAACAACCCAGAGTTGTGGACACCCCACCTCTGGAAGTATCCAAGGCCACCTTGGACAGAGCTTAGAGCAACCTGCTCTAGCGGAAAGTGTCCTTGCCTATGGAAGGGGGTGGAAGGAGATAAGCTTTAAGATCCAACCCAAACCATTCCGTGATCCTATGATTCTAAACCAAGAGCAGCAAATGGCAGGCAAGGCAGGTGGCACAAGTGAGATGTGAAGGCAAGAAGATGAATCCTGGGAAACTGATGGAAAAACCACGGAAAACTGCTTGGCTCACACCATCATCAAAGAGACCCCACAAACCTCTAACAACAAGATACAGAATCCTGTGTCACTGCTGATAAATTCCTCTGTCTTCAGAAATCCAATCTTCTTTGATCTGGGAGCTCTGCAAAAAGCATCCATGTCTGATGGGCAGAGGCAGGGTTAGGACAAGCCCCTGGAGAGCAAAGTTGCTTTTAGCTTAGCTAACATCATCGGATTTTGTGTGGATTTATGAGCTGAGGACTTGTTGCTCCCTATTGCTCTCGTGTCTATTGTGGTCACTCTGTTGGGGCTCCAAAACCTGCAGACAAGAGTTTATCTTTGTCTTTAAAGTGTCAAAAATCATGAGAAAACAGGGATTCCAAGAGGAGAGAAAGAGGGAAGCAATGTCCAGAGGTCTCCAAGGTTTAATGAGACATCGGTACCTCGTTTACATAGTTTGAGAGAGGTCTTCTTCAATGACCTCTGAGGTTTCCAACATTTCTGAAGTTTACCACCCTGTGGAAGGTTTCTGAGAACCTTGAGTGGAAAAATGCTCTGCAAGTCCCTCCCAGAGCCTGCACAATCCCAGTCACAGTTTCCTTCACTGCTCAGGAAGCATCATTTATTGTCCACGGGACTCGCAATGTCATCCTGTGAAAGGACATGAATCCTTTACAATCCACATTTCTCCCACGGTGAGAGAAGAGCAATGAGACAACAGAGGTGTAGGAGAGCAGACAAAGATCAAGTAATATGCAGAAAAATGCCTCAAGGTAATTTTTGGTCACAAGCCTCTATAAAGGATTATTTCCTTTTACTTAGCTTTCTGATTTTTCTCAAGTGAATTAACATGGAGGGGGAAGGCATCAATACTTTTCAGTGCAGCAGCTGAACAGTTACAGCACAACAGAAAATTAGCGAGATGCCCTTTTATATGTATCTTCCACAAAATCAGCCCCGTTTATGACCTGAACATTGCTATTATTTCACTTCCCCCAACTTGTTGGATTCATCTCTCCTGATGTCCAACAACTACAACTAAAGATGATGAGGAAGCCCATGCTGCCAAAGACACTCAAACAACTTCCCTCTGCATTGCAGAATTGTCTCTAGCCCAAGAGATGCTGTAGGGTGTTTACCATAACCGAAATTTGAATCCAGGACCAGAACAGGTCTGTGCCTGCTGCCTGGATACGTGGAACCAGCGGAGCCCTGAACTTCATCTCCAGCCTTCAGAGCTGCCTTGGACTTAGAATCATAGAATCACAGATTTTTAAGGTTAGAAAAGACCTTAAGATCACCAAGTCCAACAGCCAGCCCAGCACCACACTGTTCACCACTAAACCGTGTCTTCAGCTGTCACATCCACAAGTTTTTTGAACATTTCCAGGGATGGGGACTCCATGGCTTCCCTGGGCAGCCTTTTCCAGCGCTTAACAACCCTTTCCATGGAGATATTTTCCCTAATATCTATTCTAAACTTCCCCTGGAGGAACTCGAGGAAACTTGCTCCATTTTAGGAAACGCCAGTAATTTTGAATGTGCTAACCAATTATTTGCAGAGAAGGATGCAAGAGCTGACAGGGTGGAAGCAGATCAGGAGCGTGCGTGCCCCAGCTGTGACTGCTGCCATGACCCGTGAGGGAGGGGACTGCCTGGGACAGGGGTCAGAGCTGTACAGCTGCACACACGTGAGCACTGCACACCATGAACCGCCAGGCTGACCACCAAGAACCAGCTCTTTTGTTCCAGAGCCCGCGGTGGAAGCCGTGCCACGGGCCTGTTGGTCCCAGGCTGGCCGGCGGGGCAGGCGGAGGGACCGCGGGGTTTCGCGTGGCCGTGTCCAGCCCGCTGCCCCCGCCGGGGGCCGTGAGGGGCACAGCTTCTGCCCTCCCTGGCTGGCACGCAGCGAGGTCAGACGGGCGCATCGCCGTGGGTGAGATCAGCCTCCGGCTCAGGGAGAACACCGCTCCTCAGGACATCATCGATCCGTCCCACCCCCGCACCGCGCCCCTGCTCCGCATTAACCTAAAATAGGAGCGCCGTGCTCGCCCCCAGAGCTGCTGCTCCCGGAGCCTCCCCGTGCCCTCCAAGGCAGCGAGTCGCGGGGAGTTTAAGGTCAGCACCGCCGGCTCCAGCCCCGCTCGCAGCCCGTGGCCCTGAGCCGCATCCGCTCGGAGCCCAGCCAGGCTCCCCGCCCCGAGCGGCTCCCGCGCCGCGCTGACCCCCTCCGCGCCCGCCGCCATAAATCTGCTGCACCTGATGGGAGATGGGCTTTTTAGGATCTCTCCGGGTGCTTTGAGGTAGCACTTCTATGAACTCCGTGCCACAATAAATAACGCTACCTGCAATATGTCTTGGGGAACGTGGCAGCAGCCGCTGTCCTGCCATGAATTTTTATTCTTTTGCCGTCTGGAAGATAGATTCCAGATACAGCATTTCCCCGCACTTAGTGTCAAATCTCTTTACCCCTTTGCCCCGGCAGAATGACAGGGACCACAAATAAAATAAAAGAATAAAAAAGAAGCATAGGAAAAATGGCCTGAGAGCAGAGGGAAAGCACTAAACTCCCCTCTCTCTGCAGCTGAGCAGCTCCACAGCTGAGAGCAGTGACTAAGGCAGGGGCAGTTGGAATGGGAAAAGGTAATTTTTGTAGGCTGCTGCTGAGATTTCCACAGGAGGACTCCACAGAAAGGAGTGTAGAGATAAAATTGCTATAAAGTGCATAATGTACGTAGTAGCAGAGGACATGGGAAGGTGGGTTTGTGTGCCAGCCCAAACTGCTGTGCCAGGGGTGGGGAAACGAAGTACTGACCCAATAAACGGGGTTTTAAAGAAAAAACCTTCCTCACTATAAAGAAAAGGGTCACACACAATGAGTAATGAAATGGTCAAAACATTTGCAAACCTTGCCCTGCAGGTCTGATACCAAGGTTAGAGTGCAAAGCAGGAATGCTATAACAATTACCAACAGGAATTCTAGGGAAAAAAGCACTGAATTGGCACAAGAATCCTGTCAGGTTCATTGGGATTGCTGAGAGCCAGTGTGTGGGACACCCTGGGGGTGAGGGGTGCAGAGCCTCATTAACCAGCTGGACAGACCCAGAGCTCACCTCCAGCCTGGCTCAGGGCGGTGCCAAAGCGGCAGGAGCGGGAGACTCACTAGAGGGTTGTGCTGCCCCTCAGGGGCACCTCAATGGGGCCAAGAGGAACCGTGGAATTCAGGAGAGGGCAAAGCCCAGTCCTGCATGCAGGGAGCAGAGTGCCCAGCGACCAGCACACCGGGTAACCTGCAGAGGAGGGCCTGGGGCCCTGGGGCCATTGGGCTGGCCACGAGCCAGCAGCGTGCCCTGATGGCAAAGGCAGCCAGAACATCCTGGGACGTGCTGGCAGGAACACGGCCGGTGGCTGGAGGGGGGTGATGCCACCCTTCCCCTCTGCTCAGCACTGCAGAGGCCGTGTCTGGAGCACCAGGCCCAGTTCTGGGGTCCCCAGTGCAAGACCAGCACAGATGTACCAGCATTGTGGGGCAACCTCCAGGGGTGCCTTCCAGCCTCAGCAACCCTGGGATCTGTCACAAGGCCAGGCTTTACTTTCTGGTTACCATATATAAGCAGCTGGGTAGACTACCAATAGGATTCAAAAACACTTAAAAAAACCCCAAACACAGGCAGGTAAAACAGTATTAGTTGTACAATTCCATTGGGACTATGAGAAATATCTGCTCAAACAACAGGATAACACCTGGAAAAACTCTTAAAATGTCAACAGTTCTGACTAGCCAGGAGTTCACAGTGCACAGGGGTTTTTTTTCCTCTTAGTTTCCCTGTACTAGCTCAGTGTCTTATAGAAAACCAAAATAATGACCTTTCCACTTCTGAATATCTGGGCTGCAGTACCATCTTATCTGAATTTGAAGACACTATTTTACTTTCTTCTTTTACTCTGATGAAATTACCAAATTTCATGTCCATGACATCTAAAAGATATTAGGACCAGCATTCCTGTATCCTCCCATTAACACACACATCCAGTTCTAATACAGAGCAGGGCGAAAACCTCCTTCTTCTGCCATCAAGTCACCACGGTCCAGCCTTCGAGTGCAGCCAGAATCCATCCACGCCATTTGAAATGTCCCTTTCAGCAGGTGTGAGCCCAATACACACCAAAAATGATGACCCTGTGGTTAGAACACAGCTACACAGCTGCCTTAACATCTGTCCTCTTCCTATTTGCACCTCTGAAATTGAACTTTAAACACTGGGACTGAGACTTTGCCAAATATGTATTTTACTGAGCAACAGCCGTACGAAACCAGCCCCCCGAAGATGCCGAGCGGCGCTTTTGCCACACAGCAGAGTTAAAGTGGAGGAGATTTACAAGGTCATTGACAAATGCAAGTATTGATTGAGTATTAAAGTGTCTTGTGATTAATACAGCCTTCGAAGTAATTAGTGCAGAAGATCTCTTATATCTCCCCATGTCTAAATAATGTATCTGTGAACACGCAGACCCCCTGTCAATCACTCTGGCTGAGGCCAAACATCATCTCACCTGATAACTCATTTGGAAACTGGGCTTCCTGCCTGCTGAATCTTTCAAAACCAGCAACTCTTCCCTAATTGCCTGGGGTGACCTATATTTAGAGCCTTGCAGTTCACTAGGTGGGTAGAGGGGGAAGAGAGAGCTAAGAAAAATGCTAAAGCATGTTATTCCTACAACAGCAACCAAACCCAGGAGAAATTCAGAGGCACCGAACAGAACTGGCCAAGGGACCCACGGCAGGAACATGCAAACAGCATTTGCTCAACCCAGCACCCCATTCCCACATCCCATGGAGCCACAGAACCAAGACACACCATTCCCACATCCCATGGAGCCACAGAACTGTCTCCCATTCACACTTAGGTAGGAGTTTAGATATTTTCACACAGTAGTCACTGTTAAAACTGGGAATTATGGAATTGTTTTTTTGATTCTGAGAAGTAAGTATGCCAAGATGGACACGATTTCTCCCAGTCTCCTATGGTTTTACTTAGGAAAGAGGTGTTCCTTAGACTTTTTAAGCACTGTCTGCATCTGTCTCACTAACAGATCCCAGCAATCTATGCTTAGAATTTCTATGATTATAATGACAGAAAACGGGACTGGAAAGAACCTCAGGAAGTCACTAAATTGATCTTTCTCCCCAGAGGCAGAGTCAATGACATGTAAGCATCCTTGTGTCCTGGCACCCTGGACTGAAAGGCTGGGGCATGTTAATCTAACAACAAACTGCTTGTGAGCTCTTGATCAACTTGGCGGTCATTGGCATCCTCTCCAATTTTCTCACTCCCTGAGACTTGGGACCACCAGGCTCATAGCAAAGTCTACTCCTGAGGCACAGGAGCGCAGGAGGAAGAGAAACCTTAATTTTAAAAGGAAAATTTGCTCCAAACACAGAGAAACTTCAGAAAGTAGATAATGGAAAACCAGAGGGTGGAAAAAGTGCCCACAGTTTGTAGGAGATACAGAACCATCAAGGGAAGGAGTCCAAAGACAAAGAATATGCACAATTCAACTTGAAAAAGTCTCTGTTTTGGAAACATTATTGCTCATTCATTTCCCATTTTTGGCAGCTATTTAAGGAATACTAATTTTTTTTTCATTATTATATAGTGGAGATAAAAATTATACACAAGAATGTGCTGAGAGGAAGATTTTAAAGACCCTAAAAAGTCACTCTGCTCTTCCCACATTCTCAGTGACATAACAAACTCACTGTGGGAGGGAGCTCACACTCCTCACAGGAAAGACTCGGGCTCTATGAGGGGCTCCACACTCTGCATTTGAACAAAGTCTCCAAGCCCCTCTTGGTTAGTCCTTGGGGTAACTACTGCAGGGGGAGAAAGCCCAGCTGGTGCCAAGGCCTCAGCTTGGTGTCCCTGTCTCAGCTCTCGGTCCCCACCAGAACGGCCTGAATCCAACTGAACTGAGGTCACTGGAGGGAAGATCAGGCTGCCAGCAGCTCCTATGACTGCACATGAGCTTTCCCAGAGTGAGCCGGTGCTTATGGGTCACCTGGATCCGGGAGGGAAACATTCTGCTCCAAGTGCCACTTCAGCAGAATAAGCAGCTTGATGCTTTCTGGGGACTTTTTGGAGCCCACAAAGCACCAGGAACTCACACAGTGTCTTCTTAATCTCTTTTGTACCATTCCCTTTAAGCAACTGCAATCACTTGGTTCCTCTGAAGCACACTTCAAGGTTGTTAAACATTTACTGCTCATTGGGTAAACAAGGTTATGGGAACTCATTTCCTTCCAACTCATCCATTTCTGAGCTCCTGTTTTATTCCAGGCTGGAAAAAGCCAAGGGCTGAACTGTGACCCCACCATTTCACTCTCTTACACTTTGCTCCAACAGGGACCAAGGGCTGTTGTAAAACACACAAATATTCTGGAATTCTGCAAACATCACACACTCTTCCTCCATGGCCAGTGACAGTGGATGCAGAGCTGCAGCCAGAGCGTTCCTGGTTCCAAGGAGAGCTGGGAACCCAGAATCAATTGACAGCCCCCACCTCCCACTGACTGTTGTACTTTCTGGGGTTAAAATATGCAACAAACAGAAGCTAATCATTCTCATACTTACAAATCAGAGCAATTTCTAAACTAATTTAGAGGGGACAAAAAGAAGGAAAGATCCTCCTTCTCCGGCAGACAGCAAAAAAAATACAAATCTGAGACTTCATAGAATCATGGACTGGTTTTGGTTGGAAGGGACCTTAAAGGTCATCTCATTCCACCCACTTCCACTATCCCAAGCCCCATCCAACTTGGCCTTGGACACTGCCAGGGATGGGGTATCCACAGCTTCCCTGGGCAACCTGTGCCAGGGCCTCAACCCCCCCCAGGAATTTCTTCCCAACATCCCATCTAACCCTGCCCTCTGTCAGATTAAAGCCATTAAAACTGGGACTTTTGGCCTCTTCTTTAGAAGCAGCACCAGAAATATTCATCTGCCTTTAATTTCACTCTCTTTTTTCTTGACCTGCTAATGTCCCATAACTCACAAGCCCCTCTCCCTTCTCCTCTTTCAAGTTTATTTATTACGACTATTTTACCAGCTATTGGTTCAACACACTCCTCTCAAATATTCATCATTTAGTTCTCTGGGTAAATCATATTTAATCAGCACAGCACAGAAAACAGTGTAATTATAGACCCGGATGCCATTACACTCAGTAGAAATTAAACCTCATCTTGAGCTGTCCAGTGGCGCCCTGAAGAGAACAGGAGGGGAGGTGACCCAGAGGTGAGTGCCAGATGTGCTTTCAGGGTCTCTGAACCCAAGCAATAGGGAAGGTGGAGAAGCACAGAGGGAGAAGGAAAGAATCCACTATGGACACACCAAGAACACCAGAACATCTTGTAAGGAAGCCAGTAAATGCATCTTTTTTTTTTTTTTTTTTTTGAGCCTGTTCTACTTTGTGCCAATTACAGCACTTCTAATGAGGTGCTTTTTTTAAGGTAAATAATTCTATTTTGGTAATACTAATGGACAAAGCCTTTACTGATCGATAAAGTCCAAGAAGTTATTACAGTAACAAAGATGCAAATAGACACTCCAAGTTGCTCAGAGGAAGCAGTGGGGCACACTCCTCCAGCTGGCACCGAACCACTTAAAACTCACCATTACCCTTGGATAAAGCATCACAGTTTACCCAGGCTGTGGCATAAAATGCCAGGGGAGACATTTCACCTGCAGACACTTGGTATCCATCACCTGCCATCAGCACATGGCAGCGACAGCCCCGGTTCAGCCCCAACAATGGCCAGAGAGGCCCAGCAGGGGAGGCTTTTTTTTCTAATAATACATCTGAGGTTTAGATAAGTAAGTAAGAGGAAGGAGAGCTCCTTCTAGTCCATCCTGCTGCCGACAATTAAGAAACCTCAAAGTAATTTTTGAAAATGTCAGCGTCTCATTTAGCAAAGGGATAAATAATGAATGAAGCATAATCACTGTCCTGCGCTGGTGGTACAGCTTCGCGGTGTCATTAGTAAACTAACGGTATAATATCTTCGTGTCACAGTTTAATTATATCTTGTAATTAGTTTCAGCAATGGATTGCACAGAGTCAGGCCCCCTGAGCTAAACAAAAGGTAATAGAACTTTCAGAGTCCTCGCATAAATCAATTATGAAAGTGTCCTGTGTTATTTGAGGCTTGTTTGCTGTAATTTTATGCACAAAGAAGAGATGATCCCTGCTGCCTACGGAGGGCGATTCACCTCTCCAATTGCCTGCCTAAACGAGCTGCAGGGGCAGGGGCAGTGCCTGCCCGCCCGGGCGTGAGGAGTGTGTGAAAGCATCCCTGGCCTGGCTGAGAGCACCACAAACACAGGAGCCTCACGTGCAGGCACAGGAGAACAGGAAGAAATCCTTCCTGTGTGGGTGGTGGGGCCCTGGCACAGCTTGCCCAGAGAAGCTGTGGCTGCCCCATCCCTGAAGTGTCCAGGGCTGGGTTGGATGGGGCTTGGAGCAACCTGGGATAGTGGAAGTATCCTTGCCCATGGCAGGGGGTGGATCTAGATGGTCTTCAAAGTCCCTTCCAACCCAAACCATTCTGGGGTTTGATGACATGCAGACATGGTAAGATGGCACCACAATTTTCCTGTTGTTGGTGCTGATGTGTTCCAGGCCAGCACTGATGGTGGGCACTGTAACCCTGCATCCAAGGCTGCACGTTGTTGTTGCGTTTCAGTTCACTACCCCGAGGACCACAGCTCCACCCAAACGGCACCTCCACCTTCCTTTTCCCTCTTCTTCACCCAGAGTGAAACATTCCCTGCATGAGACACCCGATCTCTGATTTGCATCAGCACACCCAGGTAGATGAGATGTTAGAAGAAACGTTTTCCCTGAAGGAGTGGTCAGGTACTGAAATAAGTTGCCCAGGGAGGTGGTAGAGTCGCTGTCTCTGAAGTGTTCAGGAGGTGCCTGGATGTGGCACTTGGGGACACGATTTAGGGGTGATTATGGTAGTGCTGGGTTGATGGCGGATTTGATGATCTTCAAAGTCTCTCCCAGACTTGATGATTTTGTGAAGACCAGCTACCAGCACTGGTTCATGGCCCAGTGACTGTCTTCAACCTTTCTAGGGCTGTTCTTTCTCCTGTTTCATTCCTGATCTCACTCATCTGCTGCCAGGGGAGAGAAGCACACAGGACAGCCCTGCTGGACACAGATCAAGGCAGACTGAGGGGCCCATTGAGGTTACAGAGCTGTAATTGCAGCTGATCAGAATCTGCTGCCATCCCACAGGCTCCTCTCTGAGCTCTGGAAATTCTACAGGAGACACTCTTTTCCTAAGAGCTCTTTTTACCACCCCAGAATTGTGGATAAACAACCCACACCTTTGAAGTGGCTGGGAATGACCTCCACCACCCCAGCCTACACACTGTCATATAGTTTCAGGGAAAAAAAGGGGTCAAATTATTGGAATTAGATGTATAAAGCAATGTTTCACATCTCAGGCTTAAGAGACGTATTTTATTTGCGTATTTTTTAAGAGTCCTAAATATTCCACCGCTGTTCCTCTGTGTAGGGATGCACACACAAGGCTCTTGCTGCTCTGGTGTCTGAGTGTCTGAATCATTTATCTTTTCATGTTGCTCCTCTGCCCCCACTGCTTGGTGCTGGAAGCTGCCTATGTGACGTGGGATGGAGAAGGTGGAAAAAAAACCCCTAAATAAAATGAAATCTCTCAGTGTGTCTGACTTTGGCCTACTGAGACCTCCAAAAGCAAAAAAGGCTCACAGGAGCAGCAAAGGGCTGTCCGGGGGTCACCCAATCCAGGGCTGAGTGTCTGGGATCCCCACTGTGGGCAGCGGAGATGAGTGTGGAGAGGAGTCTGAAAGGTGCCAAGACATGTAATTGTCTCAGTCCTGATCAAGCTGCAGAACACACCGGGGTCCTGGTTCAAAGCCCTCCTCAAGTCTGCCTTGAAAGTGAATCCTGTGGCACGTTGGCCTTGCTGTTTATACAACAACTTCCAGGTTTAAATGAAAAGCCGCTCGCTAAAGCAGCCGAATCCTCCCATTGTGAGCCCTTCAGCAAATTTAACAAAAGGAAAAGCACCGAGTGGGGAAAAAAAAAAAAAAAAAAAAAAAAAAAAAAAAAAAAAAAAAAAAAAAAAAAAAAAAAAAAAAAAAAAAGGAAAAAAAAAGTCCAGTCCTCGGAGCGGTGCTGCAATCCGGCTGGTTGCCATGGAGACATGATGACTTGTTCACATGGCAACATACCTTCGGTCCACTATTAAAATGATGAGAGTAAACTGGGTTGCACTAAGTATAGTGTGTGTGTGTGTTTGTGTATGTATATGTATATATATGTGTATCTCCCGTGTGCTGGAGCAGCCGCTGCGGGAGTTGGGACGATGCTGGCACAGGAAGAGGGACCAGGAGAACAAAGCTGGAGGTGGCAGTTTTGGGGGGGCAGGGGAAAAACAAGGGGGAGAACCCCAGTTCTAGATGTGCATCAGAGATAAATGACAGCTACCCAGCTGATAAATTAAATTTCACTTGGACATAAAATCTGCCTTTAGAAGCCCAAAAGACACGTTCTGTACATCAGTGATGTGTTCCAGAGGGCACCGAACTTCTTTAGGAAGTGACCTCGAGGAGACATGGCAAAAAAATGAATCGGGATGGGGTGGAATCACTGGAGACCCCATCAACACAAAACTAATTGTGGTAAAGATAAAACTTAAGAAATAGCTGCCGCAGCAGTGAAATGCAATCACCTAGTTTGTCATTTACATTAAAATCCCAAACAACTAGCAAGTGGGAAATTGTGCAACATCTATTTAGTCACAATGAATACCCAAGATTGCCAAAAATATATCCCCATTGTCATGTTATTGGTGGATTTTCTGCAATTCTTTTAATTTTAACAGATTTAAACACCTCCTCCTGATAGCACGGAAAATTGTGATACCGCTGGGGAACTCATCATCCACTTGTCCCTCGTTTAGATGAAGGACAGGATGAATCTCTTTGGTTTATGAAGCATGTACATCATACAACAGACATGAGAAAGTCTCTTAAAATATAAAACATGAGAAAAAAATACCCTTAATACAGTTTCTATTTTAATTTAACTCACAGAACAAGGGTGCAGTGAGGCTCACCACGGGTGAGGAGGTGGCTTTGGAGGCTGTGCTGAGAGCCCCCAGCATGGAGGGCATGGAGGCCCCAGATTTTAGCAGATGTGAGAGCAGAGAAGGATTCATTTCATCTCTATCACTGATGAAACAACAGCTTTGTCCTACTCCCCGAAACACAGTGAATGATAATGGCCTCATAAGGATGGTAAACTGCACATGGAAAAAAAGAAAAGCAACCTTCTGGTGTCTATCAAGCCATCACGACAGACACACTCATCTTCCCTCCTGAGAACCAAAACAGCTACAAAGTGCCTGAAATCATTAAGCAGATGAAAATCCCAGAGGTGGGCTTGAGCTAAACCTCATGATTTCCCAACCAAAAGGCATCAAAGACCAACCCCTCACCGTTCATTTGCTGTTTCCCTTTGTCTGCACACACCTGTGCCCAGGGAGTTTGCCTCTGCTTGGGAAGCACAGAGCCCTTCCCACACGGAGAGAGGTTCCCTGCCCGTCCTGGGCCGTAGAGTGAAGGGAATAGCCATGGGCAGACAGGCAGGAGAGAGGATGGCAGCACCTGGGAAGGCCAAGCTGCACCAAAAAGCCTTTCGAGTGCATCTGTACATCTCACAGCCACATCTGCACACTGTGTTTGTAGGGGCCTTTCAAACAATAAGGGGAATCTGTCGGTTTAAGGTAAATATCATATTTTGCACGAGTCAACAGGACAGTCCTTGCAGGAACACAGGGGATAAGGGCTGGTCTGCAAGCAGTCTGGGAATCTAACTCCGTGTACTGGAGAAGAGGCCCCATTTTTATTCATAACAATGTTTAGTCGATAAACTAAACAGTTCAAATGAACTTGGGATCTTTCAGCATGACTCACTGCTTTAACCAGACCTGCAATTTGATGTCCAGTACAGAAGGTAAGACTATAACTGACCAGAAAAAATCTGAAAGTAAAGAACAGGCTTCACAGCTCCATTTTGTAAAGACTGACACGAACTGTAGGAAATATACCCACAGTATTTATTTCAATTGGTTTAAGTCACGACTTTCAAAGCAGGCACAGAAAGTCTTTTGCAGTGCTGTTCTCTCTCATCTCCTCCTGCTCCCCTCTGGCATATTCAGAGATGTTTTGCTACTTTCTACTTCCCAGTGGTTCCACACACACCTGCCCAATCCCTCCTCAGAACAGCTGCTTCTACAAATTGCAATGATCTCACATTTAAAAAAAATAACAATTCCTATAAAGAGAAGAGAAATGGAACCCAGTTCTCTGATTCCTACACTTTTGAGGATAAATCTAATTTTAGAAATAAGATTTATCTGAAGGATAAATCAGGAAGGAATTTCAGCCACTTGAAGGAACTTCATTAATGAAACAGGAACCTGCAGGTTCACCAGTGAGCCAACAGGTGTTTAAACAATTCCTGCTACCTACACTCTCACGTCGACTTTATTTTCAAGTTTCACTCAATGATGGAGTTGTTCCTTAGCTCCTTGTGTGCTTAGCCATTTAATTAAAGCAATCCATATTGAATTCATGTCCAGATGCCTTGACCAGCAGATCCAGATCCTCATTGGCATGCCAGCTGCTCAAAGAAGAGCACAGCCCCTCGCATACTAATCAGAGGGGAAGGCAGTGATTCATCAGCCCGCGATACTGCTTCAGCATCTACAAGCACTTATGACATGTAATTGCTGGTGCATAAGCAAGCCAGGCCACATTAAAAAGCCCACAGATAGTCAGAGATAAAAATTAATGACTTTTGCTTTGTGTAATCCTGCCTGTGTTGGGGGAGGGGAGGGAGACTGGGATTAATGGACAAATGTAAGGAGGCACAAAGGAACAAAGAGTTTCTTGGCCTTGTTTACATATTGAACAATAATAATAAAAGAAAAGTGACAAGTTACGGAAAAGGCAAGTGTGAATTTTCGGCACGAGTGAGTTGGAAGACTGCTTGCAGTTCATTATGGATGCAGAATTTCCATACTCATTATTCTGAAACAAACCTCCTCGGAAGGCCCTTCTGGGACCAATGGCAGCAGCTTTTATTATTCATCTTTTGCTGGTATTGAGGATGTCATTAGAAGAGCTGCACGGCACGCAGGCAGAGAGGGGATCACTATCTGGGGAGGAATAGCTTATCGCTCCTGAGGCCGGAGCAGCCACGGAGCCAGGGTCACAGTGGGGCACGGCTGCAAAACCAGGGAAGGAGAGGGAGGTAAATCAAGGACAGCAGACAAAGACATGATGTAATGCACCCACAACAGCAGCTTCTGCAGATCAAGTGCTCATCAAAATATTCATGCACCAACATTGTTGTCTGAATCTCCATCTCCCTGTCCCAAGTCCCCTTTCTTCCCCAATGAGAGGTATGATGATGATGATGTTTCACCCTCCTTGGAACAGTTTTGAAGGAAAATGGAACTTTTCTGTTTTACTTTTTGTTTAAGATTTTCTTTTTGAAGCCTTGGTGAGATGTGTCCAAGAAGAACAGTGAAACTGGAGTTACCTGAGCCAGCTTCCTACTCAGAGGGAACAAACATGACACGTGTGATCGCACACAAAATCAGACACTTGGTCTCACCCAGTGTCCACCTCCAGCCCACCAGGCAGTAGAAGCTACCTCAGCAGCTTCTAGGGGTCTATTGACCTCAACAGAAACCTGCCCAGGTACAGTAGCAGAGACCTGGGAGCAGAGTTCCTTGCCATGAAGATTCCCAGTTACACGTCCAGCTGTGCGTTCTCCAGCACAGAGGGAGGTACCTCTAGTTTCACTTCTAAATGCTGGCTCCACTTTTGACTCTGATTTCAGTCCACTTCAGCCACTACACTCATCCAAGAAAGGCAGTTTACTACCTGTTGAATGGAAGTTTCTTCTCCATAGCTGGGGAGAGTTATTTTAGGACCTACTGAGCTATCCTAATTGCATTTATCCTGGCACTACGGAAAACTGCCATTGCCATGACAATAGTGCTTAAAAAAAGATGAAAAAAGACTATTCTCTAGTCAAGTATGTTGTTCAATTTAATACATAAATAAACCTTTCCCACAGAGGTCAGCTATGACCACTGCACGATGTGGAGGTGATGGCACAGACCCGGAATGTGGTTCGGCATCTAACCCGGACACAGCGGGACGGGCGTTATACAGAAGCCGTCCTTTGTGCAGCAGAAATAAATTCACCTTCCATTTGACCCCGTCTCCCAACTGGTAACATCTGTAAATGTTATTCTGGAGGAGTCCTACGCCTTCCCATCCTTTCATGGCCCCGTAGAGCACAGGGACTCAGGGAAACAGAAAATCATTGCTATCGGCAGGTGGCTGAGCAACCACTCAGAGCCATCACTTGTGTTTAAGGTCTGCTGCTGCATTCAGCCCTCCCCTCTGCACACCTCACTCTTTATTTGTCACTTACACCACCTACTTTCTTGTTTTGCAGAAATATTTACCGTGTACAGGTGAGGAAGCAGAAGCTGCAGCTGCATCCGCAGTCACCATATGATTTATTTACAACTGGGGCTTTGTGGTGCAGCCAGATAAAAGAGGATTAAATTACGCTCTGTAGATTAAGAGTCTGAACACTATAAAACTCCTAAGCCTTTGTATGCTAAGCAAGAACTTTGACTCCCACAGGAGCTGCAATAGAGATTCTGCATACACAGAGAAGACTTGGATTTTTTTGCTACCTCAGTGCATCTTTACCAACCAGAGATATTTTCAAACTGGTTTGGAAACATTTTATCAGCACCAAAAAAGTTAAACTGAATCATGATGTCCAGTTCATTTTCATCTCAGTTCCTCCACACACTGGTTCAAACAGACTTTCGCATTCTAAAGATGCTATCCCCAGTTATCCAGTGTCCATATATCCATCCCACTGCTCCCTGCCCACTGGAAGAACACTGTTCTGGATCTTTGCTTATGGCAAAATGCACTAACAGAACACACACCCCCCAACCCCTTTCCTGCCCCTTTCTTCTCCTTCTCTTCTCAGATATAATTTACAAAATGCATGCAAAAAAATTCTTCTTTCAAACAAATTATTTCTTCCTCAACCTTACTGTCCATTTTCCCTTCATGCTTCCAGGAAAAAAACAAGAGAACATTTCCATTTGATGTACATACACATACAGCATCTTCTGCACTGGAAGACAGAACGCGATGATAGCCTGCTCCATGTGGAGAGCTTTGGGGTTAATCACTTCAGAGTCCACTAGCAACTGTTCCTGGAGTTCAAAACACCCAATGAAAGTTTCCCATGTAAAACTGTTCAAAGATGCTGGGATTTCCTATGCACATTAATGGTTGGGCACTTTTAAGGTGTCTTGTCGTATCACCCTTTATTTCCTTTACTCACAGGGTAATGAGGCCCTGGCACAGGTTGCCCAGAGAAGCTTTGGCTGCCCCATCCCTGGAAGTGTTCAAGGCCAGGTTGGACAGGGCTTGGAGCAACCTGGGATAGTGGAAGGTGTCCCTGCCCATGGCAGGGGGTGGGACGAGATGACCTTTATGGTCCCTTCCAACCCAAACCATTCTGTGATTCCACAAAGAGACTGTTGCTGGAGAAGTGTTGAAGTGCTCCCCAGTCCAAGCCAGCCCCAGCTGCAGGGCAATATCAGATGGGAACGGCCTGGGAATGGCTAAGGAGGGAATGTTAATGGTAATCACAGGTAACTGTCTCAGACAGACAGAAAGAGAAGGGGGAAAAAACCTGAAGTAGCTATCTTTAAAGAGAACAAGCAGATCTGAGTAATCCAATTTAGGGGAGATAAGAGTCTGCTGGTAGCACTGTCCTTTAGCTGGACAAACGCCTTCGTTCAAGTGTCAACCCCAATCCTGGGGAGGTCAGCGCGCGGGGCCCGCAGCCTAATGGACTCCTCAATTGCCTGAGTGGATTTCCCAACAAACACGCTGGCCCAACAGAATTGATTTTCAGCCAGTGAACGGGTCCCTAACGCAATTACCCTGCAGCGAGCGGCCCAGGGCCGCGGTCAGCGCCGGGAGGTGCCTCGGCCCTGCACCAGCACAGCTCCACTTGTAATTGTTTAAACAGCTCTGGAATTCCTTTTGCTCTTTCTCAACAGAGAATCATTATATCCCTGTTTAAAGAGGTCTGGAGGGACCTCAGAAGAAACTTTCCCTTCCAGCTTTGTGTGCTAATGAAAAAAATCAAGTCTTAGCTCTCTAATAGGCGAATTCAATTTATAACAAGCAAATACAATCATCTCGACACCAGCACTGCAACAACACTCGCCCGGCTGCCGCTGCACATGGGCTCCTGCCAGGGACGGCCCAGCACAGGGACACCTGTCACCCACAGGCCCTGTCACCCACAGGTCCCACCACGCTGCCTGGCTCAGGTGGAGAGCAGGCTCTGCTTCCAGCTCAACACAGAACTCATTTCCAGGCACGTGAACACACAGGTTAATTCCTTAATGAAGCTCCCACAGTGCCTTTTCTGGATGTGCTGACAGGAATCAAACCACATCTAGGGACTCTTTTGATACCGAAGAGCCAAATCTCTCCATGATACAGTGGTATCAGATTTCTGTACCAACCAGATGGAGCAAGAACAGCTTCACAATCTTTCTTCTAATTTCCCCCCCCCCCTTTTTTCCTCAGGGAAGGTTTCATCTCACTCTGAGAGGCAGGAGGTGAACCCAGAAGGGCTGGGGTTCTGAGAGATGTACAAAAAACCCCTAAACCCCAGAAGTTATGTGCACACGACTGCCCAGTGCTACCTCCTGCCCTGGCAATGCAGGGTGCCATAAACCACTGGATGGGGACTAAGAACTACCACGGTGGGTCCAACTGGAAGCCAGGGTCCTCTCTCCAGCTACAGCCAGAAAACACAAGGGCAGTGCAGTTGCTCAGGGACTCTCCAGATGGCATTTCATCGAGGCTCCCGTGTCCAGTACCCACCCATGAACCCTTTCTCCACAAACTTCACTTATTTTGAACTCATTTATTCTTTTGTCCTCCATAATATCATGTGCAATCAATTCCATGAGTTATTCTGTGCTCTGAGAAAAGGTACTGACTCAGCTTTGGTTTAAACATCCCCCCCTTTAGTGAATACTCCACTTTCCTCTTCTAAATGTTCCCCAATCCTTTATCCTGTTTATAAGCTGCTACTGCATTTCTCCACCCCATTTGTTATCGTGGATTATGAATTCCAGTCTTTTCAGTCCCTCTGCTCGTGGAAGATGCCCCCTATCCATAAACAGCCTGGTGGCCTGATAACTCAGCTGGCCACTGGGACACTTTCAGGAAAGGCCCAGCACTCTGATCATCCTTCTGGGGCTGCAGCACTGATGAACAAAGAGCCCCTCCCGTATGTCCACTCCAGAGTGCCAAAGGACGTTCCACCCCTCAGCTTTTCACAAGGACCCGATTCCATCCACGGTGCTAAAAAATTCTTGGCAAACTAAAGCTGCAGCTGTACAAAGCTGCCTGATTTTGGATCGAGGGAAGCAGCGCAGATGCAACTAGCCCGAAGCTGCACCTGAGCAGCCAGAATCATTCCTCGACACATCTACCTGGATGGTGAATTCACTGCAGCCCAACTCCGTGCTGGCTCAATCCATGTTCCCTCCAGTCAGCCGGACGCCGCTCTAACTGCACTCTGCTCTCCCCGCTGCTGTTGCACAAAGCCATCTGTCAGGTTCTCAGCCTGATTTCCCTTTTCCTGTCTTTCCCCAAAGTAGGAGCAAACGGGGCCAGATTCCAGCTGTATTTTTCATCTTCCAATTAGCAGGCTCCAATTCATCACTCTGAGTATCTCCTGGCATCAGTGCTGAGATTCCCTCCTCACGCCTGGTAAATCGGTCTTCATTTAAAACCCTCTCTCTTAGCCCTAAATGGAAATCAATTCTGCAAGTTTAGCAAATAGTTAATTACTCCACAAAGAGGATTGATTGGCCTTTGATCACCAGAAAGCTCTGTAGTGCTATTAGTCTCTTTCATCTGTGATTAAACCACAGAGAAAAAGAAACAAAAACTAAATTAGGCTTCTCCTGTTATCCTACAAATATTTAATGACGGGATAATCTCCTAAAGGTGCGATCAGGGGATATACATTCCGCCAGGAAGCGTCTCCAGCTCAACCTTGAACCCAAATTCTCTCCCTGCAAAGAGCCTGGCAACGAACTTTATGGAGGCTCAGCGCTGAGCTCAAAGGGATGCTTTGTAGTACACCCTCTTCTTGGCCTTTTCTTCTTTCCTCTTCTTATGTACGTTTTAATGCAGATAAAGATTTTCCCAATGGAGCCCTGACATGAATAATAATAATAATAATAATAATAATAAAGGCTTCCTTTAAATTCAGTTTTGGCTCTGCTGACTTTCTCAGCAGGACAAGCCTGTGTCCCGTTGATTTGCAGCATTGTACAGAGCTGTTTTCCCAAATGATGGGATCCTCCCACCTCAGACAAATTTCAAACATCGCAGTCCCCCACTGCTAAGCCACTCTAAAATTCAGTCCCAGGAAAGCACAGAGCTTTCCAAACAGCCACTGAGCCACACTGCAGCAGAAGGGAAGGTCAGACGGGAAGGTCAGAGGATGGAGACCATGGATAGAGCTGCATTTTCACATTCCAGGCAAATCTAAGATCTAGGGATGTTCCTCTCACAACACTAATGCAAAGGTCATTAGGGGTGGCTAGCACTGGCTCTGTGCCCATCGCTGTCCCTCACAGTCACAGGTGCATCCCAAGCCTCTCCAGAGCCCTTGGCAGCCAGAGCCATGCTGTTCCATGCTGCATCAACACATACTCACAAACTGCTTCTTTCCCAACATCACCAGAATTTTTGGAGAACCATGGAAACATCCCTTTAATTTGCTCCTCTCCAGCAAATTTTCCTCAGCTGCAAAGGCTGCTGTTCCCAGAACACACTCCCGGATGCAGTGAGAAGGGCTGAACTCTGCACCACACATGGAGAGCCTCAAATTTCTACAGCCTTTGCCTCCCTGGAGAAGGAAACACCCATGGCATTTGGCCACCAGCTGGTTGTGGAAGCCAGTCCCCCAAAAGTCAGTGACACTTCCACAGCCAGTGGTGCCAACAGGCACTTTGAAAGGATCATTCCTGCCATCAGCATGGAAAGCAAGACCTGCTCTGCAGGTCCATAGAGAAGCACAGCACACAGCCACGTGTGCAGGAGAGGGGCAGACAGATACCCAGGAGAAGGTCAGACTTCAGGAGATGCATCTTGCCAGGTGACCTGATTGGACACAAGACTGGGAGGGAGGGGATGGAGCTGGTAAGGCTGAAATTCTTGAAGTTTCACAACTTGCTATGAAAACTGAGAAAGTTATCATAACTTTTTTTAGCACTAAAATGTCATAATATTCTTCATGCAAGAGAAAAGAGGAGCCTCCTGACATGTTTTCAACTCTCGAATGGCAAAGAGTCCTTGAGGGGCCGTGCCACGCATCAGGCAACAGCAGGCGTTAATTAGCCCAGATTTCCCACTGAATTGTTGTGTGCGGGTGTGCGGGTGCGCGTGTGTTTTTCTTTCCCTGGGTGTCTCATTTGCAGAATGTTCAATCATCCCCTCTCTCCCCCTGATTCCGCAGCCGTGTGTGCTCCTGTGCGACTGCCGAGTCCTGACACCTGTCAAACAGTGCCACCGCAAATTGGACGTGTCAGCCCCAGCGTGCTGGTGCCAAGGTGTGAATTAGATGGAGTCTCTCACCGCTGTTCTCCTGACCTCTCCGCTCCATCACTAGGACATCCCAAGCCTCGGGGTATCAAAAACCAAAATATAAGAACCCCACACACCCACTGCAACCATCGTGGGTCTGTAAGGATTTAAAGGAACACTTTCTTCTCTAAATGAGGGGAGGATTTAAATGACTAGAATTTGTGAACACGCCGATTGCATCTGCAAAACATCTAGAAATGGGCTTTGCCTCCTGGTTTGTGCCATACCACGAGGCTCTAGTGGCCAGAAAGAGAACGGGAAGTGAGTGGTTAGTGGAGCTTTCAGACAAAAAGACTCACAAGTCATTCTGCACAAAGGAAAACAAGTGTTTCTGTCCTGCCCATCAATGTGGTTGCGGTCACCAGCAAACTGCGCCAACAACTCCCCAAACAATGCACGTGGCTGAGATCGCCCCCCTTCCCAGCCCTCACCTTGCGTGGAGGTTGGGGGATTGTTTTGTTTTTTAAAACAACGGCTCCCAGAACAAAAGGCTGATTTGTGCAGCAGGCAGAGCTGGGGACCACCTAGAGCACGGGGCTGCAGCCCCATATGGTGCCGCACAATAACAAATAAGAACAACAATCAGGAAAGCTGCACCCACTTTGCTCGGTACGGTGTTCTCAAAGTTACACAGTACGAAGCAATTATCCCAAAGTGGCAATTTTATTTGAAAATAACATTTAAATTAAAATGGGCATTTCAGGGCCTCCTGCTGAAGAGTGACATGGGCTGTTCAGGGGCCCACTGTCACTTTGTCAGCTGTCACATGCTGCCTCCTGCTAAATGGGCGCAGTTTGCCTTTACCCTTTATCCAGACTCTTAAAAATGCCGCACGCATTTTATGAAGACCAACTAAGTGGGATTGCATCTCTGACAGCTGTTCCAGCTTGGATTCGGTAAAGGCGCTTTGCATACATCTCTCCTTCCTGCTAACAATTTGGATAGATAACAAAGCTGAGGGGAGAGAGGTGTGCCACGGGGACAGCCATGGAACAAAGAGCTTGCTCGCCCTGGTCACCTGTGAGCCTCCAGCCTGGGGTAACACCAACCACAGGGCACGTTCCACGAGAACTCAGCTCCGTGGCTTTGGTTAACTGACTTTTACGGCGCCTGACTCCTTGCAGCAGGCAGCTGCACCTCCTGCAAACCCCACCTCAGCCAAGTGTCCCTGCAGAGCTGGGAGAAAGTGACGCTGTTCCGGCCTGGGTCACCAAGAACGAGGGACCAGCAGGACAGTCCGGATTCCAGGGCTGTCTGGATTCCTTTACACTTGGTAAATTCTGAACTGCTCCTTAACATTTGGCAGTTTTCTTGGCAGTTTTCCTTATTGTTTCCCCTCCTCCTTTTACCAACACATTTGACTATTAAGACTTGACACGTAACAAATGCTGTCTTCACCCAACACATCACCACACTGAGCCTTTGTGCTCTAAGTTACCACCTGCACAGCTCTCACCACCACCTTCTCTTGAGTTCAGTGCTCCCCCAACCTAAAACACCTTTTAAATCCCAATGCTGGTGCTCCAATGGACACCCCCATAGATTGCTCACCACACGCAGACACATCCAACAGCAGACCCAGATTCTCTCTAGTGTTCCCTTTTGCTGCTGCAACACCTGTACCACACAATCACTGAGGCTGAAAAAGATCTCCAGGATCACCGAGTCCAACCTGTGCCTGATCCCCACCTTGTCACCCAGCCCAGAGCACTGAGTGCCACGTCCAGTCGTTCCTTTGACACCTCCAGGGATGGGGACTCCACCACCTCCCTGGGCAGCCCCTTCCAATTCTTGATCACCCTTTCCAGGAAGAAATTCCTCCTGAAGTTTAACCTGACCCTCCCCTGGCACAGCTTGAGGCCGTTTTCCCTCATCCTGTCCCCCTTGTTCCCTGGGAGAAGAGCCCTAGAGATGAAACTGGCAATTCCTACTGGCAAGGCAGAAGCAAAGCATCCATTCAACATACGGTCAATACTGTCTGAATTGATTCACCAGAATCACCAGATACTCGTGCTGGGGACTCCGTAGTTATAAAGAGCTAAATCAGTAAATATTTTAAAACAAAACCTTCTTCATAAAAAGTCTTCCTACTCAACAGAGCTGAAGCATCTGGTGGTCACCACAGCTCTTTTTTTTTTTTTTGAGGCTCAAGATGGTGGTTTCTCATTAGGAAGGCCAATCTTGATCAGTGTTTCTAGTAAGAAGGCCAGTCTTCGGTCAAAAGTTTTCCTGCTCTGTTAGTCTCCCTGTGCCTCCATTTCCTTCCACAACATGAAGGCGTTTTCATGCTGGATTATGTAACAAAGATTTTCAGAGCTGAGATTTTCACATCTATGGTAATGAGGACCACTTAGATAGATGGAACACGTGCAGGAAATCTACTGATGGGAAGTAAATTCTAATTTCTTCCTGCTTTTATTGCTGATTAAAGTGAAGAAATGTCTGTAGTTTGCTCCATTTTGTGTTGTGAGATCTCACATAATCACTGACAATAGTTTAAGGTATTATCTGATCTATGGAAGTGCATGTATTTAAAAAAAGGTAAAAGTCTTAAACCCAACATATTAAACATGAAAGGGGTGTCTGGTTCACTTGTTCAAAGTAAGGGATTTGCTCCTAGGAGTGACACATCTATTACTAATTAAACAATTAATTTATTATGCAGCACTTGCAGAAAACAACATATTTGAAGTCTGAAAACATCTGCTAAAGAATGGAAAATAATTTGGATACAAGTAATTATCTTCAGGATCTTTCTTCACACTGGAAGATGCTAAACACAATTCAAATGTTGTTTTCGCTAAGTAACAGTCACGGTGTCACTGGCAATGCTGAGGCAAAGCAGAGCAGGAACAGGGAGTCATTTTCCAAAACATGCCCATTTCTGACTCATTTTAGAGCATGTGCAGAGAGATAGACAGACAGACAGGTCCCTACACCTTCGAACCGTCAGTCTGCAGGATGGGCCTCAACACGAGAGATTCTCTGTCAGAAGGCCACACAACAAGCTGTCACTTGGCTTCCCAAAATCTTGGTACCGGGTGGAAGGTGAGCTCCTCCATCCCTTTCCCAGTCATCAAACATCAAGAGTGGTCAGTTTTTCTGTTCTCCATCATGGAAAATTCCTTGGAAGAAAACCCACTACATCTTATGTAGCTTTAGGTATAGTATATATACATATATAGAAATACATGTTTATTTGTTGTTGAATGGGAGGAGATGGACGTTCTCAGCCACCAAGGGAAACACAGTTGCCTCTCTATAAAGATTCAAAAGCTGTCCCTCTATCTAAAGGTATGATCCAAAATCCTGTCTATCACATGAAGAACCCCACTCAGCTGGAGCAGAGGTCCAAATCTGCCCTGCAGAGTCTCTTTCACTCCAGCTTTCTCAAACACTTTAACACTGAAGTCCCTATCTCAGCCATCAGCTTTCACTCCAGCTTTTCTCTGCCAACATACTGAGATTTTTGTCTACCTTTGGCTTTCTTTCTCTAAAAATCTTTTACTAAACATCTTCATTGCTAAAATACTTGCCTGGACACCCACTGCTTGTCACACATAAAATGGAAACATCCTTCCTCTACTCTTAACAGCTTCATATTCCTCTGAGAGCTGGGGCAAAGATAATCTTCCAGGTTTATCACTGTGACACTGCAACTGTCTACAGGTGCTTCCTTTTTACTGCATACATAATATATTTATCTCCCTCCTTTATAGTCCCTTATGATCCGTTCTCTATCACTTCTCCATTGGTATCCAGCAGCTAATTCTGCCTTTGTACTTTCCTTTCCATCAGCCTCCATCACAATTTCTTTCTGTCTTCATGTTCTCTCCTGTACTGCTCTTTTAACTGGGTCTCCTCTAAGGTTCATAAAACAGACCCACTATTTTTAAATTGTTTATAGAAGCTCTCCTTTTCTGTGCTGGCTGCAGTTCTGCCAACTGTGTATGGAGCCCAGTGCTCATCACCCCATCTCACGTCGCCCCAGTTCTTGTGTGTGTCACCTCTTTTGATTTCGGCAACACTTGTCACTCAGCTCAGAGTTTGCAAGGAAACCCCTCGGGCAGAGATTGGTTTTATTCCTACAACTTCATCAAAGCAACTTTCCCTGTGAACTAAAGCCTCTTCCTCCCACAGCACATCCAGCTTGAGAAACAGCAAATCCACGAGGGCTGGAGAGGCACCAGCAGGACACAACGGTCTGATGGCCAAGCAGGTTCACCAGGAAAACAATCAGCGTGACAGAACCTGTGTTAACGCTGGAGATGTGCACAGCAGACAGGAAATGGAGATACTAACACCAACTGGAGTTTTCCTTATGATCCACCAGAATCCCATCCCATCCCATCCCATCCCATCCCAAATGATCTACTTTAGTAAACCAAGCTGTGTGAGTTTAATGAGCAAATGTGACGGTGCTCAGGAGCTTCAGGCACCACAGCACATCTTGCAAAAAAAGGGGGCTGGAGAAGGAGAATAGGATCAAGCAATAAATCTAACTCTGAACTCATCACATTCCTTCCAGCTTCTAAAGTTTTGGTGTCTGTTTTATGAGAAATGGAACTCAGGGTCTGGTGATGGCCAAAAGCAAAAGGACCTCAAGGTAAACATGTGCAGCTCATTGAGCTCATCAGAGCTCCCTGAAGGTGTGGACAAAGCACGGCAAAGAGACGGTGCAGAACACGGTGAAAACATGAAGGAATCAAGGAACAGATAAATAAATACCAGCAAGTGAGAGGATGAGAAGCAGAGCTACATAAACCCACAGAGGTGTTCAGGGAGCAGGTTAGTCCAACTGTCAAGTGATTTGAGGAGGGAAGCAAAACAGGCAGAATGCCATAAAATCAAGATACATTTGGAGAAAGAAGGAGAACAGTTTTTTTTCCCTTGAAGATATCTGCCCTACTGGTACCTTGCTGGCAGTAGCACAGTGCTGACAGTTTGATGCCAACAGCTCTGCACAGAAGGGCAGCAGCCAGAGACTGTGCATGGGGAGGGTGGGACACACAAATGTGCCACATGTCCAGAAATGCTCCAGATCTGGAAATGACGGTGGCCAGCGGCCCCTGGGAAGGGTCGGGGTGCAGGGGCACCCAGCTGGTCTCACACACAGCTCTATCCCCACTGCGGAGCTGCCTCAGCGCAGCTCTCACAGGAGGAGCCTCAGCACTTCTGAATGTGATTAGAGAAAAGACTGGAAAATGGGATCCTCATGTTCATGATGAGAAAAGTAGTGCTTGAAATAAAGTCCCAAATATGTTTTGTCGCTGCCTTAGATATCACCATTATTAGCGGCCTTAAGAGGCGCAAGAAATTTCTATAACTAAAAACGTAACAAAGGACCAGAGTACTCGGGGAGAACAGTAGAAAAATCAAGCCTTTTTTTTTAATATATTTTAAAGGTACACGGTTCTTGCGATTTAAATTTACCACCAAACCTCCCAGCTTCTCCCCCAGTGTACCAATTCAGAGCTACTTAGAAGGAAAAAAAGGAGAGAAAAAGGAAAATCATTAAACAACCCCCCAAAAAGAGGGCTCAATGAGGTCTCATTTCGTCGTAATGAGCTCCAATTTAACATGATCATTATTTCTGACATTAAAGGCCTGTGAATAGTGTCACATGCCCAGAAGCTATTTTTTTTTACCCTCTAATGCCAGAAATAACAAGCTGCAGTTAAGGGACAGTGAATCAGGGTCTGTAAAATTACATTAAAATAGGAATTTCACTACTGATAGAACGACTCTTATCTAGGCAGCCCATTCTGAAGGAGGTTTTTGGAGCGTGTGGCTACTGGAGATGGGGCTGGTACCTGCCAGCCCTCACACAGCAACAGACCCTCTCTGCACCAAGGAGAAGGAAACCAGGAGAAGGCACAGAATCACAGACGGGGTTGGGTGGGAAGGGACATTAAAACTTATCTGGTTCTACCCCCTGCCATGGGTAGGGACACTTTCCACTATTCCAGGTTGCTTCAAGCCCCATCAAACCTGGCCTTGGACACTTCCAGGGATGGGGCATGTAATCCATTCTACCACTTGACCACTTCACACCCACGAGCTTATCAGTTTCTTTAAAGCAGTGCAACAGCTCTGCACTGAGAAACTTCCATTTACTAAAGCTCTGCTGATTCTCCTCCATCATGTCACTACTCCTTGCGTTCCTGCGAATTCCAGTTTTGAGATTCCTATTTTTCCACAACAGAAATAAAGTCTCCTGCTCTGAAGTTCCTCACAGCACTCTGGAGCCTTTCTAAAGACCTGTAATCACAATTCCCTCAGTGCTGGGCCAGTGTCATGTACAGGTTACACCACACAGTAATTTGGCTGGTTTGAATTTGAGTTCATTAACTGTTGGCATCTCTTGTCCTGACAATTTGCTGCAGTTGTTTTTATTGATTTGGTTTAAAACCTTCTCCTGACATTTTAATTTGAGAGCTTTTCATACCTATTCCCACTGAAAAGAAAAGCTTCTGATGTGGAAACCTCTCAAAGCTCTCCCACATCCCCCACCAGTGCTGGGATCACCGGCAGCTGCTCTCACTGCTTTAGTCCTGGTAACTGCTCAGCTCAGAATTCTGGCGTAGTCATCCGGCCTCACTTTCGACTCCCTGTCTGCCTTGGGAATTCTGATGGATTTGAGCAAGTTTTTAGTGTTACCTTTGATGTTTTCAGCAATTTGTTCCTCAAACATGTTGTTTTGGGAGGGACATGACAACATTTGTGTTACTATGATTTTATGTGTTTGGTGTTATGATTTTATGAAGGCTGGACTTGATCATCTTGGAGGTCTTTTTCCAACCCCAGTAATTCCATGATTCTATATTTAATTGCCAAAGCCTATGTTTTTCCCTTTTCCTTCTTTTTCTTTACATACAACTCTTGGTTTTTGTTTGTTGGTTTTTTTTAACAATTTCCTTGGCTCTGATATTGAGAATTTGAAATGCCACCATCCTACTTAAAGCGTTTTAACCTTCTGGATGTTTTCTTTTCAAAAACAAAAGATAAAATAACCCCCCTCATTTTCATGTAGTTTTCACAGTTAGACTTCACTGCAGTCAGCTTTTCTGGCTTTTTTCTTAGAAAACTGCTCTGAACAGTTCTCACCTAAACCATGTCCTCTGCACTGCGAGAAACCAAAAAATACCACAGAATCACAGAACCATAAAGGTTGGAAAAGACCTTTAAGATCACTAAATCCAACTGTCAGCCTGGCACCACCACCGTGTCCCCAAGTGCCACATCCACACTTTTTGGATCCCTTCTGTCCTTCCTGGGGCTCTCTCTGAAATGCTGCGTCAAACAAAAGCCACTTAGCGTATTTACAGAATCTGATCTCCAACAGTCTGTGTCTCCCTGACACCAGAGGTCCAGAACTCAACCTTGGCTAGTCTGGAACAAGCAGGGATGCTCGGTAACTGCACTTACCAGGAGTCATGTTTCTACATTAATTAACTCCACTATTTCATCTATGCAAAGCTTTGTACTTATTCCATTGCTCCTGTTTAATTTATACCCTTGGAAAAACCCATGTGTTCATTGATTATCTTCCTCCAATCCCGTTTCCAAGACCTGTTCTGCCCATGATCTGAAAGAGGCACTGCAGAACACTCCCTCCATGTCTGGGTGTCCCTGTCGCTATTTCATAACTTTTAAAAGGAGCTGGGAAAGATTCTGTGGAGTTCACCTCATCTCCTTGGAGTCTTTTTAAACCCGAATGATGGGGGTGAGAAACAGAGGGCCCTGGTGGTCCCAACACAGCCCGCAGTCCCTTCCAGCAGCACAGGCTCAGCCTTCCCCGTGTGCGGGAACCGCGGGTCGAGAAGGCCCTTGCAGAGATGCCCTGCAGTGGGAGTGAGGGATGAACCAGCACCACAGGCCAAAAGCAGCTTTCCTCAAAGGAAGAGAAATGGGCTTGGAAACACAGTTTTCCTGAGGGCAGGAATAAACTCCTTGTAGCAGGGGTGTGAGGCCTTGGGCTGGGGCACAGCCCTGGGAGCAAAGGGGGGAGAGACATCAGTGCCACAGGAGCACATGCATGAGGTCAGGGTTGGAAGCACATTTCCTCCAAACATTCCATACCTTGACAAGCCCCTGCACAGTTTAGAGCCCCTTCTTTTGGCATTTTTGTTTTTAGGCAGGTTACTGGTTTGCTGCAGGTTCTTCCCACTTTTGCCACCTAACACTCTCCAAGATGATTTCACAGACTCGGAACGGTGCCAGATTGATCAGTTTGTTGGAATGTCTAGACAAAAGCTGGAATATTAGGAGGTGGTCAGTGTGAGGTAAAGGGAAGCTCAACTACAGATGCACTTTGGGAAGATGTGATCAATTTTACTTCCTTATATTAAATACATGTGATGCCAAATTTCCACACACAAAGTATAGATCCATCAGGGCATGGCTCCAGAGCTGGGCAAAGACTCCAGATGATCAGAGCTGTCATCTCACACCCCGTGTGAAACATCAGTGTTACAAGAAGACAGAGACACATATGCATCTTCAGAAAATACACTTGCCTGCACACACCACACACAAACCAGCCGTGTTCAGTGGTATTAGTCTCATTTCATGGTACGTGAAAGCCTTGTTGATGTAAATTGGGGATGAACAGATCATTTGGGGCGTATTTTTGTCTGAGACACGTGCAGGTAAGGTCATCTCCAACGGAAGCAAAGAAATTCTTCAATTAATGAATGACCCCAGCTCTCATCATGGGCTTGTGTAAGAGCCCACACACACAGGCACATGCCTGTGGATACTGATTTCTTTTGCACAAGTCAATACCAGGTCTGGATGCAAAGGTGTGTAATTGGGAACAGGTAATTTGGCATGTGCAAGACAGACAGAGAAGGGGCAGAAGGAAACACAGGTTGATGTGTGCCTGTGAAACCTGGGTAAGTGCAAAGCTGAAGGAGCTTTCAAGGAAAAAGGCCCCAATTTGTATCTCCATCGATAATTGGTTTGTTTGTGTGGAGCGAGCAGGCGGAAAAGGCGGTGGAAGAGAGTGATGGAGTGAAACAGCACGGGCTGTGCTTCCCTGCCTGCCGAGTGGAGAGAAATTGTTAGTAACTGAGGTAGGTCCCAGAGGGGTTCATTAAGTGACTGGCCCTTCGCAGTCCCCTGCCAGAGCTGACCTGGAAACATTACCATGACGCCAGAGTTACAACACACGCTCGAGTGAGGGGAGTGAGGAGCACGCGGCAGTGAGGCAGCGTGGGCTGCACACGAGTGTGGGTGAGTCCTGGGACACGGCACACGTGTCTGTCCTGCTGGGAGAACACCCCCGGTGCTCCTGGGGGCTGCAGCCGAACTGTGGGCTGGCACACCTGTCCTGCTGCTGCTGCAGCAGAACTGTCCCAGCACTTAGAGCAGCACTGTGGAACCGGGGCAGGAGAACAGTGACAGGACACGGGACCACAAGAGAACAATGTTAGAGCCCCACAGTCAGGGCAGGCAGGACAGAAATGACCTGCTGCAAGAGATGACAAGTAATTCCCAGGAAATAAGGCAGCCATTGGGACCAATATAGGCAGGTAGAGCAGGAATAGGGAAAACCAAAGGAAAGCCTAGGGAATTGTCCCTTTTTTTTTTGTCCTTTGAAATCTGAGGATTTAGAAAACATGGAATACAGAGTTTAGAAATAGAGCTGAAAAGTATCATATCATCCCCCTAACAGAGCTATCCCAAAGTAACACACGTTCGAGGCTGGAGGATCCGAGTTGGTAGAGATCAGCAGTTGTACTGGTCAGTGAGGGGAGGGAAGAGCATCAGGGGAATCCAACATACCTGCCTCAATCCCAGGTCACATTACACTTGAGAAGGGAACAAAGACACGTCCCCAGAGCAGTCAGTTTAACCAGCATAATGGAATGATTCCAACATAAGAGTCTCCTGTGTTCACACCACCCTTATGCACATGACTAACTCAGCCCTTCTAAGACCCGAGTCTCCTCCCATCCTTCATGTGCCTCCACTGGAATATAATCACAGGATTTTAATCATTACTATTCAATCAAGATGTATTTTAAAAGGCTTAACAGAAACTTTAAAGGCAAAAGTAAAAATAAGCCAAAACAACTGACATAAGAGGGAAGGGAGACAGGGACTTTCTTGTTATGAAACGGAACAGAGTCAACCACATTAAAAAGTGAACTGAAATAAGGCACAAAAATGGCACAAAGCAAATGTACCTGTCCTTCTCCGAAGGTACTTATCAGGGTGTTGTCAATTCTTGGTAGCCAGGGCGAAGAAAGCCAGGAGGGTTTACACACAGGGAGGCAGCCCCAAAGCTCTGAGAACTTGTGAACAGGTGTGTACAGAAAAGCATTTTCCTAGTCCTTACTGCAGCTTTTGCACATTTTCTCTGCAGGGCACAACCCCAGCTACCTCTGTGTTTGCCCAAGGCACGGACAACACAGAGCTCTGCATCCCTCGAGTCCCACAGGCACTGCAGGGTCTGCTGCCATCCCCACACCCAGATGGAGAACTCTGCACTACTCTATTGATCATCTCTTTGTTCACATCATCAGTCACATGGGCGATTTTGACTGTAGCAGGGTCTTTCACCTGTTTGGGGTTTTTAAGAGGGGTGAAAAACCCCCAAACCCCAAGGAAACCTGCCCATACATGAGATTTGTCCACAAGGCCATGGATAAATGGCCCCAACCTGCACAACCTGAAGCCTGAGTCCCTCCTCTGTGCAGGTGTGGCTGCAACAACACCCCCTCTGAATTCTGTGGGAGCAAAACACTGCCATGGGCAGCACCCACTTATTCTGGTCTCAGGCCAAGAGTCTTCTCATTTAAGTATGTGCCAGGTCTAATATTGTTTTCCTGCATTAACTTGCTTTTCCCTTGCAGAAATCAAAAAGCAGCAAACTCTGCTTCAGGAAAAGGCTCTGAACAAACAGCTTTTCCTGTTCCTGTGACCTCTGTCCCTCTCTGAGCTCTGTGAGCACCGTCACCAACTGCTCCTACAACAGACAGTGTACTGCGAGATACAGATCAGGAGAAGTAGGACTTGGTAATCATATATTAGTATTTTTTAAAATAAAAACTGACTCCAAGTTTTTTAGTCAATTAAACGCATCCGGCACATCATGTATGTGATGTAATGACAGCTCGAGACTCAAAATGCTTTTGATGCATTATTAACCATAAAAAAGGCATTAAATACCGAGCTCAAATGCCATAGGGATGCATATTTCAATAGAAATTATTTTTCAATATATGCTTAAAGTTTATTTTGGTAAACAGATGACTGGGGGCTGTCAGGGCTGGAGACAGATTTATGTTTAGCCGGAGTTTTTCTGAAATGAAGGGAAATAGCTGGACTTGTTGAGCACATGGAAGGGACATAATTCTTTCTGCCAGCTCAGAGAAGGGTGAGCAGTAGCTTGGAAGCTGCCCCAGTTTGGAATATTAATTTCAGGGTGACAGTTGGGAATTTTGCCAGGTAAATACAATCTTAAAAATAAAATTAAAAAAAAAAAAAGAGAAACATGACATTTCACTACCTGATTGAAAGGTGTCACATTCGTTTTCTGCACCTGCAAACAGAAGCCACAGTTCAAAGTACCAAAAGGGAAACCAATCCTGGGGCTCCAACATCCAATAATCCCTGGCAGAAACAGAATTTTTCATCCACTGTTGTATTACCAACATAAAACCACCTATTATCTTGTATTACAAAAAACACAAACCAAGCCAAGCCTTCCACCCCTCACATGCCTCAACAACAACAGCCCTCAGGGGAACCCTGACAGCACATTTCTCCTCTTGGTTCAGGTGGATTCTGAACTCCGAGGTGCAAATTCAGAGCAGTTAAAGGAAGCAGAAATTTCTTGCTGATGTTCACATTACTTCCCCAGCTTCCCTACAGACATATGTATACATAAATATATCTATTATCATGACCAATTTTGATTTGGGGTTGGGGTTCAGGCCTGCAAACGCTACACCCAATGATTTTGCAGGGACATTATGAAGTGAGATCTGCAGGACCTTCATGTTTAGATCTTCAAACATTTGTAGGCCGTTATCAAGCCGCCTTGAACTCCTCTCTCTGCTAAGCTACACATATTCAGCTCCTTTAATCTTTCCTCAGAGATCAATCCCTCAGCCCCTTAATCCTTTTTGTTGCTCTTCTCTAATCTCCTCCTGCTCTGTCGATACCTTTCAGAGCTGCGGTGCCCGGGACACGACACTCTGAGGTTCCGCCGCTCCACACATGGGGAGCCCAGTGTCCAGAGTCAACACAAAGGCTTCCAGCACACGTCCTTCTGCTGGGAAACAGCTTCCTCCCTAATGACACGCTGACTCCATTGCTTTGTCACCGTAGCACAAATGACGTTTTTCTCACTGCACCCCAAGAAAGTGCCTCTGCTTTCATTTCTTACCTGTGGAAGTGGCAGAATACGGGCAGCCCCTCCCAAATGCTGATTTTTACTGTAAAATATGGAAAATTGATTTATTTAGATGCAAAGGGCACCTGAGGTGTGCCCATGCGCTCTGTGACAGAGCCAGAGCTGCCCAGCCCTGCAGGACACATCTGGCCACAGCCCCTGCTCTGCCAGACATCCACTCCCCATGCAAACCCCTGAGCACGACAAACCACCAATGGGTGTGTGAGAAAGGGAGCCCTGACTAAATCCTAATAATTTGTCTGGGCCTCCAAGGCCTTCCCCCAGTGCCCGGGCACAGTGAGACAGCAGCTCTGGGCTGGGGGGTGGGAAACTGCCAGGGGTTTTCCCCGCCTGCTCCCACCCACCCCCCTTGTTTGATCTGAAACGCTGCTTCACCATTTCACTACCAAAGAATGCTGCAAAAAAAGGGAAAAATACAGGTTAAGTTGCCTTTAATCTCTAATTCCTGTACAAGAACGGGTTGCATGTGGCAAAGGATAAAGGCAGATCCGAAGTCAGCGGGTTACGCAGACTGCGCCAGACCTTCGCTTTCAGAGAGACACAGCCTGGGGAATTACACAAATGGCCTTCCATTGCCCTCTTCGGTTCTTTTTATGGCAAAATGCTTTGCTTTTATCAATTCCTCCCCCTTCTCCGAGTCCCAGAGGCTCAGGCCAACAAAAGGCAGATGCGCAAAGTGCACCCTTCTCCCCTGAATGGAGCGGGAGCCTCGCTCCGCAGGGAAGCCACGGCCGGATGGAAAATGCTCTCGAAAAGTAAAAGCCGGTAAGAGCGGCTGATCTTTCTGCCTGGGTGAAGGAATTTGGCCTCAGCCAAAAAAAAAAAAAGGGGGAAAAAAAAGGTGGGGGGGTGCTGCTCTTTTCAAGCCCCCGTAGGCGCCACGGCATTGAACTGTGTCAGGCTGGAACAGACAGAGGAGGAACACGAGTCTATTGTTGGAGATACCATCAAAAATAGAAGCAGAGAGAAAATGATCCTGAGCACGAGTCTTGCAGGGAGAGGACACTCACTGGCTTCAGTCTCTGGAAACCAGGGGTTTTCAGGGGGGTTCAGAGCAGGGGCCCGAAGGCCAGAGAGCACCCACAGGCTCCCAACAACAACAGCAGAACAACCCAACCATCCACCCACAGGGAAGGGGCTGGAGCCCAGCCTGGCACAGAGACCGAGGGCAGGGTCACAAGTGTTGGACCGATTTCAGGTGAAGTTCTTTTGGAATCAAACAAAATCCAACTGTTGCAAAAAGAAATTAAGATTGATTTTAGGAGTGCCATTTTAGACTGCTGATGCTCAACACATATAATTTTGGATGGCAGAGAATGATGAATCTGTAATTGGCAGAGAAAGACATACAAACCGATGAAGAATCAACCAACCTTTTCCTGCCACCTTTCAATCTTAACATGTCACTGACTCACACAAAGACCTGAATAAAGATTAAATCTGTAATAATTTACTCAAAATCAGATGCTTGCACAGTAGGACTAAAGTACTACCTACATGCTAATTGAGATTGAAACAACTAAACCCACAGTGTTGGCTCATGGTTAACAACTGATGTGTTGAGTTTGCTGTGAGGAGGAAATGTTTAGACACTGGATTAAATCTGCACACAAACCCCGACAGCGTCCTTGGTACAAGTTCACATTCAGCACATCAATCTGTTGGGCAGACTAAGTCTCAATGAAATCTCAGCTGCCATTAGCTGTTGTGCTAGGCCATCACTCTTTGGAAGCCTTCTTGTACCAATATTTGCTTCTTGCAATCCTGGAATACCAGGCCCAAGGATCTACCTCCTGTCTCAAGCAAGGGGAAGCACTAGGCATCTCACTGCAGCCTTCTTCACATGAAGGAAGTTGCTAAACCGTGGGAAATGTCTATTTTAAATTTTGGTTTCTCCTTTTTACAAACATAACCCGTGGTCGCCGGTCAGCACATATCCTACACACTGACATCTATCTGCAAATGGACCAGGTCCAGAGTGTAAGCCACAGGTGAAATGTACATAACTCATCACACTGCAGCTCTAGCACTGATCCTTCAGGCCCAGCACAGGGAAAGCAGCCAGACAAAAGTCTAAGCTCAGGTTGGATTTGCACACACACTAAAGTCACCTTGATCAGGCCAAAGGGAAGCACGTAATTAAGAGCCACCTGCTTTCCTAAACTGGTCCTGCACTCCCACCCAGCACTGAGCAAACCCCTCTGTCGAGGCCACTACTCTCTCCTGCAGCCAGGACCGACTCTGTGTTTGTCCTGGACAGGAGGTAACTTGGGCCACGAATAAAAGCTCTGTTTTAGATCCAGTTGTGGCTGCCCCATCCCTGGGAATGTTCAAGACCGGGTTGGAAGGGGCTTGGAGCAACCTGGTCTAAGGGAAGGTGTCCCTGCCCATGGCAGGGGGTGGGACAAGAGGAGCTTTAAGGTCCCTTGAACCCAAACCATTCTGGGATTCTATGATTTACTGCACTAGTGCAGCATTTTGTGCAGCTCCACTGCCCCCCTCCATTGCTCTTCAGCCTGTGAGCATCATCCTGACCCAAACTCCTCACAGCAGATCCTTCAGAACAAGCCAGCACACACCCCCACCACTCATTTAGCTAAAGCAACAATAATGTAAACACTTTTCATTTAAAAAAAAAAAAGTATCTGTGGCACCAATGCAAGATGGAACGGAGCAGGGAACAGCTTGTACCCAGCAAGCAAGGGCAGAGTGTGGATGATGCTGGAAAGCATCCCTCTGGCACACCATGACCTGTTCCTGAAGTCAGCTTTGTAGAGCAAATGCACATTTTGACATGCTTTAGCTTAAAAAAGATTTTTAAACTGCTACTTATATTTACAAACATGAGATATTGAAGGTTTGCCAATGCATGTACGATTAATAAAACATCAGGTGCTGCCTCTTGCTTTAAACGTTTGCGTTTCTGGAAGCTGGAGAGCAGCTCGTTTAAACTGTGTGTGTATTCCGGGTAACATTCCTTTGCAAATGTTCCCTCTTTCACTACGATACCCTTTATAAAGTGTAAAACATTCCATGCTAATAAGAATCAACAGGGGGAAAAAAAAATTCTAAGCACAAGTGCTTAAATAAATTATCATCTTTGTAACTCTGCCACATCCCCTGCTTGGGATATGATGATTTAGCACTTGCTGCTCTGGCACAAATCCAAATCCTCGAGTTTCTTAATGGATAAAATATTGCCTTTTCACCTTTCTGACCTCACTTCAACTTCAGTCTGAGGTGACACGAGCCTCCTGATCTCTCTGCAGTCCTTGATGAACTGTGGCATTCAGAACACCAGGGCCTTTCCTGCAGGGCTGTGAGCAGGGGATGCCTGGGCAGAAAGGGGAGATGCCTCCTGCCAGCCCTGGGATCCCATGGGAGAACACACTTGCCTCCCTTTTCAGGCAAACAGAAAAGATGCCAACAGATCCCCTGGAATCTGTAAGGAGAAAACCCTAAATCCACAATGAAGTAAAACAGAAAATTCAAAAAAACCCCAACCACCACAAATTTGAACAGGAGGGGTCACATGTGAGCCAGTGCTTGGTTCTTCTTGTGGGAAAGAAGAATTTGCTACTGACTTCAGAGTCCACTGTGCTCTCAAGGTCAACGCTTACACAGGTTATTCTGACCCAAAATGCAAACAACATTTGCTCTATTCATTCAGGGTTATCACCACGGGGAAGAGGAGGAGCAGGGATGGAACAGCTCCAAGCCCAAGTCCTCCATGCCTGAGCTGAGGGACTGGAGCAGTGTCACCTCTTTGGTGCCACTTGTGTGGTGGAATCTGAACCATCTCCAGACCTGGGTGTTGTTTGGTGTTACGGAGTCTCTTCCAGTCAATAAACACAGAGGACAACACTTTCCTCCAAGAGTTTCCCAAGCTGCTTTCCAAGAACACTGCTCCAGGTACATGAACACCTTGGCCACCCCACTCACTGCTTTTTCTTCACCATTTCAAATCTCACCTGGCTTTTCAAAAGGTGATTGCAAGGCCACTGAAGTGAGGAAATCAATTCCTCAGCTAACCTATTTTTATTAGAGCATTTAAGGAGTGAATCTTATAGCATGTATGTTTATCTGGTGTATCAAGCTTCCAGGGAAATTTCATTTCAGGGGTTTGATTGGCTTCTCTCCCAGTTAAAATGACAAGTTTCAATGTCTTTATAAACCAGACCACCAACTCCAGACCCCTTCAGCAGGCAGCATCCAGGTTCTACTTTCCAAAAGAACCAGGAAGATCCAATTAAGGAAACCCGCTCCACTGCTCCTGAGCATAACATCAGGTACCCACATCATGCTGTAAAGTGAACATATTGGAGGCTTGTGGGTACACAACATGCCAAAAAAAACTGGTGAGGAATAAACGTTCTGAACAAACATTATTCCACTTATACAGAGAATTAGCACAGCACCTTCCAGCTCAGCACTGCACTCCTGCACAAACCCCTCACCAACAGCGACACATGGGACCACTGGAGCCACAAAGGGAACATGAATGCAACTATGAGAGGATACTTCTTCATCTTCTCTCCACTGTAACTCAAAGTAGTGTGCTCTTGCTCACCTCTCCCTTACCTTGGATACTCTTAATTCTGCCTGTGCCCCGAGCTACAGCCAAACAGTGGGTCCAAAGAACCCACAGACACACAGGTCTCTGTGGCAGTGGTCACCATGACCATACAGAGGTTTTGGGTCTGTGGTTTCTAAACGGTGCTCAGCAGAGATATTGTTCTTCCTGGTGGGAATATGGAAGCCCTGCTCTCCTCTGGTCTTGGCTTTGCTGAGGTGACCCAACGGCATCAGCACAGCCAGCACGCACCGAGAGAGAATCCACCCCGAGGCCGTGTTGAGAGGAGCAAAGGAAGTTGTTCCTTAGAACACAAAACCACCCAAACCAGGGAAGGCTGGTCAGGCTTCAGCCAGAAGGACCCCGTGGCTGGTAGTGCAGGGCTGGGGGACACAGTCAGCGCTCCGTCCATCCCACGGGGACAGGCTTTGTCTCCCGCTGCCTCTGCCCCCCCAGCACTGACCCCGGGTCGGGGGCACACACACCGGCCTTGAACTCTCCGTCTGTCTCTCTGCTGTCTCCCTGCCATATTAATTACCATTCCCCTCTGCCAGGGCCAGAAAACAACCTTCACTGCATTAGTGCTAATTAAAAAGAGTGAGTTTCCTATTCTGGCTGCCTAAATCACCCACTCTCCTCACCCAGAGCAGAAAGGAGTGCTGACAATCTTATTAAAAGCAGAAGGAAACACCTCAGTCATGCTTTGAGCTGGCAAATAGGGCCAGCCAGCTCTGTCCTTCTGTGGGGACAACAAGGCTGGACAGGACAGCAGCAGAATAGGAGGGGAGGGAGAGAGAAATGACACATTCCCTGTACCTCAGGGAGAGGTGGGGAGAGCACCCTGCTTTGGAAACATCTATATTTGAAAGCAGAACACCCAAAATGAGCACATTTCCAGCACAGCCCAGTTGGCAGAGGGGCAGTGTGCGTCTCCATCAGAACATGGACTTGGAGCAGCCTGCAGGATGGTTTAATGGAGTCACAAGTATTTGGAAAATACCGATTCTGATCTCTCAATATTCAGGAAGATTTCCATTTGCTTGAGCCAGGTGAACAGGTAATAAAGTCCATAACAAGGTACCATCACTTCCCACTGAGCTCCAGCCTGGGAAGGCAAGTCTTCCTCTTGGACACTGATGATCACCCTACCCATGTCCTTTCACCTGCATAAACTCACCTGTGAATTGTTCAGTCCAACACACACAGACTGCTTCCTCTCTTGAAAAGTGATCCCCTTGGTAATTAGAGTGTAATAACAGAGAAGATTAAATTACAAAGCAGGGATTTATGAAGGCAAGTGTCCAATCCTGCAGATAAACTGATTTTTAATATATTAAGTATTATTCCTCAGAATACCATTAGCTATCCCTTTGGATACACAATATCTAATGGAACACAGACATTCTCCTAAGCCATCCAGGCTTGAGGCCTGGAAGCCATCGTGACTGTGCAGCTGGGAAGAGAAAGGAGCTGGATTCAGTCCTCCTAAAGAGCCCTGTACTGCCTCTCTCCCAAAAAACTCTTGCCAAACCAAAATTCCCAAGGTTTCATCTTCTTTAACTATCAGAAAGTACACAGATCCAGCAAAACAGTTTGTCTTATTCTTCTCCTGTGGCTAGTCCATAAAGTGGGAGATCAACTCCTTGTATCCCACATTCTGTTACTGTGAGCAGCAGCAGCTCAAGTGGGAACTGGAAGGTTCCTGCTCAGTCTGTCAGAATACATACATGAGACTCCTGGATTTGAGTGTACATTTGTGTTTCTAAAAGGGCTAGGAAAATTCACAGAGAAAAATATCTATTAAAAGAACATTCTTCATATTGCCAAGCAAGGAAAAGAAAGCAAGCCTCCTTGTTGCAGATGCATTCAGATATTTTTTTATCTCCTGGCGCTATTTTCCCACAGACCCAAACCCTGCTCATGGCACAGGGGTGACTCGCTGCTGTCCCTTCCTGCTGACACCACCAGCAGCTCCAGCAGATCTGGAGAGCAGACCTTGACACCCACCCTGGCTGTGACTTCCCAAGGAAGCACAGCTTCTGCAAGACAGGACGTGCCCCTACTTCAGGTACATGCTATACATGACTGGAGAGGCCTGGAGCCACCAGCAGCGTCTGTTGTATCTGAGCCTTCACTGTTTGGTTTACAGTCCCCTGGGAACAGCAGATGTGCGCTAAGCATGTGCTATTATTTTAATTTTTATTGCTGGCCAACATTCAGAATCAGTGGAAGGCAAAGTCTTGCTCTGTACAGGAGGCAGACCTGAAGTGGTGGGAAGTGCCCAGTGCCCAAAGCCAGCCAGGAGCAGCACCCAGCACCGGATGGGGGGGATTTCTCCTTGCACCAAGGGCTAAATCACATTAAGTCATCCACAGAAGCATTAAAGAGTTTCCTGATGTTACATTTCTGTGTAAGCAGTTAGAGCTGTTGCCATAGGAATGCTAACAAATATAGGGATGGGTATAATTGCAAATAAAAGGGATAGGGAAAAAGGAAGAAGATGGCCTATGCTATGGAAAAAGTTTGGACTCTGCTCTGCTCGTCTGAGTAACAAGACCCAGAGACATCTCTGACACCCCTGGAAGGGACATTGGGCTGGGGGGGGGGCTCTGGCAGCCCCTGCACTGTGACACCTGAGGAACAGGGGTCCAGAGAGCAACTCCCAGGTTGGGCACTATCCTCGTCCCCCATCCCTCTGCCACAGGCTTTGCTGGCAGAGAGTCCTCTGGAGAGAGGCAGAGATTCAACCCCGTGGGGTCCGGCCTCCTTCCCTTCATCCCCCCCACTTTACAAAAATAGAAAGAACACATGTTCCCATTAGTCACTTGCTAGAGGGAAGCTGGGGGGTATGTGCTGACAGTCGCAAGGCTGAGCTCTAATTTGAATGCTATTTGCATATTCCAGGTAGACAAAGTGCAGCCGTATGAAAAACGGGCACGTGAGGACGCACAAAGTGAGGCAGCAGAGATGACACTTGCCAGAAATCCAGCCTTTTTCCCAGTGTGTTCCCAAACACACGTGCCAGGGCCCCTCGCGGCTACTAACGCCCAGCCTGGCTGGTCTCAGGGAGGCTCTTAATTAAACTCTGCTTGCTAAGAACGCTTTGTATTTGCAGGAGTGAGGACACAGCTGTCCTCATGGGAACATCACACAGAGGGCTCTTCCCTCTGGATAATGCCATTTGCCAGCCCCAACGAGCAGGAGCCATCCCAAGGCAATCCGAATGCAATCAGTGTCTTTCACTGCTGTTGACTAAGCTGAAATTCGTTATTTTCAGGCATTCAGTGGGGACTAATGAGTGTCTGAAGCTCATTGCAGGGCTGAACGTCCCTCCTCACTGACATCCTCTTGATCTCTAAAAGCTCAGTGATCTTTGGCTTGAGCGTAACCCCTGGGAGTTCAGAGGTTAAGTTTTGGGGATGCAATCAGTGTCTGAGCCAGGCAGGACAGAACTGCACCAAGGTTATGTCAAAGCACTGCTGGGTGAGGAAGAAAACCCCGACTCGTACAGGTGGCTGTTACTTATTTACCCACCAATTCACAGACGTTGCATCAAGAGCAGGATGTCTGGCCAGTGCCTCACCAAGCCTCTGCAACCTCAGCAAGACCAGAGGTCTTCTCCCGGTCTCCCAGTAAGAAGGAGCTTCCTCTCTTTGTGGCTTTGTTCTACATCCATCAAAGATACTACCTGACGTTTTTCCCGCCCTGAGGATTTTTTCCTGCATGGGTTTCACTGAACACCATTCTTCCCCTCCTGCTTGGTGACCCACTGGGAGATCTGAGCAGAGCCAGGGCCGAGGTTTGGGCAGATCGTGTTCCCAGTGTACTGATTACAATATATATAAAATAATACTTTGTACAAGTTCAGAGGGAATAATTAAACATTGCTCTCAGCTCTTGGCACTGACTTCTACAACACTGGGTAATGAGTTATCACATTTTGACCTTTACGTCTAACTCACCTTGGCGATTTTTGCTGAAAAACACTTTGACCACTCTATAACAAAAACAAGAGGAAAAGGAGAAGGCAGCCATGGGTGCTTTTCCAGCTGGCAGGTAAATGATCACAAACACCAGGTATCCCTCCAAGAAGCCACTGAACCACTTCCTAGTGTTGGATTTAATAGCAAATTACCAAAGAGACACTCCACATTACTACAATCTGCACATCAAACCAGGCAGAAAGCAACCTGCAATTATACAATTAGATTGATACACAAGCTTCCCGCTCGTGTTTGTTCCTGCTGCCAATCACGCTGCTTACTGGAAAACAAGGGCTCCGAGCTTCCAGCCTGCCTCACGCTTCTCCTCCTCTGTGCTTGTCCATTTTGAGGAGCTTTACTGATCACATCTCATTCTTTAACACCCTGACGAATCCAGCTTTAAGATCACACCCTGCCCAGGTACCTTTCAGCTGTACCAAAATCCACCTTTATACGTGGGGCATAATCCATCCCAGCAGCAACTCACTGTGTGGAACGTGAGAGTAGCAAAGAAGAGACAAATAAGTGTTTATTATTAGCTGACAAAGGCAGCTGATTGAAACCTAACCAAACCCTTGATTTCAAATGAAAATTATGAAAGGAAAATCACTTCACTATGCCGTGCCCTGAAAACCATGAAAGGGGAATGCAGCCAGCAGAAGCCTTTGCGTTTGAGCTTGGTCTCCTCATAATACAGTGCCTCTAAACGACTGAACATTGAGCACATCTCAGGTACTTCAGAAAGGTCTGCTCGCTCTGGTTCAATGCACTGGTGACCTCTCAGGTCCCTGTGATAATTCATTTTTCCCACCCTGTCTTTAACCACACCTGTTCCAACAGTCACACTTTGTGTCTCTTGAGCATCGTTCCCTTACAAGTACCTCCTCCAGCCTGAATGCTGAGCCTTCCAGAGAGCCTGTGCACCACAGTGATGAGCTAAGTCTGTACAGAGATGCTGTTTATCCAGCACTGCGTGTCAGCACAGCCCAGACACAGACAGACATGGATCTGCCCGGGCACAGAGCAATCCCAAGGAGCTGTGGGATCACACTCTGGCTGGACAAGATGGGAATTTCTCATCCCACCCAGCCTGTGTGAACAGCAGAGAGGCAATAAATGAGGGTGTCAAGGCAGTTGTGAGAGCACAGCTTTGAGGGGGGAAGGCAGAGGATGCAGAACCTCCCAGCAAAGCTGGACAAACACAGTCTGGCCTTGAGCCGGCACCAAAGCTGTGGCTCACTGGGATCACAGCCCCCAGTTCCAACAGTCAGAAACACACCTACCACAGAGACAGCTTAACGCATTTTGTACAAATATGGAAACAAAATGTCTGATAATAATTCTTTTTTCAACTAATTACGTTGTTTAGATCTCTGAGTTTTGTTAAGCTTTCCTGTCAAACCTTACCCAAAGGAGACCCTCATTTACCAGTAAATGTTGAGAGACTCTGTACCACTCATGAGCTCAGATCTCGGTGACTCACACATGTTTTCTGGAGCCCACATCTCATGCCGGTGGTAAATGATTCAGGTGGTGGAGGCACAACAGCTCAGAGACACGGAGTGGCACCTGCAGGGACTCACGTGGCATCGCCCCAACTGTGAGCACTGACGGGACACATCGAAGCACAAGTTACAAACTGACTCACTGACTTGCCATGGTTGTGAGACTGCCTGCCCTGATTGCCTCCTTTTCCCCTCATAGGATCAGCTCTCTAACTCTTCCTTGTCACACACTTTACCCTGTGGGTTATCTCACTGGGCTGTGCAATTCACCATCTCTCACATCCACTCGCAGACCTCCTATGAGCAAATCAGGAATTTCTTCTGCTCCCTTCTGTTCTGCATCTTGGCAGAAATTCTTTTATAATGCCACACAACATTTGGATTTACAAAGGCAGCGACATTATAGACCAGCCTGGGATTCAGATGAGGCCTTTTCCCTCAGGGTCAGGAGGCCAGCAAGACTTCCATCTACATTTTCAAACTACAGGGGGATTCAGCTGTGGCTTTTGCTTTTAATACGGGATTAAAACCAAATTCCATGTCATGAAAATGCAGGTGAAGCTGCGATAACTCCAACACCAGGTCACAAAGCGGTGGGGCCACTGGGTGCCACTGCCAGCCCCCCCCCCCCCATCTGTCCTTCCCTGGGTCCTGCCCAGACCGCGCAGCTTCGCAACTCACAGCTCCTGCCTTTCCAGCCCTTCACCTGCTGCTGCATCTTCTCACTGGGCAAAGAAAATATTCTGTATGTAAGAGACATTTAGGAGCTGCAAACAACTGGATCAGATCGTGGTCTTCTGTTTTTGACATCCTCTAAGGAGAAAGCACTTCCTGCCAGCGCACAAAGGGCTCAGCCATGCCGGGGAGGAACAGCACAGCACTAAGAGCAAAGGTAGAAAATGGAGGATGCAGATTATAAAATTCAGTCACATTTTAAAATTTTCTGCTACAATAATTCACTTTATGTAGAATTAATGTGGCTGATTGAACGTTTGTGCTGTAATTTACTTATAATTAACATTTTATGGTGAACAGATTTCACCATCTCCTTCATGCTGTGAACTCCAAGCCATAGGTCAAAAATAGAGATGAAACAGATAAGCACAAAATATTCTCACTGAAATATTAATGAGATTTTAATTTACTACTTTAAAAATACATCTTTCATCAATGCCTGTATTTCAAATCATTATTTTAATTTTTTTTTTACATTGTATTAAAAATATAATGAACTTTCCTAACTGGTTGAAAGACCCTGAAATATCTTCTGTGAAGAGACAGCTCGGGGGAAGAAAAAGGACCAAACACTCACAGCTCTCAGAAATCTCACATGGGGGTTGGCCGAGAGTCACCTCAAATCAAATACAACACCTTTACCCTTAACCAGCTAAAACTGGGGCTCTCCACTCTCAGGTCCTGTGCTCCAGCACAGAGATCCTGTTCCTGCCACCAAGATCTTGTTTAAAAACATAAGGTCAGTCTCTAAAAGAAACGCAACTGCCACAAACTTCTTCCTGTGCTTCAACAGGAGTTGTTGCATTCACTGCTGAGATACAACATAGACAAGGTGCTGCTCTGATCAGGCATTCCCATCTTTTCAGCCTGTTCTGGCTGAATTTGAAACCTTCAGGACAAGGCTCTGCTGTTAAGGAAGACACCACAAGTCAGAGCAAAAACAGTCTGGGAAGAAAGTCAGAAGAAAACTCGCATAAAACCTCCCACCCACTCGCCACGTGCATTTCAAGCCGCCTTTCCTGCTGCCCAGAGATGACAGACCACATCTGAATAAATTATTGAGTCATCTGCAATTCATCCCGTTTCCTATATTCCAAGGCGCTATCAGACAGGCAACCGAGGACATTCCCGGAACGCTCTGATGACAGAGAATGAAGATATGGGATGACAATGAAAAAGTCAGCAGAAAATCATAAGTCAATGGGACTATTTTATGCTCTTTACTTCCTAGCCTGCACCAGGCCATTCAAACGGCTCATTGGAATTTCAAATGAAAAGCTGAATAATACAGGATTATAAATCTGTTACAAACAAACCTAAAACGCAACAAGAAAAATATACATGGAATTTTCCTTCTTAAACTGCTTGGGTTTTTCTTACAGGTTTGTTTGCTGGGAACCAGCAGCTATTTGTTTTTTGGGTAAAGCTGCCTTTTCTTTACTATCTTTTAAAATGTACTTTACTTGTTTACATTGAAGGCCAGTGCTTGCAATGGACCCCTTGGTCCCTCCAGAGCTTGAAGAATGGAATCCAGACCCTTTCAGGTTGCCCTACACAGCCATGGGCTTGCTCTTTTTTTCCTTTAAAGATATTATGAGGAAAAAAAATAGTATTATTTACCTGTGGGAGAAATTTCAAGGGAAATCAGAGCCTGAACTTGCTGCAGCATCCCACCACAGAGTGACTCTGAATGGGAAGTTAAATTCTCATCTGCAGAAAAAGGACCCTTTGGAGGCACAGCAACAGGATTTCAGACGGGTCTGGAGCCCCCACCCTCCTGCGACATGGGGGAAGTACATGGGGCTCTTTCTGAAGTTGTTCTGGGAGACCAGGGGATTATTCATACAAGCATCTCTGCTCATGATTAGGACGATTCATTAGAAGTCCTTTAAAAAGAAAATAAAGCCTAAGTGTTTCCTCTGAAGTAAACAATTCAAGAGCATTTGTAACCAACAACCTACCACCCAAATCTGAGCGGGGTGAGTGCACTGCTTCTGGGAAGAGCAAGCAAGAAAACCCCAAGTTACAAGAAAATACATGATACTGTATTAATTTTCATTGGGTTTTGGTTTTTAAACATTTTTCATTGCCAGAATGAACAACACCCCAAACAAATCAAACCCCGAAGAATAGGGCAGGAAAAAATCCCGAAACACAGCAACCAAATACTGAAACAGGAATTCCCAAATAAATTGTGTAATATGATACTACAGCGTATCATCCACAGAATTCCCAGAAAAACTGCTGGACTTCCCAGGCACTGCCAAGCAGTAGGAACACGTGCACTGAGCCAGGACACCACGTTGTGCTTTGGGAAGTCAGAGTGGGGGCAGGAAGAGAGGCTGATAGGGTTGAGGGTCCACCCTCCTCCAAGAGCAGAGTGTTGCTCTGGATGCTGGACCCGGCAGGGATGAATCAGGACAATCCAGCTGCCCTGGGGCTGGAGAGAGAGCTGTCAGAGCAGGCAAAGCCATGAGTTGTGTAGCAAATAAAATCTAAAAAACTGCCATGAGGTCGAAGTCTTCAGCCCTTCGATCCCCTCCCTGGTGTCGAGACACCGCTGGAACTACACGGACTCCTCTTTAAATGGCAAATTAATGATGAGAAGCTGCTCTAACAGATGGTATCCTTGCACTCTCTCATTCCCAGGACCTCTGATACCACCCTTTAATACACAAGGTGTTTTTTTTTTCAGAACACCAACGAGGCTTCTACTCAAATATTGGGCCGAACCTTGAGAGACCGGCTCCCACAGGCACCTGCTTGAAGAAAATCTTAGTGCAAAATCTGAACGAGAACCTTAAACTCTAAGCACAGAAATCACAGAAACATTATTTACGACACACCAAGTTCACGTGGAAGAGACACTAATCATGGCTGCAACCCCAGGGCTCCCTGATGGAAAGGACCAGCCAACACTGAGTCCCTCAGACACAGCCTCGACATCGCCGGCTCAGCCGCGTGTGGGGATGCGGGATTCCTGCTCGGGGGAGCAGGGAAAGACATCCTATGGATGCATTAAACCAGCTTTCTGCGTCTTAAGGAAACAGAAACGAAATAAATAGACAAATAAACAAACACTTCAAAAATAACAAGGAAATCTCACCAGTTGCAGCACATGTCCACTCAGTTTCTCTTTTTTTTTTTTTTCCTGAGTGCCTTTTCCTCAGTAAAAGCCATCAAAGATCATTGTGAATTAGTAATAATTTTTTTTTAGCAGCATCGAAGAATTAAAGCAAGAGAGAAAGGGAAGGCATGCGAGGGAGAAAAGGAGGGAGAGAAAGAGAGAGGTTAAGCTCAAAGGCAGAGAGAGCGAAATGGACCAGATTATACAAAATTAAAAAGCAAATACGCACAGACAATTTGTGCCGAGTGATTGCAAGCAATTACAGTCCGGCTTTTCTGGAGGGAAAATTGGGGAGGGGGGGGGAAGGTTATTTCAGCTTAAAAGGAGACTTTATTCATTCCTGATCAGCTTCTCCTACTATTCTCTCTTTTATTCTCGGATATCAATTTTAAAAAAAATCACCCTTCAGATGTTACATGTCTAACCCTGGGAATCCCACCCCTGGGCAGAGAGGGAGGATTTCAGCTTCCAATCGGTTCTTTCTATAGCCCTGAAAAAGCAATTTGCTCATAAAGGATAAAAAAAAAGAGGGGGGGGCAGGAAGAAAGAAAAGGAGGGCAAAAAAGGGAAACCACAACAAGGGCACACGTTCCTCTTGGAGGAGAGCTTCAATTTTACTGTAATTGTCTGAAGAAGAGCTGCTTTGATCTGCAGAATTATTATTATGCTCCAAATGCTGAGCTGCTGATGTCCCAGCTGGGCTGGGCACGGCCACGCCAAAGGTCCCTCTCCCCCCCCTCCTCTGGAGCTCTGGACTTGATTTGGGGAGCACCTGAAGCAGCCCCTTGGCTGCCCTGGGCTGGGGTCAGTGCCCTCCCAGCCACGCTCAACCCTCAGCTCAGCAGGGCAAGGGATTAACACGGGCATGGCCTCGTGTGCGGATCAGGAGAAGGCTTAAGGAAGTATTTCCTGGTGTTTTGGTCTCCTTCAATCCCTCACTGAAGCAGTGGAAAGAGACTTCAAGGCCTGTATTAGAACTCCTGTCTTACCTCACTACCTGTTACTGTTGGGAATTGTTTAATTTTTAAATTACAACTAAATAACCTACAGTGTTTGAAATGCATCTCCCTGCCTGTGCCCCAAGTTAGGTGAAATCTGTAGAGAGAAGGAGCAGGTTCAGCCTCACTCTCAGCAGCAGGAGCCCAAGAGGGTGAGCACCAGCTCCAGGCACCAGATCCACTAGACCAGGACACTGAGTGCCACGTCCAGAGATGGGGAGCCCACCACCTCCCTGGGCAGCCCCTTCCAATGCCTGACCACCCTTTCCATGAAGAAATTCCTCCTGATGTCCAACCTGAAAGGACACAGAGCAGGGAACATCAAGCACGCGTCTGAATGTCGATTACTTTTAAGTTCAGCTCTTCATGAACTACACAGTCTGAAAGCAAGGTCAACACCCCAGAAATTTAGGATTTTCTCTCATCAGCTAATGCTGGCTGACACCCAGTGTGATGTTTTCCATGCCCTCAACCAAGTCCTGAGCACCAGGAGCTGCCATCAGAAGGGCTGCTGTGCAGATGCTCATGTGTGGACACAGCACTCATTGCACCCTCACCCTCCTCCATCCCTTCCACTTCAAACACCCCAAACTACTGCTGAAATTTCATGCACAAAGCCCAGTTCTGAGGTGAGGCACAGAACAGCATCCAGGCACTGGTGATGGGCTATTGGCCACCAACTATTTTTGCAACTCAGTAAGGACAGAACAAGGACATTGAGATTTTACAGAATGAGTAAAGCACTCTAGGAAGTCTGAGACAGGTATGATCTTAAACTCTCCCCATTACTATATACACAAAAATCATACTCTGTATAAGTGAAGGTTTCTAAAATCATCTCTGTACAACTCAGAGCCCTGGTAACTGCCAGTCTGCCTTCACATGGAGAAATCTATGAAAAACAGTACAAACCATTTCTTAAAAAGTCTCCAATATCTTTCTGAAATAGTTTGACTGTAAAATATGCAGCATGCCCAAAATACACCGAGATGTGGCGTGACACAAACAATTTATTGGCATTAGTCTGGGATGAGCCCCGTAAGTCACGCAGGGCCTCGCTCCTCATAAGTATTGCCTCATCCCAAACTCATCAATAACACCTTCACTCCACTCCAGCCGAGCATGAACTGTGTATCTATCTCAACTATAAACATACACAATTTTTCAAAGAGTAATAGGCAAATAGCTGGATTTCACTCATTTCATGTTCTCCAGGTAGTAAAAGAGACACATATTTAATGTACATACCCAAAAGTGCAGTGCCAATAAGTAGAGAGAGTCATATATCCCAGTTAGTTTATGGATGGCTGTATTTTATGGCTGTACTGCTCAAGCCATATTTGCATGCATCTAAATATAGATAAATATCTCTAAAGCCAGAATCTGCAGACATGAAATAGAGAACTAGATAAATGCAAGGCAACACATGATAAAAATAATCCTAATTTCTAGATACAATTATGAACTCTTGCCTAAAATTAGTACTTAGGAATGGGATGTTGAGGATATGCAGTGTCCTCTCGTGCTGATCCTGGAGGTTGCTGTCAGAGCTATCACTCTTTTGCTTCATAATTTTGCTAATTGGTCATTAAGAAGTCTGTAATTCTAATTCTGCCTTTGCCGGCAACACACTGTGGGTCAGCAAGGAAATTAATCTGCCTCTACACCTCAGTTTCTCCAACTGCAATACAGGGAAATGCAGATCCATCACCAGGTCCTGCAGGAGTTAATCTGTTAATGTTTGTATCAATCAAGTTGTCAAGTGCTATTTAAGTGCTTATTATTACTCATACAATAATTCTCTCCTTCTGGGCTCCATAGGTTTGTAAATACCTCTTTCATCACACACATGAGGTTCTGTTGGAGCACAGGAGATGACCCGGACCTTGGCCTGACCAAACCTGTCTTTGTGGGTGGTTTGAGCTCACCAAATGCTCCAGAGCAGGGCTGACCATGCATTCCTGATCTCTGCTCCCCTGCTGCAGGACACTTGGTCCTGTTTGTGTCACCAGAACACTTTTGCCAGCTGCCCTCTGCACTGCGTCAGGGGACTGGTGGAGCTTAGGGACATGTCTGTATCCTATGCCCAAGTATCACTACAGATATAAGCTCTGGGAGCATCTTTCCCAGAATGCAACCCTTGGGCAAGGGCCTTCCCCTCCCTTCAGCCTGTTCCTCCTCCTCCTGTGCTCCTCTTTTCTGGCCTGGAGGGACAAACTCGAAGGAGTTGTTCTGTTTATCCAGAGCATCATTTGCTCTGACTTCCAGGGAGAAACTCAGTTTACTCGGGGCACCTGGCTCTGAGACACCTCAGAGTGAGACCCCACTCCGGGCCAAGCTCTGTGCCTGGCTCCTGCATCAGGCCACGAGGAGGGATGGACCTTTAGCCCACAATGGAACTTGTGCTCTTTGTAACACCTGTCTACACCAAAGGCATGCAGCATTCCAGGCACGTGCCAGCCCGGATTCCTGGAGCCTGCCTGCACTGGGAGCTTCTTTAAAAATATAGCGGCTCCTCGTGTAGTCTGCTCCCAAAATGAATTCTCTCTACTGGCACCAGTGAAGCTAAATACAACTTATAAAATATTGAGCAGATCTTCATAAGGAATGCAACTAAAAAAAAGTGACACTTTAATTATTATCTTTATGCTCCAGAAATATCCCATCAATATGAGGAGCAGATAATTCACAGCCACTGTTCCAACCGCTCTGCAGCATCAGGAGATGCTGGTGCCTCATCCATACCGGGCGCACAGGCATCAGTGTATCTGTGTACGCAGCCTGTAGTTATTTATCAATTGTTTATGCATGCACTTAGTTATGAATGTATTTAATTTATAAACATTTATATTGCAGAGCATGAGATGATAAATTCAGAAGAAAAATACCAACTCCTAGAGCACACCCTCCCGCCTCATTTAGCCGGGAGCTCTGTCCCTCGTCCAGGTGCCCTGACCTGGATCTTCCTGCCAGCAAACCCAAAGAATTGAGACTTTGGGAAGAGCAAATCCCTTCCACTCATTTTATCCACAGTGGTCCTCAGCAAACCAGCTCTGCCAAGCTACAGAGTTTAGCTTATCCGGTGCTCTGCCCACAACTGATCCTTGGGGAATCCATGGGGTTCTGCAGCTGCTAACGTGTTAGCAAATTACAGAACTTCCTAATTATTTTTGTGGTTTCAAAATATGCTCTCCTATGTGCAAAACTGTAAATCTCTCAGTCAATCACATAATAAATAGATAAATAGATGTCTCTATATAATTCCTAGTTGAAGAGCTCATTCTCCTACAGCTCCAGCACTGACTGCCACCTAAACTCCAAGTCCATTGCTTCGGATGCAAGACATTTAAGGGTGAACTGGAGAAGAAATCTAGGGTAGAAAAGCCTCCTACTAAAAAGGGTTTTTGCAGAAGCAGCACAGACCAAGCCAAGGATGAGCCAACTTCTGTCCTTTATCCCCCTTATCTTTCCTTAAGACTAAATATGCATTTTAAATAGCATCTTGGTTTGAAATCAACATTTTTAATAATTTTGATCTCTTCTTCATCCTGTTAAATAGTCTAGACCCAAATCACCCTTTGGTTTCAGTCTGAGCTGTCTGCCCTCAAGGTTCTAAAATTATGTGAGTTATTTCTTCTCTGCTAGCAGCTCTGCCAGCTCAGTGTTTGTGCTTCACTTTCAAGGGTATTTTATTTATTTTCTTCACTTTCAGCTATTGAAATCGGCAAGAACAAATTTATATAATGAGCCTTAATAACAGTTTCTCCCATAAAGTTCCCTATTTATCTCCCATTGTAGTGGCTTAGAAAGTACAAAAATGATGGAAAAATATAGGTGTAGTGATAAATCTCTGGGACTGATAGCGAATAATTTAAAACAGTCTTTATCCACGGGGTGATGCTTGGAACCCACCTGGTCTGCATGAACCTTTCCCAGTCACTTCGAATCCTCTTTCCATAACACTCACAGTAGTATCCTCTCCACACACACAAATAAAACCCTGTTTATTCCCAATCTGTGCAATCTCTCGGTCTGCAACACTCACCCCACATCTCCCACCTTGATCTGAATGTTTTTGCTGTCCTGGATCAGTCAGATAAGCTGAGGTGCTGGGAGCACACATGCAGTGTGCCACATAAAAAGCTCGAGCGCTTCCCAGGAAAAGGGGTTTAAAGTTATTAGCAAAGATTTTTTCTGTTGTTATTTCCCTCATAAACATTATTTAAGGAAACTGGAGGCAGTGGAAGAACAGACTGTGGGGTTTTTTCCCTAATCAGCAGGACCAACACTATTTTGAGCCCTCCCCTTAATCCTGCAGGCGGAATGATCAGCACCAGGACCCCCCTTGGACACACACACACACACCTGGGGTACACCACTCCAAGCACCACAAGACTCACCCTCCGAGCTCCTTGGGAAGCAGCTACAGACTGAGTTTGTGTTTTGTACAGTACCAGGTACACTGCACACCAACAAAAGCCATGTCAGCATTTTGTTCTTAACTATTTATCCATTTTTAATGGTGGTAAGGAACCAATATCACAAGTGCTGCCTTTGCAGAGAGGATGGAGTCCACCATTTATTCCCCACATTTTTTTATTTGCAGACCCATCCTCAGGCAGGTCAGAGTCCAGTAGGGCCCTGGCTCTATCCCCCTTTCCCTCCAGCACTAATTAGCAATGCAATCCCACAAAGAGTGAAGTTGCCCGAAACCTCCCCTCACTCACAATGATTTATGTTCAATTTGTACAAATGGAGAAAATGAGATTTCAAATTTCAATGCCATTTCTGCAATGAGGTGATTAAAAGAGAGAGAGGTATTGCGTTCTACTGTATAGAATATTGATCCCAGTGCTATTTTCCTTAGCAATAACCATTAGCTCAGTATTATTTGCAAACCTCTAATGTGAACCTGGAGATGTAATTTACATTTGTGCTTTACTTATTTGCTTTAACAAAACAACACAAAAGCTTTGGGTCTTTCAATCTATCCTTATTGTCAATAAAATTAGCAGTTCATAAAAAAATTAATGTATATGCAAAACCATCACTTCCTTGTAAACTGCACCGAGACTGTAAACGTTGCCCAGAACAAAAGGGAGATAAAGTATTAAAAGGCTACGGCCATTAACAAATTGAATCCCAACCAAATTACAAGGAGCTCCCTTTTGTCTCATTTCTTAATTTCTGGGCCCCTGGGAGCCCACAGAAGTTTAGGAAGTGTGGGAAGGCGTCCCCGAGGAGCAGGGTGTTGACAGGGGGTGTCTGACAGGGATGGACGTGCCCAACCGGCTGTGCCACCACCAGAGCTGCCCGTGGCAGCCGGGACAGGGCACAGGGCACTCCCGTCCTGCAAACGCTCCTGGGGAGGAGGCGACACAACAGAAATGAGAAGAAAGAGCACAATCCCTGCCGAGGGCGGCGGGGGCTCGTGGCCGTTTGTCAGCACCAGTCCCTGAATGGGACCAGGCAGCTCCTCGTCCTGCTGCTGCTCCCTCCAAACCCATCAGCTGCTTCTGCTGCCTGGCACAGTTTAGAAGATGAGAACAAGGAAAGAAGAGGGAAAAAGGGAGGAAAAAAGAAAAAGCTAATGACCCATAATTGCCATGATAGTGGAATAGGGCCCGGGCAGCTGTTTTACATTCCCGGTATGTATAGTATGCAAATATCTACAAAGGGCCGACACAGTTTCTCTATTGTGGATCCTGAGGGTAACCAAATTAGCCTTTGGCAACCATGGTAATTGGGAGGTGCTGTTCCCATTAGGAGTCCTGCAAATTATGAAGAAAAATGGACCAAAGGCTTTGTCACAAATAATAATGCCGAGAAGAAAAGAGCAGGCGGCCGGCTTTGCTTTCTTTCTTTTTTTTTTTTTATTCCTACATTGTGTTGTTAATATCTTTCTGTTTAGTAATAAGAAAACAGTCCTCGGTGCCCTGCCGGACCCTCCTGGGCTTTCCATGGCAATACTGAGTTCTGGGAATACTAAATATGGGACAGAAACATCAGTTGTGAATTCCCCAAGGAGAAGCCCCCGACCAGCCCCCATGTTCAGTCAGACAACACTGACACTGCTCCGTGCCAGGTTTAGCTTTGGGAATCAGAACTGGGATGAAAACCCAGAGCTGGTTCTCTTATTTGCACAGGCCACAAAGCACCAGCCCTATTCCCTCCCTAACTCAGATTCACGCAGCTAAACACAGATTTGTTCTCTGAATCGCCCAACTTTGCTGCACAAGAGGCTCCATTTCCCACTAATGATTTGAATTTGTCTTTTACTCTCCCCACCTTCTTTGATCATCCCATAGTTCTCAATCTCAGCATGCAGAATCCTGTTTGATTGTTATGATCTACTAAAAAATTCACAACTGCCAACTTTTTGAGTGGAGCTCTCAGCTGTGACACCACAAGTCAATGCCAAACACGTTAAATGCTTTTGTCTCTAACACTCAAGAGCAAAGCTCAGCGTCCCCATGAACTCTCCTGGCTGAGATCCTGCTGAGCTCCCCACACTGTGACATGGTCACAAGATGAACCCACAAGTGCCACCAGCCAGAGTCAGCCCCAGCCTCTGCTCTGGGAAAAAAACCTGTCCTGCAAAGTCCAATGCTTTCAGAGAACACAACACTGACAAGGAAAATTAGAAAAATTAGGTCTCAGTTGTTTTTATATATCTTCCCTAGTCCGATGTTTTGCCCAACTGGCAGCAGGAATAGTCCCTGACAAGTGACTGTAAATTCCAGGAGAGCATCCAGGTCTTTTACCATACAGAAGATTCAGAACAACTTCAAGAATCCACACTCACTGTGGTGGTCGTAAAACCGAAATCAGGGAGTTTGATAGAAAAAAAAAAACAATTACAAACCAAGTCTCACAAAGAGCAGTCGTGTTTTAATTTTTCATGCTAGGACTAACCCTTCATCTTAAAACCGCTGCAGCACAAGTCTTAACCCCAGATCTTTATTTTTTCATGGTTTCCCCTCAGGGCCTCTTTAAAGAGCCGGCAGAAGAGTCACTTCCCCGCCGGTGCAGTTGGCACGACTGCAAGTGTACTTAAAGTTTGCGTCTGATCAGGTTATGTGTATTGGATCTGAAACCAGTTAGTCAATTCCTGCTGGTCCCTAAGTGGCGATTTGTGGTAATGTCTACATCAATACTCACAGAGCTGCGAGCTGCTTTACGTAAAGCAAATGTCTGCAGGATGGAGGGGCTGCTCCGAGGGCTCCTCGCTTAATGGAGATGTGGCTGGAAACACAAACACGCGGATACAACACAAGTGCTGCTGTTAAAAGGCCCATCCTTCACCCAAACACACCCAGAGGGGACGGGCCGGCACCGCTCGGGCACACGCTCCCTGTTCCCGGCCATCTCCTGGGCAGCCCCTGGAGCCTCAGCAACTGTGACCAACCCGGCTGCCCCGGGCTCAGCACCCCCCAGACCCACCTCTGCCAAATTCACTACAGTGACTGTTTCTCCCTTTTCTTTTCAGCACCACTCCTGGTCCTTCCCTCCTGCATCTCCTTCCTCCCTGGATTCCAAATGGTGGATACAGGGCACAAACGAGAAACAGTAGAAGGTCAAGGAAACAAACCAACCAACCAAAAACTCCACACTAAGGCAAAGTGTAACAGAAAATTAGAAGAAGGTAAAAGATGTCATAGCACAAGAAAATTATGATTAATGTAAAAGCAGGAGGGGATACTGCTCAAGTTACAAATATCAGAGGACAACTCTGAGCAATAAACAATATCGGATTAAGCTTCTACTTTCCAAAACCAGTTTTTTTCTTTAATATTTTTCTTTTTGGTCCCAAATAGAACACAGACTCTTCAGAGCAAGGATTATCTCCTGAGTTTGCAAAGTGCACACAACACGAGCTGACCTCAGCAAGGCCCTGGGGCAGCACTACACCTACAGGTGTGTGTCCTGGACACAACTTCCTTACACGTCACTTCTCTGTGAGGTGTCCACAGCTCTTGTCGTACCCCACAGATCCTCCTGCATGTTGCTGCTTCTGCTTCAGAGTGAAAACCCACGACTTCCACAGCAGCTACACAGCAATTTACACCTTGTAAGTCATTTAAATACACAGCCTGAAGTGTAAAATCTGGGAACTGTCAGCAAACCTCAACTTGGCAAAAAATTGTTGCTATTTACTACAGTAAAGTGCTTTCTGTATACCAAAAGCTGGCTCTGATAGATCACATCTTATCTCAGACAAAAATACGGAATAAATGATCTCCCAAGGTCTCTTCCAACTTGTTTTCCATGACTTTATAAAGAAAAACAGCAGAGCACAAATCCTACAGGTCAGCCCTGCCTGTACAGGGCAGCCCTGAAATTCCAGTCCTTTAGAGCACAGAAATTCCTCTTCTGCACCAGCACTGCAACAACCTTCTGTGCTCCAAGTCTCCAAGATGCTCCAGGATTGAAGATGCTACTTCAGACCCTCATTTACACCATCTAAGACTTAAGGGTGTCAAATAATAAAATCAGCAGGAAAAAAACAAACAGGATTTGCCAAACCACAGCAAAGAAAACATTCCCAAATCTATCCAATCTCTGCACCCTCAGTTCCTCTGTGCAGGCGAAGAGGGTTTGAGCAGCATTGTTCAATACAACTTCACTTTCTCTAACTATAAGAGAGGGATCCTGCCCAACCACTGCAGGCCGAGGAGCCAGTTACTTTTAGAGGAAAGGGAAGGTCAAAAGCATTATTAATTTATTCAAATAGTTTTCCTTAAAAAGGAACACTGACTGACCCTCCTTCTTTGGAAGCTCCCATGGATCTCAGGGGAGAGAAGTCAGGTTGAGCAGGATCAGACTCTCCGAAGGCTCAGAGAAGAGCACGGGTGAGAAGCAGAGCTGTTTGTCTGGGAGCAGGTCCTGGGAGTATTTGTTCATGGTCAATACATTTTAACCAGTGACTGCTGCAGGCTCTGTGCCATGGAGGGAACAGCAGCTTTGTTATCGCTTTGGGGGCTCACTTCAGTTTTATATTCACATTTGTTGTTCTGTTTAGATCAAATAGTAAATGATCGGCAGGAATCCTGTAAATCTGAAAGGATGCTCATTTACTTCCCACAATTTTTTCCCTACATTTTCAGAGATTAGTGCATGTAATATTTTAAAGCCCTGGCATAAATATGCCTGTGAGGGAGAGCTCATATTTATACACTTGTAGAGCGTGTGATCGTGATATCCACGTGATTGGATACAAGGACGTGGTAAAATGCATTTAACACAAGCTTGTTTGGGGCTCAGGGCCAGTTCTACCCAGTGAGATGAAACAGTTACATCTCTCACAGTGGCTGAGAGCTGAAGTTTTCACCAGAAAAGAAAGAAAAAGTCTGTATTTCCAACTGAAAAAATAACATTAATATTGGGGATGTTTTAGTATCAGAAAATACTAATTTTAGAGACTCCTTAAACTAAAAAATTTCAATTTCTAATTTTTCATCTGAGTTGCATTCATGGCAAGTTATGTAGTAGATTCATCGGACAGAAAGCTACTTTAGAAAACACATCAAATACATATTAAAATAAGAAAAATCACTGAACTATAATAGTCAAAATAAGGTGAAATCAAATCTAAAACTCCATCTCAATAATTGTCTTAATGAAGCCTATGCAGGCATCAGTACTTCTACTAACAACACAGAAAGGCAAAAGATGGAAGAAAAAGTGGGATACATGGAATATTCTGGAACAAAGGAAATTGAAATGCAGTAACTGCAAAGGTTACTATCATTAGGTTATTATTCAATCAAGCCTGCAGTCCATTGTTAGGAAGCCCTGAACTAACCTGTAGCCTCCCTGGGCTCTGATGGCCCCCACACTGTCCTGTTTCCCCATTCCCTCTTGGGGAGGACAGATCAGTTTTCCTAATTCAGGCCTTCTCTCCACTCCAAAACACAGGCAGGATTTATTCCAGGAGATGAAATGACCAAAGAGTGTCCTGAAGAAGAACCGTAGGACAGGCCACACATGAAAGGCAAACGTGTTACCCAACAAAGCAGTTGAGTACTTCAGACAAACATGGGAGAGGACCAATATTTTGTCTTGGTATTTTTTTTTTTTAATTATACAGAATCATAGAATTGTTAAGGTGAGAAAACATCTTTAAGATCCAAACCCATCCACCATTAAACCACATCCTCGACTGCAGGCAACCGCATCAATTTGGGCCATTCCTTAGTGCAGTTGCTGGGTTTTGGTACTGCCAGGTTAACACCTGTTCCCAGCAGTGTGGCTGAACCACAGCCATGCTCCTGCGCTTCCAGAGAAGCGATGGACACACTTCAGAAAGGGGTAGGGACACCACATCCTCACAGCAACCACTGCCTGCCACCAAGGATTTTGGCCAATCAATGGCTCAGCTCTGGGCTGATGGGATGAACTTCAGTTCCTTCCCAACTTTAGCCCTTCCGGCCACCACTCAACACCTGGGCAAGAACCAAGTCACAGCAAAGCCTGATGGGCTTTGACAAACGACAGAGCACAAGCAGAGTGAAAACTCTGCCAAGACCCTGACAGGCTCTCTTGGTCCTTGTGCCCACAGAAATGGTGTTGGAGGCAATGAAAAAGCACACGAGCTCACTCCCATGGAGTGGGAAAGGAAAAGGTCCTTCATTCACCCACTCTGTGGTCACAACCATTCTGTCTCCCAAATACCACATCAGAAAAGAGAAAAAGAAAAAAAAAAATCTTTAATGAAATTCATGGATGGGTTAAAACATAAACTGACTAACAAAATAACAGGAAGAATTTTTCGCTATGGATATTTCAAGGGTCTCTCCGTCCTGATGTCCTTTCCGCCTCTGGAATAATGACTCTCTAATCCCTGATAACGTTCCTCTCTTTCCATTAGAGATGTGGACATGGGGCAGTTGGGAAGAGGAGAGCACCAGCCTGACCAGCACCAGGTCAGTCCCCTGGTCACTGGGCAATTCAAAAACGGCTTTGAGCAAGAAAATGCTCTTTTTTTCCTTTTTTTTTTTCCTTTTTTAAAAATTTTTTTTATTTTAAATAGTATAACTAAGCCTGTCTGGGAGCACGTACGCAGTTCATCTTCCCCAAAACCAACCCGAATGCAACAGTGTTCGTTGTGAAAAGCGGCAGCCACGGTTTAAAACCAAACAAACAACTTAAATCAAGGCAAAAGAGCAAAATGAAATACCTAAAGGGGGATGTGGGTCGAGCGAAGACAAAGCAATGGACTGAACCCACCTGGAGAGCAAAGCCAGTCAGCCGGGCTTTGGGGCGGGAGGAACATCGGCTCGGGTGCATGTGGCTGAGGAGCGTCTGGGGCCGCGCCGGAGCCGCACCGAGCGCTCCGCGACTGCCCACGGCCCCGGAGATTGGCTGCTGGAGCCTGCTGGGGAGGGGGGACCAACTGGGAGGTGGTGGGGGAATCTGGCAGGCTGGGGAGGGGGCCTTCAGATATTTTATTTTACTTTTTATTTTATAAGCTACATACATGTATTGCAAAACCTCCGTTTATTCCTTCTGGGTCATATGAGGGAGCCACTGGCAAAGATAATAATATATGAAGCAAGAGAACGAGAGAGAAAAAGGGAGGGAGGGGAGGGAAGGAGGGAGGAAGGCAGAGAGAAGCAAAAGGCTTTCTATTATTCGGGACACTGGTGATGCACACTGAGGCAGTTGGAAGATTAAATTAAGTATTATATCTGCTGACCCCATTGCCATGGTTACCGGACAGCGGAAAATATTAATCAAGGCAAGCCTTTTCAGCTGAACATACCAGAAAAAAATGCTAAATATAAATATATATGTACATATTTGCTGCTCTGCCATGCTAATGTGGGCTGCCAGCAACCAAACCACCTGATATCACCGAGATAAACAAATTTAAAATATCCTTGCCGCACAAGAAGGCTGACGTCAGCGTGGGGAGCGCAGTGTGGGGACAGGCTGCAGCACTCGCCCTTCAGCCGATCAGAAAGGGAATTTGAATAAGGAAGGGCGACATCTTGCTGGGTGCCTGAGCTGGGGAGGCACTTAGGGCTCTCTTCCTACCAGGAAGAAAGGGACCAGCCTGTTGTCCAGGGTGAGTCCCGGCCGCAAGCTGGCTCTCCCATGCAGAGCCGTGGAGTCACATCCAGACCATGCGTCTCCTGCGGGAAATTAAAATGATTCCCACCAAGTTGGTCTTCACCTTCAAACCAGAATCATGCTCAGAGGAGCCCCAGCTGCACCTCGGGGAGGGTTCTTTGTGTGTATGTTCTGTGTACGTGACCTGCAGGTCTCTGCCCTCCTGCAGGTGTGTGACAGACCCGGCGTGCGGGGGACGGACACAACATCCCCGCACTGACGCACAACACTCGGGGACCTGAGGCGGCACAATAGACACGGCCGGGCTGGAAGGAGAACACTGCCATGAAATTGGACTGTATCTAATGCCAATAAACCCAAGTCTGGCTGCACCTGCAGCCAAGGCTCTCCCGTCTCACCTGGGATGGGGCCAGGTCTGTTCACAAGAAGCCCTTAAGCTTTTGGAAAGAACAAAATAAAACCAACCCAAACCCAGGCCAGTAATAACACTGATAGTGAACTATTATCATCTTTTTAACTCTGATCTTAAACACAGAAATGGGAATAACAGCACAAATTAATCTTTCCTTTTCCACCGAGTCAATCACTGTCATAACTAAACCCTCATTCTCTGCTCACCACATACTAAAAACAGGATGTCCATATGAAGGCAGTATTTCCTCCCTGTCACCATCTTCACTTTGCCTTGTTGCCTGGTTTTGTCTGTATTTTACAGGTAAGTTTTATGCAGCTGCTGCTGACTTGATTAATTTTCCCCGAGATTTTCAAACCAGCAGAACACTGAGGTGACAACTGCACATCCTTAGCTGTGACCGACCCACACATGGAGGTGTAGAGAAGAGAAACGGAAATACATTGAAAAATAAAGAAATAATGAGCCACTAGATCCAATGAGAAAGCCAAGTATTTTAAAGGTATTTGAGATGGAAGCAATCAATATTTTCTCAGAGAAGCTGTGGCTGCCCCATCCCTGGAAGTGTCTCAGGCCAGGCTGGATGGGGCTTGGAGCAAACTGGGCTAGTGGAAGGTGTCCCTGCCCATGGCAGGGATTAGATGAGCTTTAAGGTCCCTTCCCATCCAAACCATTCCATGATTATATGAATACATTAATAAAAGTAATTTATAACTGTTCTGTGGAGCTGGATACATCCCAGCCTGCCCAAAATCCAGCAGCCTGAGCTCACCAATGCAAATATACATATAAAATATTGTATAGATTATACAAAACAAATGTTCTGGTTCATTTACAGTTCTATAAAAGCAGAGCCAAATTTACTGAAGGCATAAACAAGTACATCTATTTCATTTTTAAAATGTTAATGAAGAATGAGATTGTTATTTGTTCTTGGTCTATTTTGTGATTTTAGCCAATAGTTCTAGTGATAATTATCAACTGTTTATGTTTAGATAAAAAGCAGCCCATATGGCAATAGCAGAACAATCTGATGTTTAGATCCTCAGCTACATGTTTTCTATAAATAATATGATTGAAGAACTGTAACAAATTATTTTATCAGTCTAAAAGCAGATACCAATATATAACAACTAAGAAAGCCATTTACTCATTATCTGCAAATAATAAATACCTTCCCAAGTACATTTAACACTTAGCAAAAGACAAAAATATAAAAATACAGATATTAACCCATAAATGCTTACATTAATGTATCTTAAAATTTACTTGTTAATTTCCATGGATGCACACACAATATCAGATGGGTTCTTATGGAATTAAAGGACCTGCCTAATTTTGCACACATAAACACACACTGTTATTTGATACGTTTGTACCTGAATCCTACCCCGATCTCATCCCTATTCAAGCTGTCCTTCCCATTTCTCAGATTCCAAACCTTACAAACGCCCTTCCTCAAAGAGACCTCGATCCTCCACCTGGGAATCCTCCTCAGGTTGGAAAATATTTGCAACAATCGAACTAACGTCATTCTCAACATTACAGCAACGTTGCACGCACCCGGAGAGAAAGGCTGCAGCAAAGCCTTCCCGGGATTTTCGGTGTCAGTCCCTCAGTCAGGATTTCCAGGTTGCACACCCTCCTGCTCCTCACACAAAGGAGCAGCCCCAGCCCCAGCCCCAGCCCCAGCCCCAGCCCGGTGCCGGCCCAGCCACCCCTTCCTGGCGGGAAAATGATTGCGGCACAATGGCCGGCACGGCCAGCGCAGGGCAGCTGTGTCATATAAATTGTCAGCAATGACCATAAGCACTCAGAGAAACAATTTAATTCCTCACTCCCGCCATCATGGGCTGATATATTCTTTCAAGGTCATTACCCAAGGCTAGGAGGGTCGCATGATTAACGAGTGACACGTCCAATGAGGGCGGCTGTGCCTGAGCAGGCCTTATATTAATTAGACAGAAGCGCTGAAAAATAAACGGTGCCTGGCAAGGAGGGGCCAAACCTGCACCTCGATGGTGCTGCACCTCCCCAAACTCACTGCCACTGCCCTGCCCCTTCAGCCACCACATTCCAGCAATTCACAAGCAGGATACACAAAAGGTGCTTCTTTCCTGGTTTAAATGACCTGGGCTCTCACCCCAAGTTTCCCCGAGTCTTTGTTTTATGCTTTTCTTCCTCCTTGCCATAACTCACTTACTTACACCACATGGAAGCACGAGACACTGCTGTTCACAATTAACTGTGCATCTCCGGAGCAAATTTAAAACAAAAAGTCCCAAGGTTTGCAGGTTCCAGAGCAAACACTGGCCCATCACTGACACCTTTGGCAATCTAAGCCCATCTCCCCCCAAACCCCTTCATAACAGTTTTGCAAGTTAAATGTTTTTCTAAAACCAAAAGCTACCCCTCTGCCCCTGGAGCCAGCAGGCATTCCTGACCACATCTCCTGCCTCACCACAAAGGAGAAAACTGAAAATCCCCTCGATGAATCCCAGCTGATTTCCAGACACTGACATCAGTCAGTGATGAGAGGAGACTCCATGTGACCAGTCATCAGAATGGGGATTGCGTTTCAATAGCAAAGGCAACCAAAAAAAGCCCCAAAGCCTGAAGCTGCTGCTGACACCACCACAGAGGAGATTCTGTGATCCCAAACTCCTTGTTCATGTCCTCAGCAGACAAAATCCACCTCCCTCCCTCCATCACGGCCTCTCTAAGGGATACAGGAGGATTATCCATGGTTATTAATTGCAGTTCTAGTAAACACCAAAATGGTCAATGTGCATTTTCAGGCACTCTGAACAGTGACCACACAGGCAAACCTGAGTCTGAAGCACAACAACCAAACACAAATAGGAATCCCTTCCAAAATTCCATTTGGCTGTTTTTCCTGCATTCATGATGACCAGCACTAAGGCAACATGCCCGGGAATACACCTTGGCACAGCTCTCACCATCTCAGCTGGAGTGACCTGGTTGGGGGAATTTCTTTTTCTGTGTCCAGCTGGCTCTGGAGAGGCCCTACATGATTCCATATGCCCATGATGCCAGGCTATTTGGGAACATCCTCTCTCCCTTAGCTCTGCTGTTGGACACTTATGTCCCCTGCTAGTTGGAAGCTCCAAATTCAGGTGAGCCCACGCCCCACGGGGCTGAGGCCCTGCTGAAGGAGTGTCCCAGCTGGAATTCAAGAAGAAAGTACTAGAGCACTATGCCATCTCGCTTCTTGGCACTTATATGTTTTCTGTAACAACAGAAATAAACCCATTTTGAACATTTATCGCCCTTCTCTCAGGTTTCTAGACAGTCCATAAAGACAAACAAATATTATGCCCTATGACAGAAGGAGAAACAGCTACCCAAGATTAACAGGCTTGCAAGGATAAGCAAATAACAAACAATGGGAACAACAATAAATAAGGGCACACAGCTAGCCAGCTTTAAAAATTTCATATTTAAGGAATAAAGGCCCCTCTGACGGCTGCAGCCACTACCCAAGTGCTCTACCATGATGCCCCTCCAAGGAACTGCTGTAAATAGCGCGGCTCCAGCCCAGCCCACAAACCCCCCAATGCCATTCCTTCAGCCACCAGCTGTCTGAAGTTTATGAGTGAGTACAAAAGTACTTTAAACAAAGACAGGGTACTCAGGATCTGCCTGAGCAAGAAGGACCCAGTTTTCCAAGACTCTCAGCATTCACAGCTTCAACTGACCTAAATGAAGTCACCTCAACAGCTCTGCAAAATTGTGTTCAAGTGTTCTTGATATCAGCTATTCCACCCACAACACCAAGAAGCCTCCCAGCTACTCAGGTGACACACTGGAAACCAGGACACCTCCTGGTATTTTATCTTACAATGGTCACTAGACAGGACCCTCTCCTCAGTCACAGCCAGATTTCTGGAGATGCAAACCACTCACCCCTCACAGCAGAGCCCAGGTACCAGGACCTTGAATCTCTACATCTTTCAGGCTGGAATCTTCCAGACTCCTCGGATAAAATATCCCCCGGCATTCCTGAGGCAGAGAAACCGTCCTTGCTCCATTCCAGCCAGCAGGTTTCCAGCCCCTGGTGTGGAGAGCAGCCAGTCCAGTCCCCCCACCCCCCTGCAGGTGACCCTGCTCTCTGCTAATCACCACCAATTAACTCGTTAACACTCCTAAGCTGATTTCTTCAGAACCCCCATTTTCTACTTCCAATACATTATGACAAAAAGGAATCACAGAGAAGAATAAAAGTTGAGTCTGAGCAGCATCTTTTCTAGGGTGTCACTGGCCTAATGACACCCAGTGACTCTCCTTTATTCTCACTTCACAGACTCAAAGGACAGAAGAATAAAAAGCAAAGTTCTGCCCTAACTACAAACTTTTGATCATCACCTGCTTCTTATAAACCACCCTCAAGGGTTCCAAGACAATTCCCTGGGTACACCTGTTGGGCACTTAGAAAATAACCAAAAGCTGGAAGAGGGAATTGAGACCAAGAGCCAAACACCAGTGGCTGGGTTGTTAATTAGACTCAAGAAGAATTTATTTTTTAATCAAGCCCAAACTTTCTAGCAGCGTAATTCAGATTGATCCCTTTCTTCCTTCTGAAAAATATATTAACAAGAAATTCCCCCAATTTCCCCGTAGTTGTATGAACCCCAGGTGCAACGGCAGACACGCAGATGGGACATGCAAACCATCCCTGGGTGTGGAGCCAGCAGCTGCTCGGTTCCTGGGGCACCTCTGGAACACGAGCAGAATCAAAGGGAAAGACCAGCCAGCGTCACTGCAAACAAAATCTAGCATAAAAATAATTATATAGGATATATATCAGGAATAAATAATAACTATCAATAAACCTATTTTATTACAAAAAATGAAACCTGGCCATTCCCACTGCCCCCTTCCCCCAGGGTCCCGGGCTCTGCTGTGCATCACCTGAGGCAAACACCCCCTCCCTTCCCCTCTGTGTTCCTTTAACACTCCAAAGCACCGGGGAGGGAGCATGGGAGCAACCCCACAGGTCATGGTATCAAAGGTGGGAGCTGCCACACGTGTACCCAATCACACAGGCCAGGAAAGGCAGCGGCCCTGGGGCCTGATGCTGTGCAGGGAAGGCACCTGGACACACACACACACACACACACACACACACACACACACACTCTTACCACACAAGACCCTTTGCACACCCAAACAGGAGCCAAACTCCATGTTACCCCTGGGCCTGGCAGCCTTTCCCACCTCAAGGGGTGCCCACAGTTTCGCCAAGTACAAAGCCTCACTCTGGTCCTTCAAAATGGCCTCTTCCTCCTCCCAGAGAGGGACCACTAAGGACTGGACTTTAAACATTCTTGGCATTTCCTTTACTTAATTCTAGTTTACCCAGAAACATGAAAACTGAAAAGGAAGAAAACACGAAAAGGCACCACTAGCCATAGACCCTCCTTATGACACGGGGTTATGGCTTGACCTGGTAACACTGTTTGATACTTCCCTACTCTTAAACTGCTGCATTTTCGGCCCTTTCTTGAAAGATTCCTCTTCATGTCCATAAATTGCACCAGTTTGGAAATCTGTTGGAAGAACTGAGGCTAAATCTCACACTCTCCTCCACTACCAACATCAGGTTGGGTCCAGGATGAGTTGAGGTGGAGGCAGCGCAGTCTGCACCGTTTCACAGACCTGCACACCTGAGCAGTGTGCGCTCTGTGTGTGGGGGCACAGATGAGACCTGCAGACATGGTGCAGGTCCCACCTCCTCGTCGGACAGTCCCAGCACACCCTGCAAGCAGAGCTCACACATACAGCGCGATGCCACATGCTCAGACACGATCCTGCATCTCAACAATCAGAAGCGGTTTGGATTCATTTCCCAGGCACCTGCACGCTGAAGCTCTGCAGATGCATTCCCCGCAAAGCTCGGGACAGCCATTTGAGCAGGGGCTCTTCAGCACCAGCATCATCACTACGAGCAACATTCCCTGGCCTGACACCACACAAAGGCCAACATTAATCAGAGAGGCCAGAAAGGAAAGATATCTCCCTACCCGTTCCAGTCCCTCCCTCCCAGTAACAGTCCATTCCTGCACATCTGGGAAATGGAAACAGCGCTGGGCTCTGCCAGGTGGGCAGTTCAGGTGAAAAGCTGACTCGGGCGGGCTATTTTTAATGTCTTCCCTGTGTAACCATTTACGTTACATCTATTTAAGTGCGTGTGAGTTTACGTGTTAATGCCTGCTCACATCCAGGATAAAAACACATAGCACGGTAAGGCAAATACATGGAAATACAGACAGAATCCAATTCCTCTGGCAGACCACACAAAGGCTAAGAAATGAAAAATGCACTCACGCCCTCTGACACCGTGGCCGAGTGCACACGCGAGAGCTCTCGTGGTGGGACTGAAGGCTGCTGCTGCTCCCTCTCTCCCTCTCCCTTCTCTGCTAAGGAGACACTTTGAGCGCCGGGATTGCTCACAATCTGGCTCTGTGATCCACATGCAGGACTGGTAATATGCCTGCTATTTCCCTCTCTCCCCCCCATCAAACCTCCCCCCCCCCCACCCCTCTTGTTCTCATGTTCAGTGGTTATTTTAGCTTAATGTGGTGACATCACAGCTCGCTCGGTAAAGCCCTTGCTGTGAATACAGAGCGCGGCTCCACTGATCACTTCCAAACGATGGGATTTACTGAGGTTTGATATTTAGTGCTCGTCCCCACGGCAGAAAACGCTGCGTCCTGTGCAGCTCTGTGTGGGTTTTATTGTGGTTTGCAAAGCCCCGCTGCAGCAGGGGGAATGGTGATGTGTTTCATTCCCTAAATTGGGAGTGAAATCTGGGAGAGACACTTTTATAAGTTCCTTCATTTTTTGCTAGCAAAGAGAGCAGCTGGACACCTGTCTGTTGCAGTCCCCTGAATTTGGGGGGGTTTGTATGCACAGGCTGGAAGGAGATGGTTCTTAGGTGGGGGAGAGATGGAGTGCTGGAAGGCATCTCATTTCTCAGCATCACTGAGGAGCCAAACCCCCACCTTGTATTAAAACAAAAATACTCTCTGAATTTTTAAAACTGCACCCCTCTACAACTGTTCATCTATCAGTAATTCCTCCACCCCGTTATATCAGATCTGCAACAGCCTCAACAGCTTTCATGATTTTGTTCCATGTTCTTCTAAAACGGGAAACAAAGAAACAGCACATGATATTAGAAAAACTTCACAGCAGAACAGATAAGAGATGCAGGAGGAGAATAATGCAGTCAAATAAGCTTTCCATTATTAACAACCGAGCCCCGAGGTCTACGGGCATAGTCCCAAAACCTAAATTATCTTAAATCATGAGGTTACCAATAAAGACAGCTTGGGACAGCAGAAGGGGTCTGTGATTTCAGGGGGTTTGCAGACCACATATATATGATTAACATTTCTGTGGTACAGTTTATTACTTCATTATAATATTTTCCATCACAAATGAATAGGTAAAACACCTGGCTATTAAATATAAACCTATCCCTCAGGATGATCAGATTATCACTTGAATTTAAAATCTTTCTGAATTTTTAATAATGCATAACAAATAAGATTATTTATGCACTTTCTTGGCTCTGCTTGCAGGCCCACAGTGACGTGCAGCCGCCTCTCCTGAAATCCAGGTCTGCGGGGGGGACACACTCCCTGCTCCCCACCTCTGCTCCCTCACCCAGCGATGGCCCAGATCCCCGCAGTTTTGAGGATGAGGGATTTTGGGGGGATTTGGCCCCAGCCAGGCCGTCAGAGCGCAGTAATGAGCCCTGCAGAGCCGTCGGCCACGGCCGTGTGGAGGCAGCATCTGAGGAATCAGGGCAGGCTGATGGAAAGTCAAGTGGAGGCCTGGCTGTCTGAAACCTCTTCAATAGATCTGTAGTCTGGACTTGAACCCTGCCCTCTCACCTCAGGGTCCCATATTTCTTCCCCCACCCCCCGCGCTCCCTCCGTGGTCGGCGAGGGGCCGCGAGTGACCCCGGCCCTGCCGCCGGCAAGGGAGGGGGAGCGCGAGGGGGGAGCAGCACCCCTGACTTCCTCACAGGTAATTAAGGGACTGTTTTCAAGGTTGCATGGGTAAAAGACAATTCGGCCTAATGAAGCATCGATCGGCCGGCGCGGGCAAACAGGCACTGACATTCACTCCGGCCCCTCCGCCGGTGGAGCCATCCCGCCATCGGCACTGTCCAGGACCCGCCTGCGGACACGGCCTGGCACAGCTCCTCATCCCACCGTCACCCCAACCTGCACGCTGAGCGGGATAAAAATATTAGCTACAGGGGCAAAGTGGTTTTGTGGTGGGTTTTGTTTGTTTGTTTTTCTTTGGGATGAACGTTGCTCGTTCCCACTCTAACCCCGCCAATCAGCGCTGGCGGGGCTGGATGCATGAGGTCAGTTATGGAGATGCAGGAAATTACTGGGGATTGGCAGGGCTGGTTTTGTCAATTTGTAAGCAAAACCCTGTGTTATTGCCAGGTTTTCATCTTTTCATCACTGTCAGCCTGTGCCGGCACACAAGAGCTAAAAGCAAAAATGCCTCAGAGGCTGCTGGAAAATTAACAGGGAGGATTAAAAATATTTCTGTGTAAAATAGAAATAGGAAACAGGTACTTACATTAAAAAAATAAAGCAAATTAAGCCCCCTGGAAGTGCTGACACATCCAGCTCGCTGCTCACCCTACCCAGGCATCTGCTCCCTGGCTTGGGAGCCGAGCGGCTCGGCAGCATCGCGCTCCTGGGCTCCCAACCTGCCCTCGCCTCACCCAGCCCCTTTCTTCTGGCCCAAATGTTTGCATTTGTAGGACGTCTGAATGGTAATAAAAGAGCCAGGAAATGATAGTTGTGCCAAGTAAATTGGGGTGAATGCTGGGGGAGGGGAGGCCGGATCGATTGTGAAACAACTTGTGCATTATCCAGGAAGGATTTGCTCACGGTCCTGCGCTGCTCCACCGTATGAGAGGCCCCGCACTCAACAATAGCGTGTCCCCTCGGAGCAGGAAACACAAAGGGAATTTGCTCTGATTCAATCCACACAGTGAGGCCCCTCTGGGGCTAAAGAGGGTCACTTTTACCCTGGCTAAAAATAAAGAAAAAAGATTTTTTTCCCTTCTTACACACACTCACACACACACACACGATCTGGCTGGGGAAAGCAGCCTGCCTCCACTCGACCAGATGCTTAAAAATCATGAGCCTCCTCTCTCATTTTTTCCATTTAGACTTTAGAATTTATCAGAATTTACTTGAAAAAAAAATTTAAACAAGTAGAACACGATCAAAGACCAGCAAAACGGCCTCTTTCTTTTATTCCATTTCCTTGTCTAACAAGTGCTTTTCTCGGGGACTGCTGCAGCACCAGCCCCTAATAACAAAGGAGGTGACACTGCGAGGGCACAGAACTGTAAACTGAATTTTAAAAGCCACACGAGAGCCTGGATATCAAGGGTCTGCTGTATTCAGATATATTTGTTTTCTAATACTTTGCCTTTTTAGTTCAGAGTAGCAGTTTGTGTTCTGCTCCTAAACCCAAATTCTTCCACCGCGCACAGGTCGGGAACGACGCAGCAATTGTGTGCCACACCTGCTGAAATTACACACAACAGCAAGTTTTCCCTAAAAATCACTAAAATGTAGCTCAGCAGATTCTATCTGCATTCATTTGGTGGAACAACAAGATATTGCTGGGGACAAACTCAGCATAAAGCGGCCCCGAGCCCCCCGAGTTGGCGGAGCTCAGCCCAAACAATGGCCGCTTCCCATTCACCTTTCCCCAGCTTTTCAAAAGAACATCCCAGAAACACAAAGCAGCAGCGGGAAATGGCAATTTTATGAATCCTAATCAATCAAAGGGCTTATTAACTCAATGTGAAGCCAGATTAAAATCTTTAATTATAAATCGTGCTAAAAGGAAAAACAAAATGTACTTATGGTACATTGAAAATTCCGGATATTAACATAGTTGCCATTATCTCTCGCAATATTAAATTTCCCCTCCCTGCCCTGCAACATGCTCACCTTTTTCTGTTCCTAAAGAACAGAACCGCGGAGCAAACTCATTTTTCTCCTTCCCAGCCTTATTAAAATGTATTCCTGCTCCCCACAGCCGGGGCTCCGCGGCAGCGGGGCTGTGGGAAGCCCCATTCCAGGGGGAGCGGGTGTTTATTAAGTGGGCCGGGTCAGAGTTCCAGATGATGTTTTTTGGGCCACAACCCAATGTGAAGCATTTCTGGCAATGGAAGCGGCTCGTGTGTCCGCATGGGCGGTCGCAGGACTGCAGATTGAGAGCCACAGGAAGGGCCTCGGCGCGTGAGGGGCCACGGGTGCTTTTTTATCAGGCAGACGTTGGGAAATGACCACGGCAAATGTAATCCCGGTTGGACGGGAGGGGGAGGGAGAGCAGGGAATGAGCCACATGTTTTATTTATTTGTTCAAAGTCACGGTCATCCCATTGTGTCCCTGTCCGTGCCTGTCCCCTGGCCCCGGTGCCGCGGTCAGACCCGCAGCAGAAGGCGCGCACCCAACTTCTCCAACACACAGCATTTGGCTGGGAAAAGGTTTCTTTTCCGTTTGGAATATCAGCATATCAACTCTAACTGTTGTTGAGTGTGAGGTTCCCTGTGCTGCCTCTGCAGCAGGTTCCCTCTGCACCCCAGCCTCATGCCCGTCCCCTCCGCGGTGCCACATCCGGAACTAAAGATCCTTTTCTTTTTCTGCACCAAATTTTTCAAAGGAGAGTGAAATTTCCTTTGGAAAAAGATCCTACAGGACACACTCAGATTGTGATTCTAGGTCATGTTTTGCATAAAATTTCTATTTTACTTTCTCTCAATGAACACTTCCCTGGGATTTATTCCTCAAGTACTCCCCAAAGGAAGAGCACCTTTGCTGAATTGGGATTTTTCAGATTTGCTGTCACTTTTGCAACTGTAACTGAAACCCCAAATCTTGTTTCTCTTCCATAAAACTTAAGGAAAACACAGCCAGTGAATTTGAAATACAGGTTTAGTTTGAAAAAAACTGGGAACTTAATTCTGTATTTCACAAACAACTGCTTGGCTCCAAAATGCTCACAAAAGGGGATTTCACACCTTAGGGAAGGGAATCACCTTCTCTGCTTTGTAATTGCTGCCTGACAGTTCTGCAACCTGTCCTGAATTTCCTCTCCTACCCCCAGTGCTGGGATTCCCTGCCCGGCTATTCCCAAACCCTCTCAGCCTGAGCAGGGACCATGTCTCACTGAGCTCCTCGGGCAGGTAAATCATTCCTAACGCTGCTTTCCAAAACAGGAATACACCTGTCTGCACATTGCCCAACAACACAAATGGAAGAGTCTGATGACATGGAATAGAGAATTTTAAATCTAATCCATCTGGGACCAAACCTTTCTGTGCTCAACATGCATTGCTCTGATTTGTGTTTTTTTTACCCCCAAATACACCGTCGCACGTGCACTGCGCACATCTGTTCTTGCACTGAATATTGCTGCTGTGGCCTGTGTCCGGAGCACGGAGCTGCACGCTGGGATTACCCTGATTAACACACTCTGTCATGGGCTGAACGCCCCAACACTCCCGGAGCCCCTCCAAGCCCTGAGCGCGGCGTCGCAGCGACGCTGCTCCGAGGACGTTCATCACCAGTGGCCAGGCACCGCAGCCCCGGATCCTCTCCAGCTCCTGCCTTTCAGAAAAGATCCTTTGTGCCCAACTCGGGTTTCATTTCATTGCTTTTAAATTTGTTCAGCTTGACTTTTGACACTTCAGAGGCTTAAGCCTTCTTTAAGTACAACAATATAATAAATATTTGTGTTGCCAAAGGAAAAGTGGATCCGTTGTTAGTGTTAGGGAAAGCAGGATCTCTTTTTCATTCGTTTGGTATAAATAATTCACACAACTATGTGCATTTTATAAACATCATCTTTAGGAAACTGATACTATCAAACATTTTCGAGACAACACTCAGCAGCATATAAATATGCACAAAGTATTTACTACAGCGGATCTGAAACTAAACAAAAAAATTGTTAATGAAAGCAGAAAAATAAAGATATTTTATGTAAATAATTATGTTAATACAAAGTGTTTTCAGACTTATTTATACAAATTAGTCATCTGAATGACAAAAAGCTTTGACAAACTACAAACACCTATCAAAAATCATATTATTTGGCTCATTTTCCCTTGCAATTTCCATCTTTAGCTTGCCTTAAAAAAGCAGATTCAGAACCTCCCCTGCTCTCTGTCAGTACAGCAGGAACAAGCCCAGTCAAAGGCATTTTCTTTACTTGTATATTTAAAAAAATTGGTTTTGTGTTTTTCTCTTCAAAATATTTGAAGAAATTGAATTTAAAAAAAAAAAAATTCAAAATTAAACAAGATAAATCCATTTTAATCCACAATTATTTTCCCTAAAATATTTGTGTGAAGCATGTTTGGTTCAATCAGAAAAAAAATAATAATTGTATTTTCAAGTAACAATTTGATATGGAGCAAATATCTTTTTATTTTCCAACAGAAAACACTTTAAAATCATCCAGGAAAGAAACAATATATTGGTGTGTATGAACTACCCAGAGCTCCACTGCTGCATTTTTTGCACTTTTTGCTATCGATCTAATTTTAGGATTTAAGTGTTCCTGGTTTTTTGATGGAATGGGATTTTCTTCTTTCCAAATTACAATTTGGAATAAAACTTCACGTTATTTATAAATTCGAACCATAAAATCCCAAACAAACTGTTTTAGAGGCTCTTTTAGCTGTCTGGGACTGCCATGCTGTTCAGCATTGCGGTCCCACAGTGCCCGTCCGAATTCCATTATTCCCGAGAACAACAACCCCGTTTCTCTAACAGATGCTTCCACAGGCAGTGCCGTGGCCGGGGACAAAAAGGCTCTGCGGCGTGAGCAGTTCCAAATCGTTTAATCTGGATTAATCTCGCTCCGCGTTTGCCCACGGACCCGCCCTCGTGGGGGGCGACGAGCGGCACCCCGGGGCTCCAGATGCCCAATTAGCCCCGGCCCGGCGCGGGCTCGGCCTCTCATTGGGGTAGATCCATTTATCTTCCCCGCTCCCGGGCGGGGGGGCCGGGGGAGCCTCGTTCGCCTGTTGTCAGCGGGCATTGATCGGCCCTTCCCGGCTGGTGCCGGGGTGAGGGCAGGTCCCCCCGGAGCCCTTTGGGGGGAAGCTCTATTGAGTCATGATCCGAGCGACTGCTCATTGAGGAAAACGGGTATTGGCGTCCCCATCAGCACAGACACCCTGGGTAAGCTTAAACAAGTCCACTCTGTTAATGTCAGGCCACGGGGGACACGCTCAGCCCCTCCACTGACCATTAGACCCCTTGATGGAGTGGACAATAAACTTGACAGGACAGGCTGGACACTGCTGGGGAGCGTGGCTGTGCTGACAGCGCACCGGGGGCTGTCCTCCACTGCCTGCCCATGGTCCATCCACCTCTGCCTGTGCTCTGTGCATCCTCCACTGCCTGCCCACGGTCCATCCACATCCTGCCCACAGTCCATCCTCCACAGCCCTCCACGTCCTGCCCGTGCTCTCCCCAGGCCCAGGTGGGCACTGCCCGTACCTGTGGCAGGTAAACTGGACGCCACATCTGCCTCAACCAGCACCAGAGGAGAAGCACCCTGGGGACTGTTCCCTAAAAACACCGCAGCCAACACGCCAAACCCCAGACGGGGAAGGGAAATTCACCACGTTTCAGGTTTTTGAGTTAATTTTTTCCCCTCCAATTTCTACTGACTGGATATTTTGGAACCTGTTTCTTAACCAAACTTCTATGAGGAAAAAAAACTGCTCTGCCACTAAGAAGAAGGGACTGTATGCAATTAACTGCACCTTGGTTACACCACCTCAAAGGCAGACTAAGAGCGGGTTATTTCATGCCATGTTCTTGGAAAAGAAAATAATCAAAATGGGAAAATAACAAAATCTACCACGCTTCTCCATCCAGAGAACAATTCTTGGGGGAAAAAATCAAGTTTCAAAGTATTGATTCTGCATTCATCAATCAAAACCAAAAAATTATTAGGAAATTCAACCTTAGCTGTTTTCAGATAAAGTATTGATAATTGCATTTATATTATTTAAAGAAATTACATTTAATTTTTTTCTTGTTACATGTGAGCTTATTAGTATTTACTTTCTTAAGTTTCTGCCAGTAAAAAGGGCCTTGGGTTTGACAGAGCAAATTTTCCAGCATTTGGAAGCTTTTATCCCAATTTTAACACCTTATCTCTTTTCCTCTAGAGAATTAAATGATATTGCATTAAAACAGAAAACGATATAGAATTTTAAACAGTCCGCACAATTGGGGAACTGACAGGTCATTAAACAGCTCGACTGGAAAGAAACTTCCTCCTAAAAATTTAGGGGTTTCCATATAATATAGGAGCATATATATATATATACACATGCACATACATATTAACATATATACATGTGCTAACATATGTAACAATTTTTCAATAACTAAATAATTTGTCTAAAATTAATTTAAATAAAACCTACCTCTTAATATTAAGTACTTTATCAATAAAAAAACATTAAACCTGGAGATTTTCTTTTAACCTAATAGTCAACAAAAAGCAACACAGCTAAAGAAAATGTAAGTATAATCCAGATTACTCCAATCTGATTTGTATTTTCAGTTAAACCTTAATAGCTTTTAACAAAAGAAACATCCTTTTGGCACTAATGCATTGTCTAAGCTGCAGAACACGCTCAAATTTCAAGATATTTTTTAAAAGCCATTGAAAAAGCCCCAACAGTGACACGTTTCTGACTAACTCAGTTAATGTTGTGTTCAGATGAATCCAACAACAGGAGGGTTTTTTCCTGCCCCCCGGGTGACAGCACTTGCTCAGTGAGTTGGAATATTTTATTTTTTATATATATATAAAATAGTAATTTTTAATTGTGATTAAAATAATACAAAAAAAATTAAAAGAATGCTAACTCTTATTTTTCCCTGTAGGACCTGTTACTTTAAGATGCTACAAACAGTCCGGAATTCTCCGGGAGTGCATGATCCCAGGGCACGAGGGCACGCGGGCTCTAGATAAGGAATAATTTAGTTTATCAGAAGGTGAAAAGAAAAAGCAGAGTAGGAAAAAAAAGTCCTATTTGTGCAGAAAGCGTTCTCCAACAATTAAGTGTGAGGGCTCTTGTTTATCCCTCTGGAAGGCCGCGGCTTTCCCTGGGCCTGCGGATGCAGATCCCGGTGTCAAAGGGGAGCCGGCACCGCTGCCCGGAGCCTCACCCACGGCTCCTCTTTGTGCTCCGCTCCCCTCACATCTTCCCTCCCGCATTTCCATTTCAAGCAGCTGCACAGGCATCGCTGCACGATCAATTTCCACATCGAATATTTAGGAATACAACCAATGTATATTTTATAAAAATATTTTCATTTATTAGGAGCACAACAGGCCTCTCAAAATGAGGGACAGGGAAGCTCCTCACTGACTTGCCTTCCCCCCTGGATCCCCAAAGCTTTTGTGGAAATTCCCGATTCTGCGTCACTCCCACAATTCACTGCCTCCTTCATGAAGCAGCTCTTGCCCTGCCAGTGATCCGTGGGCACCTAGAGGTGTCCCAGTGCCCGAAATGTGCCTTTGTGCTCAGGTACCACCCCCATAGGGCCCTCTCTGTCCCCTCAGTCCAACCCTGCTGATGCTGCCCATACAGAGACCCAAAAGAGCACGGAGCACCTGAGCCATGGAGGGGGCTGGAAAACGGGCAGGAAAAACTCTGAACCCAGCACCCACTGCCAACCATGAAACCTATGAAAGGATTTTGTGCAATTAGGAAAATGTCAGGGGCAGAATCGTCCCCTCCGTGGGCACAGAGGGATTGCCCAAGCCTTTGGAAGAGTGTGCTCCCAGTGCCTGCCCGGCACGCTGCACAGCAGGGCCCCGGGTCCAGAGTGGAGCCCAGACCTGCTGTGCAGCACCAACTGCAGCATTTACACACTTCCAGAGCTCAGCCTCAGAAGGTCTGGAACGCCACCGAGCCAAAAGCCAGCGTTGCGTGGGCATAACCACCTGCCCTACGGGGTCTCCGTCACATCTGCCACAGTGTGAGGAACAGGAAACTCCCAAACTTAACTGAACTTTCACTTTTGAATCGACACAGCGACTATAATTATGTCCCAACAATCATTGAGGTCTCCCTGTGATAGCCAGTTTATGTATTATGGAACATATACAATCGTGGGAAAAGAAAAAAGCAGAACTGAACTGAAAACTGAAAATCCCCAACCATTTTACTTAGAAGGAGGACAAAAGAAAAATGGTTTAAAATATAAATAAAACCCTAAATGTTGCATCCACACAGTCTCTGTTTTCACGTCCACCGGACTGCAGTGCCATTCCCAGCACAGCACAGCTCAGCCTGTGGATCCCTCTCCTTCCAGTTCTTCCCGTGCACCAGTCCCACACCTGTGCTACCTGTGTGCTGCACCTGGGGTGCATCTCACCAGGATTCTCTACTGAAATGGAAGTCTCTACATTGCTCACGCCTCAAAGGATTCTTTCTTCCCCCTTTCTTATCTTTTCATGTGGTGTCTAAAGTCATATGTGACCACTCCATTGTTTGTAATTGCAAATTTTCTTGAATACCCTAAACCTGCTTGTTCCTTTTCCATTTTATCTTTTGCAAATCACCTGCGTGTTCCTCCTCGCCAGACACTTCCGTGCTAACCAGCAAGGTCACTGCAGACCCTGTATTGATTTTCCTCCTAAATATCCGACCGTACAAATACAGATTTTACCAAGGGTTCAGAAGTCGTCCCCGAGAGCGAATGTAAACACAAACCGATACAGCTGCGGAAACCTCCAGAACGTGGAGTCAGAGACGGACTCGTGCAGGTTCCCTGGAACAGACAGGGCTGGTTAACCCTTCTCTGGCTCAGTGGGAACCACGGCTGGGACCAAGCACTGGGGCAGAGTGGGAGCACGGCCCCGGCACCACAGCCACATTTATCCCTCGGGGGTGTGCAAATACAGAGTATTTCGCTTGACTGACTGACTTCAACATTCAAACACACCTTCTGCTATTTCAACCCACAGGGATTCGCTGTCCTTACTTTGAAGTTTATCACATGTAAATTTTCCAAACTTAGCAACCCCAACTGGAATCTTCTGGCAACCACAACAAATGCCTGCAATCTCCCTCCATGGCCGGGGAGCCCTTGGGGCTCAGCCGGGCTGATCCTGCTTCTGTTCCCCACAGAGTTTAAACGCCAGGCCTGGCACTCACCAGGAGAATGCCCAGCTCAGTCAAGGATTTAACACTGTTAATTTTTTTTATTCCACACCACCCCCCCCCAATGACTGAGTCCTCCTTTTTTGCAGCCAAGTAAGAACCAGCTCTTCCCAACAGAAATTTTCAGGTAAAACCAGATTTTCTTTTTTCTTAGCTTGGTCACTTCTAGGTACTAAAATATTTAAATCAGGATTACTAGAAAAAAACCAAACATCAAGCGTGGATGGCAAGAGAAAGGGATCAATGTGGGACTGTGCCTCAGACACACATTTGTAAGAAACCAACTTTGCATTGTTGTACCAGATGCAGTCCCAGGGAAAAACGTATGCAGGCAACAGGGAGTTAAGTAAATAATTTTTTTCTTTTCTTTGTCGATGTGTTTAGTTCTCTTCCTGCCAAGACTCATTTCACTCTGCTATCTTGTGAGAGACACATATGGTGCAGTGAAATTGCCATCCAAGAAAGCATGTCCCAGCCTGTTGAGACATCATCAAATAAGATTAAAGCAAAGTAAAAATAAAAAGATAGAACGATTTTTTTTTTCTTTTTCTTGTACAGGGAACATCTGATGAAAGTCACTGAGGTACTTGAATGCTTCTAAAGGTTTTGCAACCATTTCTTTACTTTGCCTGGTTAAGAAAAAGGCAGAAATAACAAGCCACTATCTCCTTTTTCTTCTTCAAGTTAGTGAAAAAATGTATTTCATAATCAACCTGATGTATGTGAATGAAATACAATAATGCCTTCTCTGCTTCTGAGAAAACAACACTTAAATGCACAAAAATACCCCAGACCCTGCACTGGTGGCCTCTCCACTAGCATCTCTGAGTTGTACATGCTAAAAAGGAGCCATGACAAAGTAGTCAGGCTACTAATGTACCAGTCAGGACCTGGGCTTCATAATCCTTGGGGGTCCCTTCCAACCCAGTATATTCTCCATTCTGTGATTCCATTCCACAGAAGGGTCCAAGTTACCTCCCAATCAGCTTATTCAGGTGTCTCTGGCTACCAACTGCTGCATTAAATTAAAATTCATCACCTGACAAATCCAGAAGTCCGAGCTGCAGGATTTAAATACATGTGGAACTGCTGCATGTTTTCCTTACACAGGATAAGGCCTCAGGACACTGAGCAGGATGAAGATGACTTTACAGGTTCTTTCCCTTATGAGGTCCTTTCACACATTAAACAAAAAGGATTGGGCACAGAAATCCCAGCGCATCACCACTTGCGCTTTCCAGTGGTCCTTCAGGACAAGCTGGAGGACCAAGGTAGAACTGTTGCAGCAACAAGAATCAGTGAGAAGCAACTTGGCAGCTCCTCTCTACCGCTTTGAAATCAGGCTCTAGGAATATTCCACCTCCCACCAGGAAAGCACAGGCAAACACAACACAAACGGTATGTTCTGTTCTCTAAGTAAATAAACAGGGGTCTGCTCAAGGCCAAAAAGAAACCCCAGACGGCAGGCGGAAGCTCAAATCAAATTCACATTGTTGATCATCAGAGAAGTTCAGGGGGAGCTTCTGATCCCCACAGAATAATCTGCAAAATGGGTCCAGTTTGAGAAAAAAGAACATATTTTGGGCACTTCTCTGCCAACCTCCCCAGTTCGAGCTGCATGTCCAGGTCTTGTTTCCAACGCTGTCACTGGACTGCAGGAAAGCAACAATGCATCAGTAGCAGAGATTATCCCTGGCCTTAATAAGCTGTTGTTGGCTTTCATAACAACTGCAGCCTAGGCCGAGTCACACCGAGCTCAAAGACAATCTTACCAATAGCCTGGAGCAAGGATTATAGAAACAAGAATCCAAGGGGGGGTGGGAGGGAGCAAAAATCCCAAGGAACAGGGGCTAATGTAAAATCGTTTACATATTAACCTTCTTCCCTTCTGACAGTGGTCAAGTTCTGATTCAAAATACAAATTATCTCCAATTACTTCAAAAGAGGCAGTCACAGAGCTGTCACTTAACCTTCACCATCTGTTTGGCTCAAAAGCAAGCTGTACAGCCTGCCACTTTGACCTCATCTTTCTCTTTCCACACTGGACAAGCACCAAAAGAAGAGAAGATGGTTTATTGTTCTCCCGAGAAAACTCCAGCCCGTGGGGAGAAGGGCTCAGGGTGCCGGAGGGGAGGGGAGGGCAAGCTCTGGAGGTGACTTCATTTAACTCTTCAGGGGGATTTCTTTGGGGAGGATGAGTTTGCAAACCTTCCTTGTTCCTGCCAGCCCGTCCCAGAGATGGGGTTTGTTTAAAGTGGAGCCTCTCTGCAAAGAGAGCTGCGAAACAACAGGGTGGGGGAAAGTCAGGCACTGATTCACAGCGGATTCTGGCTGTGGCAGTTCTGTGAATCCAGTAGCCAGATGTACGCAGGGAAATATCAGCTATTTAAGATGTCAAAGGGACAATAAATCCTGGAAATGAAACAGCTTTCTAGCAAAGACAGTAACACAAAATGTTTGGGGAAAAAGAACAAAACCCAAAAACCCCAAACAAACCAACAGGAACCCCAAAGAGTAGAACACGAAAAGGTCTGGGAAAGCACTGCTTAAAAGTCATAAATCTGACCTCACTGTAAGCTAAATCAGAGTTACCACTACTTTCAGCTGCACAGATCTGACCAAGGCTGCTCCCAAGCTGCTCATTAACCGCTGCATATTCCAGCCCCTCTCCTGGCTCCGGGGGAAGGCAGGAGCTGAGCTCAAACTCACCCTCGAGCAGTGGCAGCACGAAGGACCCAGGACAAATCCCCCCCCCCGTGAGGTGTCAGCAGCTCGGGGCGCAGAAGCACAGCCTGCAGTGCAGAGGTGTTGGGAATAAAGCAAATCTGTTGGAGAAAAGAGATTCCAGAGGGGCTGGAGGGCACAGTAATAGGGTGCAAATTTCTGAATGCCTCATGGTTTATGGGCAGCTTCTAATGCTTCTGCCGAGAAACATTACAGCATTTCCACTGGCTCTGATCTTTATTTTTAGTTTTATTACCCACTGCATAGCAGGTTTCTTCAAGAGAGAAAGAAAGAAAGCAGATCCCTCTGTAAACAGGAGCAACTCCTGAACGTTTCACATCACAGTGGTTTAGCATGAGGATAATTCCACACGTGAAAGCAGCTCCGAGAACAAACATCTCTGTAGCTGTGCAGCTGCATGACCCTCCTGGCATCATTTGGCATGGGGAGGGAAGCCCCTTTTCTTGTCACACAGCATTTAACCCAAGAAACACACGCCACAGTGCACATGAGCTGCAAAGTTCCCATTTCCAGAGCAGATGGTAACAAGTCAATTAAACACGCAGCACTCGGGCACCGCTAATAGCAGCGAGAAGCTCTGAGCATTCCCATCGGTGGGGGAAAGGAAAGGGCTGCAAAAGGTGCCGAACCAAATAATGATCTCAAGCAAACAGCTCTGACTTCCCAGAATCCAAATTCCTTTGCTACCTTTTTATGAAGGCAAACAGAATATTGAACTCGATTTGCAGTTCAGAAGGGGCAGGAACGTCCGTCCCCATGCTGGAACTGCCTGACACCCGCCATAGCCACGCTGAAATGTTTAATTTTACTTAAAACATTCTCTCAGGCCTATGTATTATTTGAAGTATAATGTACAGAATTATCTAATGAATTCTCAAATCAAATACTCTCATTTTGCTGCAGGCCATTTCCCGAGAACAAACTAAAGGCACACAGGCTGCTCTGTGTGCCTGGCTGTTGAATTTAAACAGATGTCCAGTGGACATCAGCCTCGCTCAGATTACCTCTCCCATTCACTCCTCTCTATCTCCGGCCAGTGCAAACCCCCTTAAATTAAAAACAAACAGAGAATTGAGATAACAAAAAAATACAGCAAAGCTTGCAGGCCCAGAAAGGCCCGTGGTGGATCGTGGCCGTGCCCTTGCTGTGCTGAGGGCCTGGTGACACTGAGAGCGTCGCCGGGGAGCAGCATCTGGCTCTGATTAGGTAACAAGCTGTAGCATCTGCAAACTTGTCACTCCTCGGCCCACAACAAAGCCCAGCCAGCAGATCTGTGTTTAAAAAGGGAACTGGCTGTTGGGTTTTATAAGACAAACATTATCTGTTCCCGTTGCAGGGTGCCGTTTTATTAAATGCCGGCTAGAAGAGGAGAAATTAAATGTGCTTGTTACATTTTACTTTTCATCTCAAGGAAAAAAACCATTTGGTTTTGTCTGTCAGAAACCTTTTTACTTGTCTTTCCCCTGTGGAAGGGCTGAGATACCAGCAGAGCTTTCACATCCCTCAGTGAGCAGCCACTGTGACCCTGGGGTGCTGCTCCTACAGCATTTCAGTTTTCTCTCAACAAAACAAATAAAATAAAGTGTAACTTCCATGCAGCGAATCCAGGAGTGGTGAGGATCGACTCCCCCAACAGCTGAATTAAAATTCACTCATCTCTGTGTTTTCACTTAGACACTTCAGCAGTATATTTGACTATGAAAGCTTCTATATTTCAACTTTTTTTTTCTTTCACTTTTTTCTTGGTATGTTGGAGTTGGCCTTTTTCTCTGCTTCTGCCTCACTGAATGACAGCTACAGTCCTCAGCGCCTCTTCTGTACCCTGAAATGTATTTATACTTCTCTTTTGAAAAAAGAAAAGAGAATACTCTGTGCCCCATATAAGACCGAAGTTCAACATAACTGAGGAAGAACTGAGGAATATTAAACCTGAAAAGTCAAATTTCTGTCCAACCTCACAGTTATTTTTGAACATCTAAGGGAAACCACCTATGAGCACCTCCACAAAACAGGGACCTGTAAAACTAAGCATTAGTCAAATCAGCAGCAGAGACTTAGCACAGATCCCTCTACATAGTTCAGGGAATCAGACAGAAATCCATGGAATTTAAGAATTCCTCAGTTTGAGTAGTTTGCTTCTGGCAGCTCTTCCTGTGGTGCCCCAGTCCCTCTGGAGCCCAACCTGTGTGGATGTCAAACCTGGCTCCAGGTCTGCTGGTACTTGGCACAGCACACACAAAAATACACCAACAGGCAGAAGTGACAAAACCCAGGACAGCCTCACCACAAAATACCAGCAGAAGGAGAAAACACTATTTTTCCCATACCCAAAGTAAAGCAGAACTCCAAAACAGGACTCTGAGGGGAAAATGTAGGTGTTACAAGAACTTGTGGGTGCAGGGCCTTTGGTTGGCTTTTTTCAAAACCTTGCTAAGAGATGTGGCCTATTTATTAGCTGTGAAATACAAACCACGTTATCAACCATCTTAAGGAAATGGATTGATGTTAAGTGATACTTGAGAATCTGCCCCGTAGCAAAGCTCCTGCACCAGCACAGACAGATAAGCAGAAAATCCTTCCTGCAAACACAGCCCTGATACAACATAAACCGGGCAGCAGAGCTTGGAAAGGCACTGACAGGACTTACGGGCCTGGAACACTTTGGTACACATCAGACTGATGAGAAAAGAACAATTCCTAATTAGGGTAATTATCCCAAATGCTGTTACATAAGCTGCAGCTCTAACTCTTTTTGTTAATAACCCAAATCAATCTCCAGGTCACCTGAGCCAGAGGATATATAGAATAAAATCCCCTTCTTGCAAAATTAGGTATTGGTTTCTTCTGAAAAACGGTATGTGATACAAAAAGTAATTGATGTGTTTGGTGTTTTAGCAATCCTTGCTGCTGCGGGATCACTGAAATGGCGCGATGAGAACTGGAATGGGCTGGAGAAACCCCTGGGAACAGTCTGATGGGAGCCAAGGCTGCTCATGGAGCATGGCTGTGTCTGGACACAGCCTTCCATCACCACCACCCCCACCAGGCGCTGCTTGCCATGGAGACAGCCCTTCTCACCCTGCACAAGGAACCTCACAGCTCTGCAGTTGCTCTTTTCCTTCTGGTTTCAGAGCTTTTTGAACGCTGACAACCCTCGGGTCAGAGTGCCCCGAGTCCCTCCACACCCCACTGCTGGTGCCTCCTCCGTTACAGGGGACCTGGGGGTACAACTCAGGTATTGAATTTTGCTTCTATCCCGCTTCTCTATTCAAAGCAAAACAGTGTCTCCCAAATGCCTCAGTTCTCTCAGTGTTACAGCCTTTTTCCCAAACTGCTGTGATTGCCATTACAGAAATGACGGAGCCGGCGTTCCCTGACAACCATTTTAAGTGCTCAGCACAAGGCCGTGCATTCCAACAGCAACATGGTTTGTCCATTATTATGATTTATTATTTTTTGCATTACAGTGGTACCCAGAGGCCCCTGCCAGGGTTCCTGTGCTGGGCATGTACAGAACACACAACACACTGATCAGAAAAACCTGAAATCAGCCTAAAGAGTCCCAAACCCGTCTCTCTGGATATTGCCTTGCTCACTGCATCCTAACAATAAGAATTAGAATTTTTTTCACAGTACTAAAGATTTAGAAGTCTCCCAGCACCTTGATCACCTGTGAAATCTTACAGCCAGGATTCAGTAAGTCCTTTGGATCCAAGGACATGCAAGGTACTTGTAAGCACCAAGATGACACTAACCGGCCTGCACCAAATACAATAATCAAGCAAAGACATGATTTGATGTGATTCTCTCTCCTTTAGCTGAAAAAGAAAGCCCAAAGCAGCTGCTCTAAATGAGAAAAAGTATTCAGAAGCACAGCAAACAAAAAGAGCAACACGGCCGTGGATGCACAATGTTGCAGGGAAACAAAGGAAAGGTGAGGAGATGGCATATATCACCCTGGGAAGCAGGACTGGAAAAGCCTCTCCTATCTCTACAAGCAGCTGGGGATGATTCACAGTAGATTTTTCTGTAATAAAATTCCCTCACGTTTCTTTACTTGGAAAACTCAGTTTATAGGTCAGTTAACAAGTATTAAAACCACAAGAGAACATGAAACGCACCACCTTTTCCTTTTGATCCTTTTCCCTTTTGGATGAAAGTTTTGAAGTTGGGAATATAAAATCCCTGAATTTTTGTTATGTTTTATGCCTCCACGAAGGCATTAAAACACCAGTTTGTGGGCTGAAGAAATATCCCCTAACTCGGGGGGAATTAAAGCAAGCTGTCCTCGGCACAGCCCTGGTCGCCAGGTGTGCTTGCTCCCCAAATGGAACACCTCATTTACAAAACAAATCTGCCTCCAAAATTACCTGCCCCTCTTGATTGCTGCAAATGTTTTTCATCAACCTGCACCGGGTCTCTCCAAATTTACAGCATCGGCTACAGGAGTCGTTGTAGGAGGAAGAGGAACGGCAGCAATGTTTAAAAGCCATTAAACAAGCCGAGGGTCCCCACTGAGAGTGGCCGGGCCTTGGGTGTCCCTTCGTTAAGGCCGCGTCCTGCTGGGCACACGACACAACCCACCATCAGCACGGAATTGCCTTGGCTTAAAGGTTTTAAAGGCCCCGTTCTCTTGCAGGATGCTTCGGTTTTGAAATCTATCAAAGGAATCTCAAAACAAATTACATGGTAAATTATTATCTGTGTTCTGGCCTCCTCTCTACACCCCACTGTTCGGCATGAATGGCGATGGGAGAGCCCTTGTGAAAGCCGGCCAGATAAGCAGATTACAGAGTGTCAGGTGCCTCGGGCTACTCGGAATTTCACAGCCAAACTTCCTGGCCGAATCCGTTCATCTCCCGAACGTGGGTCACAGGCTATTTCAATTAATGCACCTCTAATGACCGGCGTTTGTTCCTTAATGGGAAGGGAATAAATACGGAACACACAAAACAGCCACAGAGAGCAGAACGCTCTCCCCTCGCTCTCACCGGCGTCACTGCCTTTGGCTTCTCCAACCAACTCGCAGAGAGCGGAACGGGCTTGTGAGGAATAGAGAATTTCTATCAGAAAGAAACCTTTTATGTAGCTTTCCTATCATTACCCACGCCTTTCTGGCAGCTCTCAGTGTCCTCTAGATCCCAGTGTGCTGCCTAACAAGACCTGCTATGAAAACAGAATGCAGAAAACAAATTAGCATTTTGGAAATAAAAAGCCTGGCTTTTAATCCTATTAAGATCATGGTTTTTTTTTTTTTTTTTTTTCCCTAAGTTCTCCGAAAGATATACTGATGTTTCCATTACCATAACTGCTGAAATCAGCATTTCCTTGGAAAGAAGTTGTTAATATTTGGAAATGGTCGGATTTCCGATCCCGGATTCGATTGTTATTCTGCGCTACCCCGCGAGTGCCAAGGTCACGGGGAGATTCACCTGCACACCGAGCGAAATGAATGCGCTCGGCCACAATCCATGTATAATTTAACATTCTCCTCTCCAGTACCACCATGCATTCCGAAAAATATTTTATTACAATAACAAATTGGTTTCAAAATCATGCATTATGTATCCTGAAATTAGGTCTGCCAATGAAACCTGGATATACAAACACACCAGCAGCCATGCAGGGCAGCGCGAACACAGGAATTATGGGTTCTAGAGGGGCTGAAAGGAACAATTAATTCTTCCCCTAACTCTAAAAAGTCCTTTTTTATTACTTTAATCTGCATAGCTAAAAAGAACAAAACAATCAATTGCTGCGAAATGCATTTAGGAATCCAATAGCATGTCTTTTTCTAGATGTCTTCATAGAAAGGAAATGTTTAAGTGCAAAGTGCCCAGTATATCAAAACATCCATTGGGGACTGCAGTTCTCAAGGGCAGGGCTGGGAAAAATAATACAAAGCTCCTCAAATATTTAAAAGAGTGTTAGTTATTTTTCAAACTTTACCATTGTAACATTTTAAATGTGGGGATTTTTTTGCAGATCAAGCTCCTCCAAATATTTCAGATCAATTTATAAAAAAATTCCTGCTAAATTCTTGATAAATAGAAAGAGTCCTATACCATTTCCTTTTTAGTTAGTTAGAGTTAAAATTTTCATAATATTGCTGAATTTTCAGCAGCAAACACTGTGATGTTAATGCACTTTCATGATAGACGGTTGGTTCTGATTTGCAGGTTTCATTTTAAGTTAAATTTACATTGATAAGTTCTCCTTTTACAGCCCAAATATCCTTTTTTCTCATGCAAAATAAGCATGTTTCTTGGTCAACTGACATTTTGTTCAAATGGACTTGAGGTAGCTATTTATGAATAATTAAGATTAAAATGTTTCTGTGATTCCCTCAATGCTTTTTTATTTTAAAACATTTATATCATGTCAAAATGGACTTATTCTTCCAAAGGTAACTTTCCATTAAAATAATGGAGAAAATGACATTTCTAATTTTGATAATAGCCCTGAGTTCAGAACGAAAGTCAGAGCTTCCTGCTGCAGAGCATGAAGGGGTTTAGGATTGAAACCATGATGGGAATTCTTTGTAATGGTGTTAAAATCCTGGATTTGAACTATTTACAACATGACAAATAAAATCAAGTACATTTCCATTTTAAAACAGCAGCCCTGACAAAACCTTTATTTTGGACTCTGTTTCACTCGGTTAAAATGATTTGTCTTTCTGTTCTTTATGGTAAGAGAGTCTGGCAGATATTGCTATTAATTAGACTTTGTTCAAACTTTAGGAACTATTTTCATGAATACCTTACAAACGTCTATTCAACCTGGATGATAGTAATTTCATTTTTATTTCAAGAAGCAAAAATGAAAAATTCCCTAAACCCAGTGTTTTGCCACAGGAAAGGCAGAAGAGATCGAAGCCCTTACATTTGTAAGATATTTTAATTCAGTAAATATTGCATAAAACAAGACCCTTTACTCTGCCCTGTTTGAATCCAAGTGCAACCGTTGCCCTCAGCCGCTGTTTGTCTGTAATTTCGTTGAGCTGCTCTGATCTGACCAGACACAGCTCGCTCGGGAGCAAAATCAGGAGAAATAATTTAATCTAATCAGGATATCTGAGAATGGGAAACGTTTGCAGCTTAATTTGGGATCTCTTAAAAAGCCTTTTGTAGTGCTATTTACCGACACGCTGAAGCTTCGCTCTTAAAGCAATAATTAACAAATTGTTGACAGAAATTAAATGTCCCTATTTTAAACAATTTTGCTGTTCTTCCCCCTTTCTTTCCCGAGGGTGAGCCTGACAAACAGGGAAACCGAGCCCACCATTAACAGGGGAACGCCACTTTCCGGGGTGGTTTTTGCAGTAAAGAGACGTGATTCATATAAGTAATAAGCAAACCCCACGCTCTGGATTTTTAAATGTCCTGGCTCGTAATCCTGAGGTTAAATGATTAAACCCATCCCTGCCTCTTTGCTCTGGCTGCAGATACGTTCCCTTGAATTTAGCTGTGGGCAATTCGAAGCTGAATGGGAACTGCTCTTTTATTTGTTATTAAAGTCCCTTGCTATCTTTCAGAACTGTTTGTTACACAGATCTGAGCACATCCATGTATTAAGAAAATACACTGAATAAAGACAAGGTTATAAAAACCAGATGAAAATCACTCGCTGTTCATTTTCACGTGGCAATTTGCTTAACGAAAATGATCAACGGCAATACCTTGAATCAGTAAATACCACCATTATCTGTCTTGTACAAATTTAAGTACAAAACAAAACTATTTCCCAAACACTGCATGTAATCCTGAGGGAAAAGGATGTGCAGAGGCAGCGACTGGGGGGGCCTGGGCTCTGGCCAGGGACATCACCACTGGGCTCTGCTCACTAGGGAGGGTTTGCTGCTGAATCCATCATGTAGGTTAAAGGCAGCAGCCACTGCAGACCCTCTGCACAGCTCTGACTGGCAACAAGCACATCTGGAAGCTAAAATGGAAGCAGGTTTCTCCATATTTTTCCCACTCAGGATGCTGGAACTGGCTGGCGAGAGGCACAACACCGGAGAAACGCAGGCTCCTAACAGGATTAGAGGCAGAGGGAGAAAACCCAGCCCCAAAGCACAGCAGTGTTTGCCAGTGCAGTTGTGTTTTGTTCATGAAATAACCCCGGTATGATTTAGTGCTGTGAGCACAAAGAGCTGAGTGCAGCTCAGGGAGGGGCTGGGGCTGCCTGGGAGGGAGCAGCCCCTGCTCTGTGTCCTGGTGTGACACTGCCCGAGTGGCTTTAGTGTGGACATCAGTCTGGGGTTGGATCCATTCCTCAGTTTCTCCTTTAAAATAGCTTTCTGTTAAATGCAGCTATATTAATAATGATTCCTTTAGGGTGTTGGAAGTCAACTGATGAATAGTTGTGAATTCAACGGAAAAGTTACAAAAACCCCAAGAACTTTATTTTACCATGATTATCTACTTGGCAGAGACTCATAAAATTGTCTTATTTCACATCAATGAAGTTCTAGGAAGACTTCACCCTATGTTCAAAACAGAGTTCTTAATATCTTTGAAGAGTAAATCAAATGTTTTCCTTCTCCTTCTTATTCCTGCCTTACCTTTCCCCCTCCCCTACTACTAGAAAACAACCTTTTCTTTGACTTCACTATATGTCTTCACTTCTTCTATATTTTAATATTCATTCACTTCCATGCTTTTTGTAAAAGTTTTCTTTCCACAAATGTTCTTCCAGCAAGCAGAACCAGAAAATGAGATTTACTGTTTGTTTGCCAACAGTCATGAGCATTCAGGAAGGTTTCTTCCAATACACCACTTTTACACCCAAGTTTACACAATGACATTTAGGCAAAACTAAACCTGGATGCTGCTGGAGTCCCTTCCAGTCCAGCAGGAATTTTCTGTCACTTGCTCTAGGTTTTATCTCCAGATCATCACTGAAAACTTCTTTCTCAGGGTAACAGTTGAGGAAAGTTTGCTACCTCTCTTCACTTCCAAATCACCAGCTCTTGTGTGTGATGAGTTTGGGGTGAGAAGTCAGGCAATGACGGTGATGGAGCCACCTTTATCTTACCCCTCTTGCCTTGGAGGCTTTAACCTCCCATGTCCCTCTGTCCCCACAGGAGCTGTGTGGGCACAGCCCAATGCCCTCTGCTCCCACAGACACTCCCTGGCTGCAGCAAATCCAAAGAGAGGGATTCAGGAAGTGACTACCTGCATTTTAGAGGTTAAGGATGCGGCGCTGTCACCGCCGAGGCCCGGGTTCGATTCCTGGTCAGGGACACTCCCCGGGCAGATGGAGCTCGTTAGCCCTGTAAGGCAATCCATCTACGTCCTGAGGACCTCGCTGCCACTGCTCAAGCTCGCTTGGCCCCGGCAGATGAACCTCAGGATTAAAGGGTGGGCTCAGTTCCGCGCACACTGTGTCTCACCTAAAAAATCCAATGCACAGGCTGGAAGGTGGAAAGACCTTCCCCGGATCTTCGTTCGCGAAGACTGGCCATTATATATATACCTGCATTTTAAGCAGCAGTTCTGAGTGTCCTGCCACATCCCCCAGCAGGACCCAGGCCAAGTGACTTTCATTTTCCTGGTTCTGTGTTTATTGGGGCTGATCAGCCACAGAGTCCATAGGAAGGAGCCATTTTTCAGCATAACAGGTTTACAGTAAAATGAGATTATAGTTTTCTAAATCCCTCAGATAACCCTACATCCCATATGTGCAGAAGGGGACATTGCCTGCAGTGTCCCCCTTTAAGGAATAGCTACTCTGCATCTCCCCCTTCTCCAACAGTTAAAGGGCTTTTTGCCATCAAACTATTGGCATGTGATTGTCACTCCATCTCCCTCCTCAGTGCATTTATTGAGTCCCCTGAGGTCCCTTCCCCTTCCATAAAGGAAGGCCTAAGAGACTGGGTAGATGTTCCTGCTATTGTCCACGAGAATCCAGAGGCCAGCAGCAGACGCTCCTGCAAGTTGTGATCTGGGTCCCCTCTGAGCCTGGCACCCAGACACCCCTTTCCCAGGAGCAGGGAGCAGGACAGCAGAGCTGGAGCAGAAGGGAAGCACAGGTCTAGCCTGAAAAGATTATTTTTAGATTGAATGAAATACACCGCCCACAAAGACAGGGAGAGCAAGACCTTGGGAAACCATGGGACTACTTTCTTTCTCTGATTTAAAGGAAAACACTGTTTCCTCTTGGCATTGTTAAAAAACAATTCCCATTTAAGCAGTGACAGGCAGGACTCTGTAATCTGTACATACAATTTAATCCTTTCAAGAATCAGCAGAACCCACATCAATCAAGCCTTCATCAACTTGTAAAAACAATATTTTGATTCAATCAGATTCAAAGCCCCGAAATTCCCAACTAATTAATGCAGGGTCACTCGGAGGCAGTGAGGCAACGGCGAGCAGAGTGGTCAAATATTTACCCCTCACCACAGTAGACATTAGGACAACCAAAGGACCTGGAGAGTGGGCAGGAATAGATAATGTGACTCTCGCTGCAGCAGGTTTCATTCACTGAGAGTATTTGGATAAAGAATTATTACAAAGGAGAGGAAAAAAGCAACTGAAGCCTCTGCCGTGAGCAGCGTTCTCACATCCTGCTCAGGGGCTGTGAAATGGGCAGTGACCCAGGCAACATCCTTCCCATTTTTGGATTTTTAACATGCATGTCTCCAGACAGTTGAGTTGCTTTGGTTCTAGTCCTGCCTTATAACATTCACAATAAATTATATTGTAAGAATGTAGGCAGCAAGAAATTACAGAAGAGTGCAAAGCACTGAGACCTTCTGCCCTGCCTGAATTCCTAGAAATTACACTGGACTTCAGCTTTTTCCTTTAAATATCTTTAAAATCCATGCCCAGCATGCAGGATATCCTCTGCATAGAGTGCGTTTCCCCACTGTGGAGGTGCCTGTGTGTGCTGCCGACACTGCCAAGCCTCCTGCCTCCCCCTGATTAGGGGCAGTTCATTTAGGCAGCTTTAAACTTTGCTTGGGAGGACATATTTTGTGTATGTTCCCTTCCAAAGCTAAAACATTTTAAAATGCAGTCAGTAAAGAGTCAGAGTTGGTTACTGCAGAATATGGAATCCTATACACATGTCCATGGGGCCTGTGTGCAGCTGAGGGAGTTCTTTGACCTCACGTGTATGGAACAGAGAAGCTGTGGCTGCCCCATCCCTGGAAGTGTCCAAGGCCAGTTTGGATGGGGCTTGGAGCAACCTGAGATAGTGGAACATGTCCCCGCCCAGGTGGGAAAAGATCCTTCCAACCCAAACCATTCTGTGATTCCATAATGCTCTGGATAAAGACACTTTAGATTAATGATGACACATATTAATTCGTGCTCTTCCTTGCACAACAAAGTTTTCAGAAAGTTTAAGAGCAACCATTTAATAATTCCCAATTTTTACACTACCTATGCTCTGAGACAACTTGGGAAGGAATTATATGCCCAGAGGAATTTTTAAAAAGCCATTTTCTAGAGCCTGTGTTGTTGGTATTTCACTGCAACAACAGTCAGTGCCTGGTTACACCAAATGGGTTTCAGAAGGATGCCCTGATCACACGCCTGTGGAAATGGCAAAAACCTGGATGAAAGCATCTCCTCTTTAACTTACATTACTGCCACTACTCAGCATCACAAAACAATACATGGAATCCTATTTGCTTTCCCAGACTCCTGGGATTTCCTTGTGTTTGCACTTCACAACCGCCCATCAAAGAAGCTGCCTAGGTCGATTTTGGGACAGTTTCCCATTCTTACTCCAAGTGCTGGAACAGTCCTGAAGTGTGGGGGATCCTAAAATTATTCCAGACTTAAAAATCACAATCACAAATGTCATTTGGGCCCTGGGTTGACCTTTCCAGCAGATTCTGACACATAAAGGGAAAAGCAGCCGAGGCACTGGGGCCGTGTGAGGGCTGCTGCAGCTGCTGAAATGACGTGCAAACGAACTAATGGTTCAAAACCCCGCCCTTTCCAGCCTCTTCTACACTCCAGCTACTACAGAGAGAAAAATTCTGGCATGGAGGTGCTATCCCTTCCATTTTTTAAGAAAGACAAGTCTCCTCTGGAATGCTTCCTGGTCCCAGTGGTGGCACCAAGGGGTGTTCCCAGGCTGAGGGTCCCTTGGCAGCTCCCAAGCAGGGCACAGCTTTTACTTCTGTCCCTGACCGGAGGAAGGGACATCAGAGGAACTGACATCAGAGGAGATGCCAGTGGTTGAAAGGCAAGCATGGGATGAACATTCTTTCCATATATCCATTTTTCCAATGTACATCCTCCAGGTTTCCATTCAGCCAGGCAATCAATGCTCATGGTAGCAAATTTTCATGTTGAAATTACATCTCTTTTTGAAAGCGTCAGTGTTTCAGTTTCACCTTAGACATTAATCCAGAATCTAATCCCTAACTGTTGGTGAATATGCACATTTGGGGAGTTATTCTAACCCTGACCCAAAGATCTTCCCTTTGGGAGCATTCCTTCCATGACTCTGCAAACCAGCCTGAACTGCTCCCTGAGGCAGCACAGTGGGATGAGGCTAGTTTTAAGTTCTAAAATATAACAGAAAAATTATAACAATAAACCATGGATCAACGTACTAAGTGCCCTGGATATTAACAGAAATGTACCTTACACACAGGAGTTTTAACACTTCTGCCACTGATATTTCAACATAGTAAGGAACAGAAATTAAGGAAGTTTGGAACCCCAACCGGCAAGGGATATTCCGAGGAGGAAATGCTTTTTACATCATACTTCAATGCAAAGTGTGCTCCAGATATCAAACCCTTCCCATTTTTTTTCCCCAGAACTTCTCACAAAGAACAGGATGATTGATTCAGCACCAGAACAATCTCTCATCATGATGCCTCTGAACCATTTTGGCTTCTGATCCTTCTGTGCCTGTGTCCCTCCTCAGTCACCAGAACTGTCCCCTGGCCTTGGGGCTCTCCAGTTACTCCGTTTTCTCCCCCTGGATGCTGCAGGCCACCAAATCCATCCTACCCCTTGCATTTGGACTGAAGGCATTACCCTGGCACACTGCCCTGCTTCCTCGAGTCAGCAGACCTGTCACCTGGCACTGTTACCGTCTGTCACCTGGTGCCACTGCTACAACAGGTGCCACCTTGCCCTTCGAGCCCTCCACACGGTGCCTCTCACTTCACCCAGCCTCTGCAACCAGCACTCCCCTTCGTCTCTACTCCACTGACATCCACCGTGGCGTCAGGATCAGAAATTCTTCTGGAAATTAATTTTTCTCTCACTGTCTAAAAGAACTGATTTATTTAATTTTTTTCCCCACCAGAAATAAGGAGCTTAAATAGCAGCAAGATGGGCACATGCCAAGAGCAAGCAACTGTCACTGCTCCATGGGCTGCCTCGTTTTTCCCTCCATGATCCTCACTATGTATCTCAAATCAGACCGTAAGCTCTCGGAAGTAGGGCTTGGTTTTTCTACATGCTCCAGTAAAACAAATTACATAATAAAAATAACTGATGTTTGAAATGTAATTGGTCACTAGAATTTGCAAATCAGTAAGATAAAAGTAGAACAGCTCTGTAAATCAGGGGGTGATGAATTGGCCCAGAGTGAAATAAGCTGAGCAGCCCCTGTCAGTGTCCCCCACACGTATATTTACAGTCCAGAGGCACTTGCCTTCGGAGGAGAATTTGTGGATTCTGGATTCTAATCTCCAAAAGCAAAAGACTCCACATGGAACAGATGGATCATCAGCACAGGGTGTGTAGGCAGTGCAGAATCACAGAAGGGGTTGGGTTGAGAGGAACCTTAAAGTTCACCTCATGCCAGCCCTGCTGTGGGCAGGGACACCTTTCACTAGGCCAGGTTGCTCCAAACCCTGTCCAACCTGGACTTGAGCACTCGCAGGGATTTCTCTATTGTATGGTCAGCTTTGACTGCAGGAATCGATCCATGGCATTAATTCCCAGTTCTCAATGTTACCTTTACAGGTGCAGCTACAAACAAGTAATTAATTGTTCAAAGTAAGTAAGAAACAAGCTAAAGACTGCTACCATGATTAAAATTAGAAAGCAAAATCAAATAACTGCAGCAAAATAATTCTATCAAAGTAAAAAGACTCTATCAACTGGTACTGAGGAATGCAAAAGGACAGAGGGTGTCCCTGCCCACAGCAGAGGGTGGAACCAGATGGGCTTTAAGGTGCCCTCTACCCAAACCACTGTGATCACTAATACCCACTTCTGTCCAACTCAAGGCCATCAGACCCTCGAGAGCCACAGACTTGCACTGTCCCAGCCATGTGTCACATTCCACACCACAGGTTTTCCAGAACTTTCAGCAATGTGGGTTCCTGTGTGCTGGGACAGTGCTCCACAAAGACAGATATATAAAGGCTGCTGCAGTGAAGAAAGCCCCTGGCACTGCTGTTGCTGTGCAGCCCACAGGCTTCCATGGAGCTAAACAGAAGCTGTTTTCTCTCTTTGCATCTCATCTCTTTGTACAAAGTAAGCGAGAAATCTATAAAGGATTAATTAAGACAAAATGTTTTAAATCAAACCTGTCCTTCCACAGTCAAGGATTATATCCCAGCATTTTGTCACAGCGTGAGGAAGGGCAGATTCACACGGTGGGGAGGGCAGAGGCAGTGCTGAGGTGGCTCTAGCCCTTGTGTGGCTGTCACCACACAGCAGGGCTGCCCTCCCACCTCTGCCCAGCCCTGCTGCCAGCTGGGCTCTGGAGTGGAGGAAAAGCATTTTCCACAGCCCCACAGCCCGATCCCAGCTGCAGCCCTGTCTGCTGTGCCAAGAGCAGCTTATTTACCTAATAGACTCTAAAAGGTATCGAGGGAGTCATTCCCTTCAGTTGGGTCAATCTGACGTATGTAAATATGTATTTAAATTTGGTAAATATGTACAGTATTTAGAGTATGCTGAGAATGACTCTTCTGTGGAATGGGGCACCTCTTTCCAAAGGCTTTGTGCTACTCCAGGTAAATTAAACTCCATACCATGCCAATCTTGAGAGCTGGAATCTACTGGAGAAGGGATGCTCTCCTTGTGAGCTGGTGTGAGCAAGCCCTGTGGAATCCAGCAGCATCCTGACTGCAGTTGGGAATTAAATGTACTGCAATAAATGAACCAAGTGCATTTGATATGATATCTCATTTTAAGGGTAGAAATAACCATTCAGTTACACATGGGAAATGACTCATTCATGAAAACAATTCCATTACTTAAGGACTGACTGTATATATGTATCTGTGTGTGTATATATATGTATGTATATATGGCAGCTGGTGACATGGTTTAGGGGTGATTGTGGCAGTGCTGGGTTGACAGATGGACTCGATGATCTTGAAGGTGTCTCTTCCAACCTTGATGACTCTGTGACTCACAGAATCCACAGTGTTTGCCTATGTGCATGAACCCCAGCTATGGAAAAAGCCTCACAGACATGTTTGTGTTTCTCTTCTCTGCACTAAAAATGCAAAAATTTCCCCAAAATAATCTCCTCATCATCCTTCTGGCTGGAATCCCTCATAGGAGAATAAATCTGTGGATTCTACACCACTACTCCCACTGCTCTGCAACCCTGAGGTTTTTTGGACTAAGCAGCCCTGTGCTAGGGAAATAGTTTACTGAAGAGTTCTCTAAGTAAAACCATCAGCCAGCTTGAGGCACATGGGTTGGGACTCCTAACAGTTCTGAAATAAATATATTTTTGAGGTACTTATGTCAGGACTCATTTTTGTAGGAGAAGTTTGTCCATCATTCCAGTGGCTTGTTAAGGAATACTGGAGGGTGGGAGGGGGAGGGACAGGAAATCAGAATATTTCAAGGCTTAGAGAGAAGAGGTTTTGAGCCACAGCAAAAGCTCTGGAGATTTCATTTCACAGAAAATGCCTCTTTAGTCCAAGCTCACACCTCACATAGTCGGTATCGAATGAGAAACACATTAGACCACACTTATTTATATTACACCCCAAACAGCAAGTCTAAATAATTTAGGATTTCTACAGCTTGAAGGGGAAAAAAAAAAAATAAAAAAATTAGTTCCCATTTTGAAATGGTAATTCCCTTTTTGGAGTTTCTGCATACAGCTTTTCAGACATGGAGTATTTATGTATTTGTGTATATTATATATACACAGTGTGTATCTGTGCATACCCAGTCATTGATAAAGGAGGTATAAAAACAGGCAAAAACCCAATAACATGTTTACATTTTGTTAAATGTAAACAGTGCTGACACGTTTCTAAATATAGTCATTGAAATATCTTAATTTCTGTCTTCAGAAAGGCTTGTGAAAACTAATCTAACCTGCATTTCCATATGCCCCAACCAAACAACTGCATCCCTGCAATATTCAGGGAACTGATGGGTGACGAAGGGAAACGCAGGGAAGGTGAGATGGTCCATAGGAATTACAGAATTGACCTAACAACCAAAACTGTCCAAAAGGAGGAATAATTTTCATAACTATAATAAAATCAGCTTTCGCAACCAGTGCCGACACCTTCGGCTGACGGCTGTTTGCCATTAAAGCCTTCCCTTAGATCAAGTTATACAATGAAATTCAGCTTTCTGCCGCCTCCATTTTCAGCAGATTATAATGAACAACATCTTAGGTGTGCATAATACCTTTAGTAGTGTGTCAGAAAAGAAGAAAGTGCTCTTTCCAACACAAGCTTGGTTAGGGTAGGAGACACAGAGAAATCACGCAAAAAACCTCTTATGAACTAGTGTTGAATTTCAACATTCTACTTGCTTATCATATAGTATAAATAATTCACACTTGAAAATCTTCTTTTCAGAACTGTTTACTGACACAGCAAAAATCCATGTGAGGGGTTACTGACATGGCATGTAAATGCACACCTGAAGAGACTGGAGTGATCACCAAAAGGAGGAGAGAAGAATTAATCTAAAGGAGAATGTCAGCCAAGAAAATACATCCTGAGTAAATCAGGTAATTAAAAGCTCAGGGCCCCAGGTCTCCTTTGGCTCAGATCTGGCCAATGGTACACGAGCTCCAAAACACCACCTTGCAGTACAGACTTCTTCTGCCCAGGTGTGTGTCCTGGGCTGCCCTTCCCACCCACTGTGGCCACCTCCACAGCCTCAGTGACCATCACACCTTTCCCAGGGAGAAAAGCATCGAGGGAGAGAAAAGGTTTGCTACTTAACACAAAAAAAACCAATGGTTCAGAGAAAGGCAGAAAAGCTATACAAAATTTTAACTGCAATTATCTTAGATTAGAATATTTGGCTTGAAAGATCTGGAGGGTATTGTTTTTGATAAGGCAGAGTCATTTGACAAGGCCTGTCACCACTCCAGGTCTCTCTGTTGTCAACTCAAGATGAAAGGACATCACAAAGAATTAACTTCAGCTTTTAAACATTTTGAAAATGTCAAAGAGGTCATAGCTGATCTATTTCCTTATACAGCATATTCACTTGATGAAATTTGTGGTAACAATGTGTTTTTACTTTTCATTCAAATTGGTCTCAAATCCTGGTAATTGATCCCAGACTAATGAGAGCTGACAGGGCCCCGGCGCGATTGGCTGAGCTTTGTATCAATCACAGCTGCTGCCGGGCCACGCTGGGCACATTAGACTTTGTAATGGCACTAATTGGGGACTACAGAAAAACCTGCTCAAGCTCCTCCTGGAGTTTCCAGCACCATTTATTTGGTTTCCAGTTACACTAAAGCCAATTTAAGCCCTTTTATAACCAACACCTTCCTGCATGTCGGACCTATTGTTCCTGCCTTCCCACAAGCCGTCTAAATAGTCCTTAAAATATTCAGTGAGATAACTCTAAATTAAAAATGGGTCCGATCTATGAAACAGCACAAGTAAAAGTAGAATCTAAATATTTGTATTGACCTTTTAGGAGTATTAGCCAAGTCAGTAAAATATCTTAAAGGCATCTTGTTATGCATAAAGAGGTGAAATTTTTAAATCTCACTCAAATGAACATGTGACCACATTTGCTAGAAAGTGATTTTCTATTTCCAGAACAGATCAGAGTCTCTAAATACGAAAGTTACCCGTTAAAACCAGTTGAAACGCTGTTGGACGGTGCTAATTCTGCCCCCACCCCCGTACGGTTTGGAGAGAAAGGTCAAGGCTGCTGTCACGTCCCTCCCAGTGATGCTCAGAGCCCGTGTGCACCGAGCATGAGACGCTCAGAGAGCCCAAGAATCCGGCCATTTTCTGCATCAACTGGATTAATCATAACCCTCCATCTTGAGCTAAAACAAGGGATAAACACACGTGTGTGTTCGTATACAGAGAGAGAGAGAGAATACCTGACACAGGAACACGAGGGACACAACGTGGCACTAACAATCTGAAACACTTTGTATTTCAAGCCATAATCTATAAAAACACAAAAGAACAAGACAGAGACAGAGGTAAAGTTTAGAACAAGCAAGCACTAAGGTTTAGAACAAACAGATCTAATTATGCTGTTTGTTCTCCAACCTGAGATAAAAATAATCCTTAACACATTAACAGGACTCTTCAGTGATACTTCAGATATTCTTCTAAGTGATTTGTATTTGCTTAGTGCGAGTAGCTGAGGAGTGACACCGCTCACGCAGGTTTCTCGTACGTTTAAATGGAGAGGACACGCAGGAAAACATATTTTAATAAACTTCCATCTGCATTTGCAATTATACTCCAAAAAAAAGAAATAATTTACTGTAATTTTTTAAAAAATATATTTCCTTACAATATTTAGCAGACAGCATGAGGTCACATCTCCTAGACAAGCACGGCTGGCTGAAGGTTTAATAAGTGACCTGTCCCGCGAAGGTGAGCCAGGTTCTGAATGGGAACGGGAACAATTCCCAGCAGGATCTACAGACGTCACCCAAGGTGACTGTTCCAAAGTCTTTCCATTCAGAATTGTCTCGCTTGTATTTTGAAGTGTTTCACTTTCGTGAGCCACTGCTCTGCCACGGGTGAGTGTGAACCCAATTCAATTAGTCACTGGCAGCAGCAGCACTTCAGCACGTAATTACCCCAAGTGTCATCTCTCCTTTCCCAAACACGGGGATCCAGCCACGTCTCATCGCTGGGCTCACCCTGCTCACCAACAAGCCCCCTTGAAAACAGGCTGTCCAAAACATGAAGAGAAACGCGTAAATGAAACACTGATCTTAAAGATACCCATGTTTACTGAAAAATACTGCAAAAGCCTTAATTTGCCAATTTCTGTACAGAGAGCTCAGCAGGACGGGCCATGGAACAGTCCCTGCCCTCCAGTGCTCAGCTGCTGGAGAGCCAACAGGGAGAGGCTCCCACCCTTCTCTCTCAGCAGGTTTGTAAGAAGCAAAGACCACCAAGTCCAACCGTTCCACCACCACCACATTCACCGCTAAACCCTGTCCAACGTGCACGTGTCTGCAGAAAGGAGCCCTTTCCCCAGAGAGTCTCACAGAGGAACGAGGAGCTCTTCACAAATCTTATCAGAAACAGCTTTAAGCGACCCTTCCAAAATTTTCTACCAGGTTCTCAAAAGAAGAAGAAGTAAAACCCTTTTAAAACTCAATGCATATGAAAAAACCTGCAGGAAACAGCAAGGTCCCCTTTGCTTCCTCACCTTCTTTTTAGGCCAAAACATACTGAACTGACATTGAATTCTGGCACAGCAGCATCTAAAAATGGGGGAGGAAAGTCCTTGAAGAATATAATTTCCTCATAAAATTATATTTGATGGCAATAATACACATTTTCTATTTTCAGTCCTAGGATAAAAAATCAGCAAACTAACATAAAGGCGTTTCACATCCCCTGAACTCTACAGCCCCCACTTTCTTATTAAGAGGGTTTGAGGTTAAAATTGCATTGATTTATATAATCATTTGGATTCGGTGAGGGAATAAATTGAAATGAATTATGAGGTACATCTTAAGTATATGCTCCATTTTGCTGCTTGTTCAAGATTTGGATATAATACAAGGGAAAGCAACACTCATCCCATGGAATTCTCATGGATCTGTGGCAGTCCCAGAGCCAAAGAGGCCAAGGAGAGCCTCTGAAATAATATTTTAAGCAAGGGAAGATGTGATAGAAAAATTTAGTTTATCATCAGTTAATAAACAGAAATGAAAGAGATTAAGAATTAATATAATTTCTGTTAGTACATTTCTTAGTCCTGTTGTATTCACAACTGAAACTGAATTACTCTGGCACTACCATCCTCTTTCTCCTACAGTCTTTCTACTCAGACATCCTCGTCCTCTCTTAGAGCACAAGTTATTCTGGGGTAAACGAAGTTCCATTTAAAAGCTGATCTTGATCAACTGCTTTGCTAAATAGAGAGGAATTTGATTATAGCTTTCTAACCTACTCCGCATTGGTAACTCCACAACCCATTTTCACTTCCTCAAGCTTTCTGGACAGAATAACTCCCAGAAATGTGATGCTCCAGCACTAGAAATCCCAACTGCTGGAAGCTTGACACTGAATTTAAGACTATCAACACGATCCTTCCTTGTTCACTATGAGTCATGCAAAGGGCTGCGACAGAACCTGGTCCATGAGGCAGTCCATGATACACAAAGAAATGAAGCCACAGGGCAGATCATTTGCTGCTGCACAGCACTGTTGGCTCTTTGGCTTCAAGAGACCTGTTTTACCAGTTTGCTGGCCCAGAATTTCTCCCAGAACACCACCACAGTAATGACTGTGCTTGTCCAGCTCTGTCCATGTAAATCCTCTCGCATGTTTCGAGGCATTCGTTAATTACAACTCTTAAACTCTCGGTCAGTGACATCCTGTCGTGGCCAATAAAATGCAGATGGCTCCAATACTGGCGATCAGTATTTTAGGAAACAAAATACTGGACTATTCTACAGGAGTATTATTTGCTGAAGCACCAAAGTACTCCCCAGAAATCTCTTGACCAGCACTGAACTAGAATCCCATTCCTTTTGAGGATTGGAGCCAATTCCAACAGAAGGGGGGACAGTGCTGCTCATCCCTCAGCTGTGCCAGGTGATTACAGCACCCAGAGCCCCTTCCCTAAGGGAACTCTGCATTCCTGCGCTCCATGGGAATAAAGCCCCATCCCTGGAAGCACCCAAGACCAGGCTGGATTGGGCTTGGAGCAACCTGCTCTAGTGGAAGGTGTCCCTGGCAGGCAGCAAATGACTGGGACTGCTCCAAAAAGCCCCAGTCATTTCCCACGGGCCTCATAGTGGAATCTCTTATGCAATCAGAAGATATTTGAATTTTGTTGAATTTAGATCTCAGCCTGACTTTTTTTTCCATCTGCTTTTATTTTGGCATCAGACTGGATTCTTGAACAGACACAAACACAAGCAAAATCTGGTAATTTCCCCAAGCCCAGACGCACCAGACCAGGGATGTTTAAGGCCCTCCCAGTGAAAACCCCTTTGTGCTGCCAAACCAGCACCTCCTCTGCCCTTCTGACTAACCTCACTCTCAAAAAAGAGCCAGCAGACACTAAAATAATCTGCTTCTTGGAGAAGCAGATTATATTTTGAAAGTGCAACTTACTTTTTTCCCTAATTCAAAACAGCAAATGTAAAACTTAAAGACTCTTCCTAGTGCATGTTAGTGACAGGCAAAGCTCCCAGAGGGGTGACTGCCTTCAAAGACAGGTAAATGAGGGCCCATATAAAACAGCCAAGTATTGATGTTGTAGTAAAATTCAAGAAAAACACATTGGCAGACAAGTAAATTTGTCACTAATAATTTAATGTAATTTCCCTAAAATGGAGGTAATAGGTACTCAGGGAATACACCTCCAGGGTTTACATCAAATGTGCCTGTGGAAAATTGTGAAATAATATTTTTTTTAAAATGTAGATGCTTGGGCTGATATGTTGGTTTATGATGAAAATCACTCCCCTGAAATGATAAAGGGGAGGGAAAAATATCAGTTCCCAAACATACCCACCTTGTATCTTCCCAAACTGTTCCCAAAATGCCACTGCTGAGATCACTTGTCTGGGGTTTGGTTCCCCCTCTGTGCACAGTTGGGCTGTATAGTGAATTAGTATCTAAAATTACAAATTATTCTAATGAAAGTTAAAATATAAGTGGATATTTAACTTCTGAACTTAGGGTTTGGTAGAAAATGAAATAACAACAATTATGTTCCCAGCTACTTGGTAACGTTTGGATCTTATTTCCCACCTCGTGAAACAGCAATTGAGCTGAAGCTTTTCCTAACTGAACAGCAATATTTGATTCTAAATTTTGGAAAATGCAGAAAAAAGCAATGGAAAAGATAAGGGGGGACATGTCTTGGTGTTTGTAAGGACACAAGAATTAGGCTGTCAATTGCTTAGACTGTTTCCCCCCCAGTTTTATTATAAAATGACTGAAGAAAGGTTCGAATCTTGAAGTAAAATCTGTGAATATAATTACAAAGAACAGATTTATAGTTGTAGAAAGTGATAAGAAAAAGAAGCAAAAAAAAACCAGTTTCCCCACAAACTGCACCTTTTTCTCAGCATTACAAAGAGCACAGGAAAGGTCCCAAACTACCCCCCAGCAGCACCGTCCCTGGGCAGTAACAATCCCCCTGGAATGGGGAGCAGAGGCTCTTCTGTCCTTGCCAAGCTCCGAGGACAGGGATCCGTTCCCTGACTTGCCAGACAGCAAACACAGCGCAGAGAGAATCAGCACCATGGAAATCAATGGCTGTTTAAATCTTTCTCTCCCATTTGTTGTCACTGACTGTGTTTGTTGTGTTGGTCTGGGCACGTGTTTTAGGCACACAGGGGACTCGGGCACCTCTCAAACAAAAAACATCCACAAATCTTTAAAGAGCCAGAAAAAACCCATCTTTTTCCTCTTTTCCATTTCTGTTTATCTTTGCAGTATTAAAACAACAAACAGGATAGAGAAAATTCCCAGCTCCTTTGGTGAGAGCAGGGAGGCCAGACATCCAGACTCAAGGATTTTTCTTCTTCTGTGAGAAAACGTCTCTTTAAAATTGCATTACTGGCATTTATGATTCATTCTGCAAATAGTGAGGCTTCCCTGTATAAATCTGAAATTCATTTCAGATATTTTGAGTTTAATAAGAATAAAGGTGCCCCATTTTTCATGGCAATAAAGAAAGATGCACCTGCCAGGAGCCTGACCACGGAACAGATCGGGAAGATACTCACTTGGTGAAGGTAAAAGCAGAAGGTAAAAGCAGAAAAAAATAAGAACTGATACAAAAAACCCAGAGCTCATCTATCACTTCGTACTGAAAGATGCATGTAATACGATTAATTTAAAACTATAAAAAAAAGCTGCTGTTTTTCTCTTCTCCAGACTGGGAGAATCGGTGGGGCAGCAACAGAGAAGGGACTCTGCAGGCTGTGACTGGCACCGAGGTGCAGCTCAGGAGGGAACGGGCCCTACCAAGGCCAACAACCTTTGTCTAGTCAGAAAGTGAAGCTTAAGCATTTCCTAAGCGTTCACAAAATATTTAATTACACTTTTGCAGCAGCGTAATAATTAGTCTTAAATCCGACCTGTGCTTTGTGCTTTTTCCCTGCTAATTTCTTCTACTGTTTCTCTGCTCTCCTAAACAGTCTCTCCATTCAGTAACTCCCTGGAGCATATCTCTGGCACTGACATCCTTCCCAGCACGAGGAATCGCTGGGAATCTCTCTTCTGTCATCCCCCCTGCCCTGTCAGGGCCAGTTGAGCACTGTAAGTTCAGGATACGTCAGTTCTGCTGCTCAAGGAGGCTGAGAGGGGAACGCACCATGATGATACAACTCCTTAACTACACAAAGGCAAAGCCATCAAGGCAGAAGAAATGACAAGCTCTAATTTTAAGTAATCCCTTTGTAAGTGATGAGCATTTTACTAATAACACTTCAGGATCTAAATTTTTTCACTTACTCAACAAAACATTGAGGTAATTTAGGTTAATATGAGCCTTTACAGAATGTTTCATTTCTCCTGTGGCTATTCTCTAGTTTTCCATAATATTTTGTGTATGAATCCTTCCCAGACATGAAGATTGTGTAACCGTGGCGTTTGATACACATGGACACCAGCCAGGAAATTGTAAGTCCAGGCTGAGCTTCATCCTTCATTTACACCCCTGCTGAGGAGGGGAAAGCAGAGACATCAAGGTACGGACAGGGAAGGGCTTAACTTTTAATTTCCTGGATGTTATCATTTTAAATAGAAGCCTTGCTGTTATTTAAATCTGTCAGAGGGAGGTAAAGGGAGGGAAGAAAATGGAAATAATATGATTTCTTTGAGCAACAGGAGCTGGATGGTCCAAGTCATTTGCTCCAGAAGAAAAAAAAAGGACCCCCAATCCAACAACCCCCAAAGCAAAGCAACCAAAGGGCACTGGGTTTCTGGAGTTCTGCTGGATAATGGCAGATGGTGTCAAACAGCAGCTGCAGCCTCTCAGGAGTGAACCCGGGAGCCAGGTTACACCCACACAGACTGGAATGCTCAGGCCCTGCTCTCCTGGAAGCAGGAGCTGGATTCTGAGTCCTGCCCAGACAGGTGACAGCCCCTGATCCTGGAATGAGCACATGGAACACCTCCAGTTCAAGTTTTTAAGCAATGAAAAGCTAAATACTGTGCAAACATCACAGATGGCACCCAGACCTTCAGAACAACAAAGTCTTGCCATGAGCCAGTAGATCTTCATGCCTTGTAAGAAGAACACAGAAATGCTGATGTTCGCTTGGCAGGTCACCCCCAGCTAAGATGCTCTGGTATCTGTACACCAAAAAGTCACTCAATGCCCAGCAACTTCTGGTGTTCTGGTTTGGAGCAGAGCTGGAGGCTCTCACGTGCAAACATCAGCAACAGAAGTTGTATTTCAAAACTCTCAACAGTCGCTACTCATTGTTTCAACACCCAGATCTCACGTGAGAATGAATGATGTTCATTTGCACACTAAACAGCTACAAAAATTTGTTTGGAAAAAGTATAAAAGATTTTAAAGGGACAGTTTTGAACTTTATCACTTTACTTACAAAGTTACATCATAAAAGTAAGAAAAAGCAGAAGGAAGCCCTGACAAAAGAAGGAAGCTTTAACAGTTTTTCATGGACTTCAGAGTAGCTGCAGCAGCTGAAATGGGACATCGAAGTGCCAGCATAGGGAGGTAGCTCAGGCTTGGCTCTGATTTATTTCCCTCTCCTGCACAAAAGTGCTGACATACATCTCGAAGCACATTTTGACATATGAATGTACACTAGACCATTTACTCCATAGGTAATTGTACAATTTCCACTAGAAGACAATTCTCAGGTCTTGGTGAAAGAATACTTTTAGTAATGGATGACACCTGAATAATTAATTATCCCTTCCCATTCTACCCATTTCGAATCCAGGAGTCAGTTTCCTCCAAGCACTGCCTTGTATTTTCCAGAGCTCATCTTCGTTATTAACTTGAATTTCTGGGTCCAAAAGCTTATGTTTTGTATCTTTCAAAGGCCAGGAATGTTTTCTGTCTTGAATCATGTGAATATGGAATAGTCTGTAGTTCCTGTTCAATTAAAGGGATAAGGAGGATGCCAGAATCTTACGGCAGTAAAAGCTCACCAGCACAGCTCTGAACTGACCACGCTACCTCAGCCAAAGGAGAAGTTTATCAGGAAGATTTTTATCAAGAAAATTAACAAAGAAATTATCATCCCACTTTGCCACATGGTTCTTGATATTGTATTTTATTCTTTTTCTATCAGCAGCAATGGGCTTTATAAAAATCGACTGTGGAAAGAAAAGCAGCGTGTTATGTTAGGAAAACATGTAGGGACTGTGGTGACACCATCGTGGTGTCACTATTGCTGACAAAATTCACAAGGAGATATAGGAAAAACGTCCTTCCTTGCTTTGTATGAACAGAGGAGAGACAGGGACAGAAGGGATGAGAACAGATAACAGGCAGATACGTGGGAGCATCTGACAGAACATATGCCAAGAGCACTGATCACTTTAGGACTCCAGTGAGTTAAAATCTCTCAGTATCCATGTTGTAAACCAAAGCTCCCAAAGCTCTCCTAACACTCTCTTGCTGAATACAGAAAAAAATTGTTTCCTTTTCAGCTGAAAGGAGGATGGTGCCATCAAACCCTCCTGTGCCACTTCCCAAACCCCCCCTGGTGCTCCTGGGTCTTCAGCAGAGCTGGCTGGTGATTAATCAATAACTGAAGGACCATTTGTTGAAAGTGAGGACAATGTGGGATGGACAGAAAGAGAGCCCAAGGGCAAGGGCCAAGGATGGGGAGATGGGAGAGTCACTGGATGGACCAGCAGGCAACACCAGCAGGAGACCCACACGACAGACATGACATGAAGCCCTGGGAGCTCCTCTGGTGACAGTCTCCAGGCAGCTGTTGCACGACCACGTTGCCCCACCCGTGCTGTCACCTGCACCAGCTCTTCCCAGTGCTCTACACACTCCCAGGACACTGACATTAATGTTCTATTAACGAGCTCATATGATCCAGAGCAAGCAGAACCAGCAGCAGGATTTGTGAACGAGCACCGTGACAAGTATGGGAATGTTGGTCCCTGACAGAAAGAAAACACCCCCACACAATTAATTCTACCAAGGTAATTTTAACTGGCATTTCAAGTGGCACTGGCATATTTAGTTCCTGGCTTTGCACTGAGAAATGTACTGTACAGAGGAATCGCCTTCTACACTCACCAGAGAACAAACCATGGAGTATGTTTGGAAGACCTACACTTGGGAGCAGAGGCCCAAGACTCTACAGTCTGAGAGCTCAGAAGGACCCCGAGGTGCTCGGCCTTGTGGAGAAGGTTTCTCTAGTCAGGCACAATCTATTAAATCAGTACTTTTTATTTTTAAAACACTCCAGTATATCTTTCAGCACGAATTTTACAATAAACATCTATATATCATCTGCAAAGAGATATTCTTTGCACTTACTAGGAAGCCCAACTGCTGTTGGTGACATTCCTAGAAATTCGGGGGGTTTTGTATTCTGAGGCTCTCCACCAGCACCAACCCCATGTTCACCAGCAGCATTTTCCCTGTTCTCTGCTTTCACTTTAAAAGACACAAGAAATTAAAGACTGCTGGCACCCAGGAAAAGAATCAACCCTTACAATATTGTCTTCCACAGAATTCTGAACAAAGAAACTCATGTAATAATCTCTGCACCAAACCCATATTTCTACTTCAGCTGTTACAGTTACAGGAGGAAAAGCCTTAAAAACATCCAGCCCTGAAATTCCAAGAATTCAGTGACAGGGATCACACGATCCCCAGTGATGCTGTTTTAGCAGACGAGGACACTTTCTGCTAAAAACACACATCTTTTATTTATTTACATTACACACAGATCAGGCTCCTGCTCTTCCCCTACTTTCCTATTTTCACAACCTACAGTTCCTCTATTCTTTATTTTTTTAAACAAAGGTACACTTTTGCATTATCCAATACTAAAATGTACATTAATGATAAAAGATGGCCTTAAAGATTATTTGGGTTTGTCACTAAAACGGACCTGCACCCATCAATACTTACACAATATGATTTTTTTTTCTAATTACCTGCATATTTGCACAACTGTTTTACACCTTTATGATTAATGTGTTGCCTGCTGTGATCCCAACCAGACCACAAGCGTGTGTTTTGCTTCCTTTTTTTTCTGAGCTATTTGTGCTTTCTATGTCCTCTGTGAATTTCAGAAGCAAAGAATTGGCTCCAAAATTAAAACTAAGAAGAGTTTACCAAGAAAAATAATCCCATTTGGAGAACGAAGAAATAAAGGAAAGACCATAAGGTAAAATACTAATCCTATCGAAATCAGTGGCAAAACTTGTATTCACTCCATCAAGGCGACAGAATCACCCCAGAATTCCTCCCCTCTGTGCCCTTGGCACAGCCCAAAGGCAGGACAGGCACTCGAATGCTTTGCTGAGATCTGCTCACATTTAACCCTGACAGTTATAGTGATTTTCCATTCTTTAATTCAAATATTTCCATTTTTTTCACCCATATCAACCAAATAAATTACTTGTCCCTCAGGACTCTGTACAAGCCAAGTCTCAAGTGGGAAAGTTCAGCTCCTTCTGTCTGCATCAGTCCTTTAAATTGACTTCTTAGACTTTAATGAAAAAACTCCCTCCCCGTGTTCGTTCCTGGATGAGGGTTTGGCTCCGACATGAAAGGAGCAGCCTCGTGCACCCAGTAAGGGTCCGTGTCACCCCCGGAGGGAAACTCTGGACAAGGAACAGAAAACCTTTCTGATGCACCAGCAATCTGCAAAAACATCACAAAGGAGATTCTTGAGCACCTGTAAATTCACAGGTAACTCAAAAGAACTGTGTTCATTTTCTCAGCTTATCTGTGGGCAAAATAAGACCTTTTTATGAAATAATAAATTCTCCAGATGGTTCTTGCACACTGATTTGCAGCACAGGAAACACTGGAATATGCACATCCTCAATGCAGGTCGCTGACAAATTCTGAAGAGACTTCACCGGGTTTGCCAGCAATGATAAATAGACGTGACTTTTATAGGAATTTTTATATTTCTATATGTATGTGTATCACAGAGCACGCCCACCTACCAGTGTTCTCTCCATGGATAAAAGCAAGACTGCTGGAAAAAAAAAAAAAAAAGCTGTTTTTTCTTCCTGACAAACGGGCATGAAATAAGAGGCCGACATCTGCCTCTGCAGGTCATTCCAGTCAGGCTGCTGCGTGTCAGAATTCCAACTGCTCCATCCATCAATGGCAGCCCAAAAATTAACGTAGCTTGGAAACTCTGCAGCAAGACAGTAACAGCCCAATTGAAAGGCTGACCTTCGGAGAACGGCGGGGTAAGATGGAAAAATTATTTCATGCCCTGTACCAAAGCCAACACCACAGTTCAGAGGGATTTGCAGTTAATTTTTTTAGATATAAAATCAGGTTTGCTGGTGTACAGTGGTGAAACTGCAATGACAGGGAAACTGTTATAAAGGCTTTTCATTTCTAAGGCATTATCAATGACAACTACAGAGATACATTTTCATGGCATTTAGGATTTTGATTTGTCCGAATTACTGATTAAAATATTTTTCTAAAGTATAATCTATTCAGTGTTATAAACAATGCTATTTTCTTAGTGATCAACTCAGTAAAAACTACGGCTGGTCAGCCTGAAAAATCTGATTGACTCAGCTGTGATTTTTAGCAAATACACATTTCAGGTTCAATTAAAGAACCAGGACAATCTGTTTTAAAATAAACCCTCAAAATTCCAGTTTTAAGTTATTTTATAAGGGAGTCAATCACAGAGTTATTTAATCACCAGACAAACACGTCACCCCTGTGCACAGCCCAGAGCAGAGGTGCCTTCACCCTCCCAGGCTCTACACCAGCCGAGAGCAGTGATTAATCCCTTTGTTAAATCACCTGCTGACACCCAGTTAATAACTCCATAAGCTAATTGAAGTGGAAGCTTAATAACACACAAATAGCAGAAACACCATATAGCTTAAAACTTCAAGTAGTTCAATAAAATTGAACCAATTAAAAAGAAAATTCAAATAATCCAATAAATTGCCAGATCATGTTTTACATGTGCATCCCAAACTTGAGAAAGTAATTTATTTTTTCCAGGTCTTTCTCTGGAGATCATTGAAAAAGCTCACGGAGTGTTTTCTTCCCTCACACATTTTTTCCCAAGTTACAAAACATTTCCCTTTTTACACAGGGAGTTAACTCAGCAACAGAATCAAAGACACCAAGAAATCTGGAAGATGAAATTAAATAATTAGGAGAGAAGAGAGAATCTCAGTGTCAGAGTTTGCCAAAACAATAACATCTGGATATTTACTCGTTTGATTTTATACCAAAACAGAAGTAAATATGACCCTGTTCAGATCTAAATATGTTTAATGGCAAACTCAAAGTCCCAGAGAAGTAAGAGAGATCATTTCTTTCACCAATGATACAGAGAGGAGCAGCAAAATCCCAGTTTTTGATAGACAACAACTACCCAGATTTTATTCTTGACGAGACGAGAAGTTTGATTGACAGTGCTGTGAAAGGTCAAAGTTCTCTCTCATCTTTTAGTATAATAAAAGTGGTAATTAACACATCTGCACAATAAACTACCAATAAGCCATGGCAAGAACCAACCCAGAACTTTGGCCAGAGAAGCTGTGGCTGCCCCATCCCTGCAAGTGTCCAAGGCCAGGTTGGACGGGGCTTGGAGCAACCGGGATAGTGGGAGGTGTCCCTGCCCATGGCAGGGGGTGGAATGAGCTGGGCTTTAAGGTCCCTTCCAACCCAAACCAGTCTGGGGTTCTGTGAGAATGAGCTGACTGACAAGTCTGAGCAGATTGGCCTGAGAAGATTGTCCTGCCTGGAAATATCAACGCAAGTTAAACCAGCACAATACAGACTCTATTCAAAGCCAAGTTTAAGGCTTAATGCAGAATTAACTGGGCTCATTTGAATGGTACATGTTATCTAGGATGTCAGATCAGATGATTTAACACTCCCTTCTGGCCATAAAATCTATAATCAATGAAATAGTCCATTAGCTGCACTTTAGAGAGTTTCTTTCATGTTCTTGTGAAGGATCTGGGGTGGCCAAAGCTTCAATCCCAGACTCTGCTCCCTGCCTGGCTGGAGTAGGGAACTGGGACACTCCCACCCTAATCACCACTGAGAGCACAGAGCAGGCAGCTGAGATGAACTGTAGGAATTTCATGACCAAACCCACACATCAGTAAAGCTGCTGCACAACAGTAAGAAACTGGAAAAGTTCAAGTTATTCCCAGACATCTGACCAGGATAAGCAATTATTTTCCACATTTTCTCTTCAGCTGCAAAATTATTGGTTTAAGATTAAAAAAAAAAAAAAAAAAAAAAAAAAAAAAAAAAAAAAAAAAAAAAAAAAAAAAAAAAAAAAAAAAAAAAAAAAAAAGGGTCTCATGCAAGAGTTTTAACACTTTCTGGTGACTATTTAGACTTGAAAAAAACCCCTACTGTAATAAACATGATCGTTTACAGTAGTAGTAACCATATGGAGTTCTTTATAGTATCCTAGTATTTCATTCTTCAAATAAACTATGCAATTATAACACACCAGAGAAATTGTGCCATTATCTCATTATTTCCATTAAACTAATGGAAATTATTTATTCTTTTTTTGTTTGTTTTCCACAGAGTTACCACGTGACGAATTATTTTTAACTAGTCTCGAGACTTAACAGTTTGCAGTCAGTTCACAGACTTCTTGCCAATGAATTGGACTTACTGAATCCCAATTATTTTAAGGGGAAAAAAAGTCTTTCTTAACAATAATCCTTGCACCAAGCGAAGGTATGAGGAATATTCCCCACTTATTGTGAAGTAACGAAAGCTGCAGTCAGTGTCCTTTAAAGGACCTTTAAAGGAAACTCTCCCAAGATTAATCTGTAACTGAGTAGGACTATTCTGAAAAAGTAAGTTTTCACTCCTGTCTGCTGGACTCTCCCAAAAGGGTCCCGTGGGAGAAGCTGTTTAACTGAGAGAAGCAACACTGATTCCCAGACAAGGGAAAGCCATAAATTTGCTCTATGATCAACATTTCTTTGATTCAGGATGTTGACCTACTACACAGATACGGGAGATGTAACTAAGGGTGACCTTCAGGAGAGGTTATTTCCAGATACGAAGATGAACTGATTTATTTTCAAGGAGAGCAACAGAGCCCCTGTTTGCTTCTCCCTCCCAGTCACAACCTCTACGATGCAACAAATCCCTGCAACGGCAAACGGAGCCACCCGAGCCCTTAAGAGAAACTCCACTTCTGCACTTCTGTAACAGATCTCGTTGTTCACTTCCCACCTGTCCCCATCACACCTTTATTTCGCTCCGTAAGAGAGGGAGTAGCTTACCTACTGACTTGGCAAATTATTTTAACAGTACCAGGCAACAATTACCATTACACTAAAATGGCTCAGAACAGGATTTGATGCTACTTGGAGAAGAGTTGAAGAACACGAGTCCAGGATGGATGGGGTTAGGAGAACCCAGCCCAGCCCAGTTACAGGAGGAAGCTCAGTTCTCCCTAGAACACTCTGCAAGGAACTCCAACCAATGTCCCAATGGAAAACCCACCCTCCGGCGCTGGATCCTCCTATGGCCCTGCAGAGGGCTGGGAAAGTGCTGTGGTTCCATTCGTCCCTGTGGACACAAGGACACACCCAAAGCTAAGGGGGAGTTGATCCCTTTGCTCTGTCCAGGAGTGTTCCCAGTTGGAAGCCTGCACACCTGTGGAGTGACCGCAGTGTTGGTGGCTGTGGGGATGGAATAGCCGGGCCTGAGCCACGGGATGTGCAAACTGGATTTACGCCCGCTGAAATATTGCAGCGTTTGATTCTTCTTCTTGACAGAGAGCAGGGCTTCCACTGAAAGCTCATTTAATAAAAAATAATGCAATGCAAATGAACCTGAATCAGAAAAATTAGATTGATGGAAGTAGCTCGGTCGCTGTAATTACACAAGGTGTATTATTTCCTAAATTCTCTTTGCATTAAATATATACCATACATTTATCAAACATAATTAGCAGTTTAGGTGACAAGGATTTGATTCTTCTCCTGCAATAAAAAATCCCTCAACACGGGTATGTACATGTTAAATGTAATATGAACATTTTCATACTATCATTGTTTACTCCTGGAAGAAAAATTCTGTAAGATCAAAGAATCAGAGGGGAAATACCATGTGAGACTTACAAAGCAGAAGATGAGGCAGACAGCCAGGTCAGCCTTCTGTGGATTTCATGAGCATAAAATAAAATTAAATCAGTCCAAGCTTTTAAGGTTGTTAGTCAAATAAATCGTATTTGAAAGCAAAATAATTGATGATACCCCAGACTTCCCTTATAATCAACCTTTCGTTTTTTCAAGCACAGAAATAAATTGATGAACAAACACCAAGAGAAACAGAAGATACAAAAGAAAGTTGACAAAGTAATGGGGTCAGCAGGCATTCTGCTAAAAGAAATGGGGTCTCAGAAAAAGACAAAGTAGTCAATTTTCATTTTAACTTCCTATTATTGTGCCCTGTTTTCTAAGTGATCCTTGTATTTTAAAAGAGAGGTTGCTCCCTTTTTTTGCCCAGGATTGCAACAGTCAATACTGTGGGGCAGACCTTCAAAAACATTCCAAAGATGAGTTAAACATTCAAGACATCGTGTACAACCTGTCTTTGTTTTTCGTGGGAGATCTCAGGGCCTTTCTAGTCTCACAGCCCTCCGTCCTAGAGCCAGGATTTACAGGTTGTGATGCAATTCACCAAACACAGGGACATTAAAAGCTATTAGACAGGTTTAAAAAATTTCATTAGCACACACAGACAATTACGAAGCCGAAATTCTCCCAGATGCAACGTCATCAGACTCACCAACCTCCTTCCAATGGAACGAGAACATTTCCAACACAACTAAGTTAATCAAGTTTTTTCTTCTCTCAGCGGGGTTTTAGGACTCATGGGGAGGTTGTTTAGGTTTTGGGTGCTGTGTTTTGTTTTAAACAGTTTCACAGAAAATAACTATATCAAAATAATGGCAGAAAGCACTTTCATTTTTTCTCTTCAAATCCCTATGGACTATGTGGGGACCTCAAGTCAAAAACCTTCACTTTAGAACAATAAATAAATAAACTCGCTAAAGCCTTCCCAAGGCTGGCCAACTGTAGCATAAGTAATGCAAGAGGCTGAGAGATGCCAGATAAATTTGATTACTATAAAAGATGGGAATATGTTTCTTTCCTTGGAGAATTCACAAAAAGGGGTCAAAAACAAAGCAGCACTGAAAGCCAACAACTTCATTTCGCCGGCAACTCAAGGCGAAAATACAATACAATTCCGTGGGAACGTTTTATCACATCGGTGCAGACACCTCCTAATCTTCTATTTCTGAAAGAGGAAAATAGCAAAGATAGAGTCCAGGCAAAATGGGGCTCTTCTTTCTTTTCTGCAAAAGGCACTCCGATTAGTATATCAATTTAGCAAAGAGTTCAAGAACTGTTTTCTTCTTCCACCTGCTACCAGTGTCATAGTGGCTCTAACACATTTCAGTAGGGAAAAAAAAAGTAATCTTACACTTCATGTTATTGTCCCTATTTGTCAGATTACCGAATCATTTATCTCGAACGCATTCAGGAGCATCATTAGGAGAAATGACCCATCATCCTTCCCTTGTTAAAGAAAAACAAAGTCCTGACTCGGTGTTAATTGTTCCAGCCCTGAGTAATGATGAGATCTAGAGATCCCCCCGTGCACTGTTCCCCGACTGACAGTCCTGATTTCACATTTTTCCTCTGTAAATAGATGAGCTCCTGCTAGTTACTGTTACAACAGCACCAGTATTTAGCAAACCTCTCTGGAATTACTGTCCCTTTGCATGTCCGAGGGCTGCACTTGGCTTTTTCTTGAGCACACCGTGTTGCTGGCACAGCTGAACCGGTGTCAGCCCATGCCCCCTCCCCCTGATCTTTAGAAAACACTACACTTTGCAGCAGCAGCAGCAAAGCTGTTCTTACCAGCACCTTATTTTCATCACTCCTTCAAAGCCATCCAATTCTCCCTGTTTAACATGCCCAACTCTCTCTCCATTAACAACTCGTCTCAGTACTAGGTCTTCAGCCCCATTTCAGTAAACCATGGGTGACATTTATAGAAGAGTAACAAATAAGATGTGTAAAAAAAGGTTGAACTTTGAGGAACCAGTAACTTCCAGGCAGCCTGATAAATACATTTTCAGCACACAAATACTCTTTTATTTGCACAACAGTTCTTACAAACAATCTGCTGCAAACACTGTTTTCCACAGGCTCACGGTGCCAGTGTCTCTGCAGGACTCAGGAAAGGACTGAGCTTGCAGCACTTCTTAATGAGGATCTTCTTCAGAGATTAATATCCACACCCAAATTTGGTCAAAAGCAGTTCAGATTCAGTAGTAAATGCTTTTCAGTAACCAAGCAGAACCCTCTTTTGTGTCAAACAATTTTAGTAAAAAAGTGGTTGATTACCTGTTTAATTCATGCCATTGCTTCTTATTTTATCACAACTATCTCAACTATCACTGTATCCCTTATTCTCTTTTTTTCCAGAGTATATGCATTGCAACCATCCATTTCCAGTAAGGCAAAGTCTAATAATATTACAATATTATATAATAATATTATAATATTTAATCTTGTTATATTAACTAGTTGTACTAACACATTAAAAATATTACCTACAGTAAATGACCTTAAAGGCAACACCTTCATTTTCAACTTCAAGGCCAAAAGACAACTATAACCTGGAATGAAGAGCAGTTTTCTCAGAAGAACAAAACATGTTTTAGCATATTAACAAACACTTGAAACACTAATCAATACTTTTAAAAGAGTGATTTCTCTCTACAGATTTCAAAACATTTTAAGACAAAGAGTGAAACCAAGACAAAAAGACATTCAGTAATCTGACCCAAGACAACTTGAAAAAAAGAGAACAAAAGAGAAAACCAGAAACGTTCTCTGGCTGAAGTTCTGGTTTATCCCACTGTACCACCAGGGCCAGGTTTATTGAGAAGCTGAGGTGACTGCGGTGGCTTCCGACTCATGTGAGGGCTCCCTGCAGCTCTCTGGGAACAAGAACTCCTTCAGGGGATGACCCAAGGAGTTGGGGAAGAGGCAGGTCAGAGCACAAGAGCGTTACCACACTGGGAGTTGTGAAGCACTGCACCAGGAAGGAGGGGAAAAGCTGGAGAGATGGAAGGAATTAGGCTCAGGCAGGAGCAGCTCTTGCTCCCCCATCACTAAACCACGAGCAGTGGCCGCTTCTGCGAGTGCTCCCTCTGAGCCAAGGACAGAGCAGACACTGGAACCAGCTCTCAGGCACTGCCATGGACACGGACTGGGATCATGGGCTGGGGGACAGCAGGGCACAAAGAGCTCGAGTAATGCTGGTCCAAGCCAGCTTGAGGGAATTTAGGGGTCTGTTCATCACTCCATTGCTTTTGCACTTCTGCTCTGGCAGGATGGCTCAGAAGCTGGGAAATTCCAGCAGATGGATCAGACAGGCAATTCAGAAGCCCCACATACTGAATGAAGGAAACAATATTGAGGAACTAAGAAAAGGGCAATACTGACTATCATGACAACAAACAAATCAGCTGCTGGCTTTAAAAGCCATCTATACACTGTTCTCTTATCATCTTTTTTCTTTCTAAGCACTGAAAAGCTTGCTTGGATCAGCACAGCAGAGCTGGAAAGAAAGTACATGCTTTTAGAAAGCAGAAACACAGCATGAAAATGCTAAAAAAATAAAATAAATAACCAAGTAGGATTTATGAGTGTTCTCAGTTTCTTCAGACATGATTTTCTCTTTTCTAAGAAATCTGATAGCACAATATAAAAATTATTTCCCTTCCAGTATTGTTTTCTATAGTAACGTAAAAAAATCCTGACCACCAGCAATTCAAAAACACAACAGAATCCTATGATAAGAGACTTGGAGACTCATATATGCAAAGCACTATGCATAAAGGGTGCTGAAAGGTGATTTCTGTGCTTGAGAGATCCCTGCTAGGACATCTATAACTAAAATACAAAAGTATTCTAGAGAGTCAGTAATCTGTGTACTTCAGTGGTGCAATTACTTGGGTTTTTTTACACCAAGGAATAATTGAAAAAACAGGTGAAACCTGCTGAAGGATGCTGCATAATTCTGTATATTTTACAGGTATGCAGTTACCTCTGCACACGTTCCTTAAATAAACTTTCAGAACTGCATTTTCAGACTGACACAGAAGTATTGGATTCAATTGCTAGGAAATAGAGATGTTCAACTAACCAGGATAATGTTGCTTTAGATCCTTGTATGTCTGTTTTGACTGAAATAATTTCATTTTTCTCCACAGGAGCCACATCATCAAATGCAGGAAAACAGTCTGGGTGACTGAGATGGAAAACTGGAGCATGTCCTGTCTCTGGAGTTCCTGCTCTGTATCAACCATCCATCCCTATACCACAAACCCTGTACTCTTGGTTCCCTCTCACCTCCACTCCAGTTCCTAAAATCACTCTGCCTCTCAAACCATGGAACTCCTGAACTTGAATCCCATCATTCAGCCTTTAGAATTCTCACTTTAGAACGGTTCAAAGCATTCTCACCACCACCGTCACACCCACATAGTGTTCTGTAAAGTAAAGCTGCCCAGGTTCAAAAACACACACAAACCCAGAAAACTGCCTTAGGATATTTATTGATGCTGCATCTTGAAAGATTTTTCTAATGAATTTTTGTTGCTGTGAAAGAGTTCAGTCTTTCACATAAAGCAGAGGAGTTTTATAAAAAATTAAAAGTTGGCATTTCTGAAATAGTATTAGAAGAACTTGAGTAACCTGGTCTGGCAGAGGGTGTCCCTGTCCATGGCAGGGGGGTGGAATGAGATGGTTCTTAAGGTCCCTCTAACCCACCCATCCCGTGATTCTCTGAAATAGCCTCTCGCAGCAGCGATTTCACAGACATCAATGGCTCTGCTCGCCCTGTGCATCAGACAGGAATTTTTCATTTCATACATCATTTAAAACTTGCTGCAGTGATTCCACAAACCTGTCTACAAGCACCTTCTTCTTTCCCACCCCTGCTGCAATTCAAGTTATTTTGGCCAAAATTCAATGTGCAAGCAGAGCACTGACGACAGAGGAACACAGCACACTTAGCAATGGATAATGCAGGAAAAAAATCTGATACTCTCCAATAACATTGCACCGTGGTTCTGAATACATCAGAATAAAATTACACCAGTGACATCATCAGCAAACTTACCCCAGAAACAACACCCCACAGTGAGGAACCAGCATTAGCACACAGGTGTTTCAATATTCCTAAACACAGACAGTGAGAGTGTAGCACAAAGCTTGTCCTCGCAAAAACACGTGTTCAGACAGAGATCACTTTCGTATTCTGGGGCCATTCACATGGGCACATCACTGACTGCTGCAACCGCCGCGGATCAAATTGTAAAGATCTTAATTATTGCTACATTAATTATTGCTGGAATAGTCCCTAAACGCTCAAATACAGAGCTAAGTTCTGAAAATACAGGATTCCTATCCTATGAGCAAAGACTTCAACTCACAGTGCAGCCACAACTCACACACCTCCAGACTGAGAGCCGGAAAACCCACAGCTTCGACCTGAACCTCACTGAAATAATACTAAACATTTAGCGAGGAAATCCAAAGCAAGAGGTTTACTCACCATTTATGAAGGACTTCTGGACTGCTGCATGTAACACAGGACACTCCCTTCCTGGGCATTAATTCAGTAATTCCACTTCTCACTCAGGATAAATCCAGAAAGCAGCTGGCACAAAGAAGTGAAAACCACAGATTTAGCTGGGGCTGGATGTGAACCAACAGAATTTCTTCCTGTCCATATGACTAACAAAAAATCTTCTCTAACTGCTGAGCCTATATACTGATACAATCTTCTTTTCAGTCAACACCAAAACATTTCTGCACGTGTTGTGACCCCGAAAAACTTTGATTTTAAGTAAATTAAAGGACAAGGTACAATGATGACTTGGAAAATTCCGAGTATTTTTAACACATCAGAACACACATAAGTATTAAAATGTGGCAAGTCATATGAATCAAATGGGTTTGAGTCACGAGGATATTTGTGAGTAGCACAGTACTGGAAAACAAGGAGGTTATAAAACCAAAGACCACTCAACGACAGCTTCCAGAAAGCTTCCCAAATTACTTGTCCACGTGCCACGGAACAACCAGCCACGCAATGAAAGACTCTACTAAATATGAAATAAATACAAATGGTTATCTAGTTCCATTTATGCAGCAAGTCTGTAAATGTGCTTGTGTGTGTTCACAGCTCAGGACCTAGAACACACCAGTCTCAGGCACAAGCCAGTGCCACCACAGGAGCAGCAGCTGGAAACTCCAAGGGAACTCCACGTACTGACTAATGCTGGAATTAAAAGAGGTGAGGGACAGAAAGCAGGAGAGGGACAGAAAGCAGGAGGCAGGTATTGCTGCAGATTCCTCTGTTAGAGGCTGCCCAGGTTCTCCTGCATCCACCAACCAAAGGCTCTGCTCCCCACAACGTCCTGTGTCACGAAGTAGAGATGCGTAGCTCTAAACTGTTCCACTTCCATCGAGAACTTCTCAACTCACAGATCAATAGAACACTGAGCAATAATGAGCCAGAAATATTCTTGAACAAAAAAACTAAACCCACCTTTATTCAGAATTGTGAATCGTGCAGCTCACACATTTTCCAACATAAGTTCAGGAAATAAAAATCTCATTAAAGCTTTAGCCAAAATTTCTAATTCATCAAAGGGGCATGTTCTGAATACCAATGAATTTCATGAAAAAGAAACACTTTTTTTCCTTGTCTGCGTGTCTGTAAAATCTCTCTCAGGTTACAAAACCAAATCTGATGACACTGAAAAGTCTTTCAGGAACAAAGACAGATGAGTAAAACAACCACCAGATCTCTTTAATTCCATGCAAAAGTGTCAACAGCAAAATCACTGCATCTCTGCCACAGCAGAATATTAAATAGTTCATTAATATCCATTTTCCCTTCTTCTCTTTTCAGAGGCTACTAAAATTGTTTCTGTTTGATTTTACACGAGTGAAACTCCTCCCAAATGAAACAGGTACAAGGATCTTGAAAGAACACTCAAGTGCACATCACTCAAGCCCTTGGCAGGCCCTATCTCTGCGAAACAACAATAGCATCCCACCAATAACAATGACTTGCTTAACTATTCATTTTGGTAAATAATGGAACTGAAAATTATCTAGTGATGGATTTACACTTTTACAATGCATCTCAGGGATGAAAATGAATAGGGACGGAGAAATTATGTGTGTTACAATGGGTGACGCACAGAACTTCAGATCCTGCCTCGCTCCACGGAAGAGCACGAGCTGGAAAATGTGGCACTACAATTTTTAGCATTTTACCTTTGTCTGATTCTCCTGAGAGATATCCTATATGTATTATTTGTCTTACAGAAGCACTTGAAGATGCCAATTAAAACTCAAACACCGCGGTATTAGTCAGATATTGTATGAAAATTACAGTAGGTGTCATAGCCATTTTAATTCCAAACAACCGCAATAAATTACCTGTTTCTCAGATATTCCTTCCTTTGTCTTGCAATCGCCCACAGAGTTTAACATATTTGGGTTTATATTTGGGGGAGCACTAACAGAAGTGCCTGAGCAGTCCTTGTAGCCTTTTTTTATTTGGAAACCAAACTAATATTTCCAGAGGAGGCACAAGGCCCAGAGAGCCAAAGCCTAAAGACACAAGGCTCGCTCTCCTACACCACTTTCCTTGAGTAGCCCATGGAGCCCCAAGACCATGTGGACCATGAAGTGAAAAGTCAGATTATTTGGAGGCAGGAAGCTGGTAAAGGTGACAACTTTTCTGGCAGCAATGGAAAACACTAAGCTTCTATTTCAAAAGTTAGAGATTGCTTTGTGTTTAAGTAACAAATGGCAAGTGTTTACCTGTGACTTTAGTTCTCTCATAGGGAGTTTATTATAAACAGTATTTCAAACACAGGACTTTAAGAGACAAAGTATAAATATTTTAAATGGTAAAATATAGGTGTTGGCTTTTTTTTGTACTGTGTCCAGAAAATTTGCACAAACACATCAAATTCTCCACCTAGGGAATTTACTTTATTGTTAAGTTTGCATTTAAAACAAATGTACATGACCTATTTTGGGGCTAATATAACTAAAAGGAACCTATTTGTTGTTTATTATTTATAAAAGATTCACTTCAGATTAGGCCTTTTGCAGACGTGTGTATCTGTGTGGCATCACAAAGCATCTCCAGATCTCCCCCAGCACTAAAACACACGAGGAAATGACAAGTTAGGATGTATCCAGTACACACAGTGTTTTATAAAAGCCAAGATTAAAAGCTGGTTTTTCCCTCCTCAGAAAGGCCACATGAAAGAGCCGCTACCCTGGGTAATGTATTGACCTTCTGGGGCTGATAATGACAAGTTCAAGTTCCTGGAGTTGGGGAAGATGTGGAACTAAAGTAAGTGCACTCAAGCAACGAGTCCTTCTGCTCTGTTAGAATCCCACTCACAAAACCAGACCCATAGAAAGAAAGAGGAAAACAGTTTAATTTTTTTTATATATAACCCGGGAGTTTTTCTACGCCATCAGCATGGCTCAAAACTGCTTTCTCAGAGGCTTCAATCTAAGGCACTGGTGGTTTCTTTCAATTTTAACAGAAAACTTGAAATTATTTCATATGAAAGGTGTCAAATCTGTGAATATAGAGATGCAAAATTGCTGCTTGTGTCTAAAATTTTGCATTTTCAGCTTTTTTCTTGTAAAGAGAGAAAGAGTAAAAAAAAATGCTAAAATGGTATCCATCGTGTAAGAGATAAAACATCTCTTTCCAAATTTCTGGGAAATCAGAAATGCATTTTTTATACAACAACTAAGAAAAACCAGGGTTGACCCAAAGCTTTCATTCCTATCAGTCATTAGTTCTGTACAGTTTTGCAACTCATGGTGTCTGGAGCTCTTCAGGGGCAGAGTAAAGCTCCTTCAGGATGCTGCTGGCAGGACTGAGGCACAGAAAAGAAAGCTAAAAGGCTGAAGTAACCACATTACTAGTACTACTAATAGTACATATTAGGACGTACTACTACTACATACGTATTACTGTGTGGTAGCACATTTTGCATTTTCAAATATTTACATTTCAGATTACACAGTGATATCATAACCTTTACATCTTTGTTTAAGTTAGAGAAGACAAAAAAATAAAGGCTAAAAAAAAAAAAAAGCTCCGACTCCAGTTGGTGTAAATCAACATGTAGATCATCAGGTTTTAATCATCAGCTCATACCCAATGGTTTACACTGAAAGATTCTTGCCAGGACAGGCTGTGATCACAAAGGGAATAAAATAATTTAAAAAAAAAAAAATCCCTTTTAAGTTTGGCTCTAAAACAGTATTTCTAATTTCCTTCTCCTTGCCCCCAATTTGTGCTCATCTCAGAAACAATAATTTATTTAGGAATTAATCTGGGGCATCTCCAAAGTCCTGGGTTACTCCACTCCAGTCAATTTTTGTAGATTTCTGCTTTTCCTTAGAAAACACAGTGATATTAAATACAAAACCCCACACATTCAACGAACACTAACATTTCTAAAACCAGAGCTTGAGCTGAAGTTAAGAAATTGCTATAATTAAACTTGTCCAGGAAGACAGATTAAGGTCAAATATGTCTATTAATTTTGGGTATCCACTCTAAGCCACCTAAGACTTGATTTTTTTTCTTCGAAGCACAGCATTTCACAGCATTTAATACGTTCCTAGAATGGTTTTCACGGCAGTGATTTTTCACCCCCGCTCGCGGGCTGTGCCCAGACAGTGGGAGCAGCTCAGCACCAGGGCTCAGTGACCTGCCCAGCACCGTCTGCAGCCGGTGGCACAGGCAGGAAAAATCCTGGGTTCTGGAGAGGCATTTACGTGATCCATCATGGAGCACACGCTCCTCTTCCTCAGCACTATCTCAGTCCCAGCCTCTCCTGCTCACACGGGAGCCCTCACAGCAGCGAACGCCTCCTTTGCTACACCAAACACCCCTATGGCTCTGTCCCTACACCCCTGTTCCCCATGAGGATGGACCTGCCCTCCAACAGCCCCCAGAGACCCCCAGCACTAGGACTGCTCCTCATGGTCCTTTGTCCCCTGTACCCACCCAACCTTCCTGGGGGCTCTGACAGGGCCAGGTTGGCCCCCCCTCAGAGCCGGGGCCCAGGCAGAGCCCACAATGGCACAGACTCACCTGTCCCACCTTTGTGTGCTCTTAATGAACACCATGGCTGGGACTGAGGGGACAAAAGCAGCTGGAAAGCACCATCAGAATGGCCTCGTGGTGGTGGGAGTCGTGGGAGTTAAAATACAAATCATAGAATCTCAGATTGTTCGGGTTGGAAGGGACCGTAAAGCTCACCTTGTTCCACCTCCTGCCATGGGCAGGGACACCTTCCACTGTCCCAGGTTGCTCCAAGCCCTGTCCAACCTGACCTTGGACACTTCCAAGGGATGGAGCGGCCACAGCTTCTCTGGCCAACCTGTGCCAGAGCCTCACCACCCTCACAGGGAAGCATTTCTTCCCCAGTATCTTATCTAAACCTATTCTCAGTTTAAAGCCATTTCCCCTCATCCTGTCACTTCAGTCCCTTGTAAACAGTGGCAGCAGGTAAAAAATAAAATGCAAAAAGTACAGTTGTAAATAGTAAAGTGAAGGGCAACAGCGTCTGGCTGAGGTGCCCAGGGAAGGGAAGCAGAGATTGACACCGGAGCCCTCAGGCTTTCAGGGACCCTCACGGCCCCTCACGGCCCCTGGTCAGAGCAGGGCTGGGCACAGACTCACCCGGGGCTTTGCCGTGAGGGAAATGACACTTTGTAAAATAAAAGACGCGTCCACACCTTGTAACACATTTTCTGGGGTGTTTGTTACACCCCTCACTATTTCTAATTGCCAAAGCGACTTTCCCTAAACAAAGGGGCCGCTCCTTCGAGCCGCGGTCACTGAGGGCGATGGCGCCGCTGCCACACAAAGAGGTCAGTCCTGGGCTCCGGGAGCGCTGCAGGGACAGGGACAGGGACAGGGACCGGGACAGAGGAGAAAGCCGGGACTTCAAACAAATGTTTCCATAATCAACAATTACAGTGAGCAAGGTTCACAAAATTACACGGGAAAAAAAAAAAAAAATCTGCAAATAAATTGTCTTCCTCTTAAGGGTGAAAAAACCCTTTTTTTCAGGTATCACTCTTAAACTTTTTTTTTCAGGTTAGTTTGGAAAAAAGAAAAGAAAAAAAGGCTATCCTGCATTTTATTTTTAATTTGACACAGTAAAACAAGAAATACCTCTTATGGAAATTCTAGAGCCTGTGACATAACTTCTTTATTTAGATAAATTCAAAAGTATCTGTTATTTACAAAGAAGCCACAGAATAATCAGTACTATTAAGACTTTTTTTTTTTCCAACATACAACATTATTTGTTAACTTTCCTAAATATTCATTGTGGGAACACAAAGTCTTTAAAAAGCTGACTATTTTCTCATTTAATTTGGATATTTGGGAGGATTCTGTGCACTGTGTTAAACAGATATTTGGATAATTTTCAAGTGAATGTTTAAAATACAAGTATTATCAATGGTTAGAAACGCAGTTACTGCCCATCTCAGCTCCGCTGCCTCTTCAGCCCCTCAGGGTTTGTGTCCCCCAGGTCACCCACCTGTCCCTTACAGCCCCTCCTGGCACACGCAGTGAGTTCCCGTGCCCTCAGCAACCCCGGCAGGGGGAACACGAGAGAATTTCGCTAATTCAGGATCCTTCTCTTCTTCCCTTTTCACGTTCCATACATAGTATTTTTAAGTCACACCCTCCTTCCCATCTTTCTGTGACATGGAGAATGTTACGCTTTGTCCAGATATAATTTCAACAGTTTCATTTATTTCAGAAAGTGCTTAAGTACATTTATTTTAATCAGGTTCTTACTTGCATTCAAAGTTACTACAAAAAAAGTAAGTATCAGAAGGCTTGATACAGTGCCTTAATCTGAGTGTAGTAAAATCCAGGAGGAGATCTTGAAACTCACACACTAAACTTGCCGACTGACTTTCTACATCTTCACACAAAATTCAAGTAATTGCAGGCAAAAGAAAAAGGATATTTTTATAACTTGGACCAGTAATAAAAAATTTGTCGGAACAACTGCTGAGTTTGCACAAGCAAATGGTGTTTAGAAAGCAATGTCTGAACCTAGATCCCTTTCTTGAAGTAATTTTTAATGAAAATTAGTCCTTCCTAGCCTGAATGTGGTTTAACCCACCTCGGTGTTGCCCACCGTGCAAACCAGTCCGGCAGAGTTTTACTGCCCGACGAGTCGGGTCAGAGATGGCTCCTGGGGTCAGAGCAGGCACTCACTGCCTCAGCGGCCTTTGGCAAATCACTTAACCTTTCTGTATTAATGCTTCCCTGCCAGAAGAATCGTTCTTCATCATGGTAGGGAGGAGTTTATCCTGTTAATTTAAAAAATTACTATAAAAATGCTTCTTCTTTAATTCTGATCTACAGAGTGATACTGAACTCCAAACCACTCTGTACATTAGGTAGAAATTAGCTATTTCTAGATAAGTGGGTGCTATTTCTGAGCAGGTTTCCAGCATCTACACTCTAATGGACTTTACACATTATGAAGAAGAGCAAGGCTTACACTTTTCTTGCATCTCATGACTAACAACAACAAAAAGAACCAGCGTTGTGCCCTGAACTGACACCTTGTACAGTTTAGAACACTTCCCTAAGTTTTAATGAGCTAAACGAGTTAAAAATATGTATATATTGTGAAAATCACCTTGATCCGAAATCCTCCATGCCACGCTTCAGCCTAAACCACACTTTACTGCCTAGAAATAAGCTCCCTGGAGAACAGGGTTTCTAAGGGAAGCAGTGACAGCACAGCAGCTCCACTGCAGCATCCGAACGGGGACCACTGCAATACAGTCTATCCCAGAATCATTTTTCTTTTTATTATTTCATTAAGTTGTATCTCACTAAAGTTCCTCCTAGGATCTCTCTCCAGCACCAAATTTTTCATTGAGAAAACTATAAATCATAGGCCTAAATTACAATTTAATTATAAACGCCTTCCCTTCTAATGCTGCCTGGGACCTTTTACCCTCCTACATAATTCTAAAAAATGACCCCTGTCATAATTTCCTTCACTAGAATAATATGCAGAGATCTAATCCTGAATCCTGCTGTCTTATAATTTAATATAAGAGGTAATTATTATTCAAAAGATAATGTTGCAGATATTGAAAATATTCTGAAGTTTAAGTCTAAAAAAACCTTCCCTTGGTGTGTAAAAGCCTCTTACTTGACTCTTGCAGGAAAGGAAATAAATAAAAAGGTTTTAAGACTTTATGCAAAATGCTAGAAGTGTTATTTGTAGCTGGGATTTGTCGACTATAACTTCTATAACCCTTGAACTACAGAGAAAACACACACACACACACAGCAAAACCAGGAAGGCAGCGGATCATTTATTATTGATTTCTGCTTTTTGCCACAGGTTAGACAGACAGTTCTAGATTGCTGTTATCTACATGAAAAATATGTTTTAGGTGGCTCATATTTCGGAATACAAGGGAGTCTGAGGTGAGCCAAAGTCAAAAGAAAACCAAACCAAACCCCTGTCATGAAACCTTCTTACACCTCCAATTTTATTTTAAATTGATCACATCAAAGTCACGGTTGTGTGTTTATCCAAAACATTCCTGTAAAGAAGTTAAATTATAATAAAACTTTAGGGAATTAGTATATTTTTCCCTAAGTCAGGAAAGCAAGGAATAGCACCATTATGTCAATTCATCCTGCATAAGAGACGGTGGGTTTATCTCAGCCCAGGAACACAGCTATTACTGCCTGGCTATTCCCTCTACAAAGGAAGGCTTTGACCTTAAAGCCCTTTTTTCTAAAACTGGGATTCATCCATTAAAGCCTGTTTTCTTTTTAGTTAACTCTTACAGAATGCAGTAATATCTGCCAAAGAAGGGAACTGATAGTGCAGCTGGAACAGGAGAAGGTGGCGATGAACATAAGGAGAGAGAATTAACCGAAAGGATTGCAGAAGCACAGCAGAGTAAAATCCATACAACAGGAATGCTTTTTCTGTTTTCAAACTCATGGAGCAAGCCCCATTTTTTCAGGTAAATGAGATATCAAATGAGCTTCATTGCTTCTAACCATATCCAGCTCCATCAGTGAGAACAAATAAAATCCCCTAACTGACAGACTCAACACCCTGAAGAGGGAGAGGCCAGGGAGGTTATCAGAAAATGGGGTTCACAAGAGGTAATTATAGCCCATGCTCACCCTGCTTAGGTGAGGCACAACATCACGATACAGCTCCATAAAAATCAAACTATATAGAGCAGAGGCACCAGTTTACTGCCCTCTTTGTTTTTGCTTTGGGAGCAGTTCATTTAAGATGTAATAAATCGAAGTTTTTTTCCCTGTCCCTCCATAAATTCAGGGACAGTGCAAATGAGGAGCTCCTCATTATGGACAAAGGCAAGGGGCTCCCCAGACAGTGACATGAGCTGGGAGCATTAAGGCTCTCATTAAAGGGAGCCCTGTGCTTTTTGTAATAAGGAATATTACTTAATAACACTCCGAGCATGGTTCACTTCATACTGCTGAAGTGAGCTTTTGGGGGGCAGTGAAGGGGAAAAGAGGGAACGTCCACAGTACCACAAACATCATAAAAACAGAGATGGAATTTTGCCTGTAACAAATTAATAATAAGGAAGTGTTGTTGACTGTCTCTAACTGAATGGCTTCATGCAACACACAGATTTAAGGATCTCGAGGGGATTTGTGGAAGATGTTAGACTTTACTCTTAAATGAACAAACAAAACTAGACTGGAGGGACAGAGGTAGAAATAATTTCAGTTCTTACAGCAGAAGGATGACATGAGATTTGAATCCTCCGTCAGGGCAGCTGGCCAAGAAACTATTACTATTAACACATTACACTTTTGTGCACATCCCAAACTTTCCCTTAGAAGATCTTGGAGCTGTCCCCATAGAATTTAATTCATTTTTTGCCAAGCCATCACCCCCACCTGTCAGATTGCTTTGAGTTGTGCTCCTATCACTGAATGTACTCACTAGCTCAGCTTTCTGGTGTCTGAAAGCTCGGTAAATATATTTCCTACTTTGTGATTCAGCCCATTAAAGCAAACACTGCAGTGAGCCAGGGTCAGGCAGACCCCAGCCAAGCCTCAGGTCATACCTCCTTCCATTCTGACAGTGATGTTTGTCCTAAAAATGATTCTTCAGCCCATTGAACACCTACACTCATCTCAACCAAACTTCCTCAACTTGCTTAGACCTAAAGTCACGTGAGGCGTGTCAAAACTCTCCCTAAATTCATGATACGTGGCAGCGATTGCTCCCTCCCTGCCCACACCTGTTATGCTGCTCTACAAGTTGTTGTGTTGCCAAAAAAATATTTTTTCTGGCAAGTCCATGTTTGTTATTCGTTCCCTTGTCATCTTCCAAGTGCTCACAGATAGTTTGGTTATTTTTTCCAGAGTTTTTGCAGGAACTGGAGGCTACCTGACTGGTCTACAATTCCTGCCTAGACTTCGGACACTGCACTGTCTTCCAGGATTTCACCTTCCCTGCACGTGTTTTCAAAACAAACCACTGCTAGGTCTGAGTTTATTTTGGCTCTAAATGTTCTTTTAATGAGTTTTGAAAGCAATGGTTCTGACAGCAGCTGTCTTGGACACTTTAACCTGCTTCTTTTCTCTTCAGGACTCAGATCTCATCTGTTTGGCAATGGCATCAATTAATAATTGCTGTCCTGTGGGCCACCTTCAGGAAAGGAGGATACAGAAACATTTGGCTGTCTCAAAATGCTCTTTGCTCTCCACTGAATGGTGAACCTACACAGTTTTTATTTCCCCATTCCTACTGTTCTCTAGTAAAGTTATTTTTGCTATTTTGATACATCTTGCTTCTTACTTGATGACTTGGTCTCTCTGGTTTTATGACAGCATGATCTGCTGTATTTTTATACTCATTCATGGCAATCTGCAAGGTGGTCTCTTACATCTGACACCCACCTTCTGCACTAGGATAGTATGCACTTGATAAAAAGATTCCATTTATATAATTATCCAGGTTTCAGGTCTGAATAATTCCCAATAATTGTCACAAGACTTTCACTGTCACTGATTATTCTTAGCTTGCAATTGCTCACTGAGCTCAAACCTCGCAGCTCTTCTGGTCTGTGATGGCCCAAGCAGTTTTGGCTTGGCCTTTTGTGTTCCTTTCACAGCCCTGCTCTATATGGCAGTAAGGATTTGAGTTTTTACACCACTGTGATGTGGAGGACTAACAATGCTTTCACTTCGCTCCTGTCTTTAAGTGGAGGCCACAACTAGGAGAGAAAAACCAAGCCCAAGCTTGCACTCGTTGCTGGTGGCAGTGCTTACTTATGGGTCCAAGAACATCTGTCCTTCCAACTTTGCAAAAACACTTTTGCAGAGGGAGCCCAGCCCGGCACGTTTCCTTTAAGAGTGGCTTCACTTAGTCCTCATCAAACCCGGGGAATTGACAGCTTTCCACCCCCAGCATCCCCACTCCGAGAAGGCCTTTCCCCAGGAGCTGCCTCGCACAACCTCAAACACTTTATTACTGGTCAATTTGGGTTTCCTGCCCACTGTAAGTGGCAGTGCTGAGGGTCTCTAACTCTCTCTTGTCTTGCTAATCAATATAAGCAGTCACTTCCAGCGTTTCCCTGCTACTCAGCAAGAAGGACGAGAGACAGCCATGGGCTGTAAATAACGGTACAGCTTCAGTGGTACCTCAGAAAGTTAAACTTCAGAAACAGGAGGCTGCTTTCATTCTGGACTTTTGGGTTTCTTTTGATATTTCCCCTGTTTTAATTCTTTCCAGGCAGAGCAAAGCACTGCAGTTGGTTGATGCCATTGCCACTGAGAGCCTCCTCAGGGGGCAGGGGGACGGTCCCCCTGTGTGGGGGCACAGAACATCCCTGGGAGCAGCACGTGGCACCACGTCCACTGCAGAGAGCACAGGGAAATTCTATAAAGTGCCAACCACAGCTTTACAGTCACCGTGTTATGGGGATGAGAAAGTCGGGATTAAACAATTATTGCCTGGAACTAAGGCAGTAAAATTTGTTTATGAGGTAAATTTTAACAAGAAACAAACAGTTAGTGTTGTTTATAAGCAAACTCGAGCTGTAAAATCCAGGGAATGCTTTGTAAATGCCCGTCCATGGGCCAGGTGAGGTCCTGCAGGGAAGCTCCCTGCTGCTTGCAGCTGGCTCACACACAGCGTGACCAGCTCCAGCTGCCAGGTGACATCGAGCCGGTGGCTGTGCCCAAGGATGGCAGCGGCAAAACCTTCATTTGGTTGTAAAGGTATTTATTCTCAAAGGGCTTCTCCTCCACTGCATCAAACGACCTCCTTGTTGCGTCCATACCAGAAATGGCCACAATCATAAAATCCACTAATCATAAAATTGTTCATTTAGGTTAGCAAAGGCTTCCAAGCTCCTCAAGTCCAACCAGTAATGCAGCAGCACCAAGGCCACCACTAAGCCATGGCCCGAAGTGCCACATCCACTTCTACAAGATGCAACGACATAGAAGAGAAGTCTCTGATCTAACAGCAAGTAAGTCAAAAAGACTCTGCCAAACACACCTCCAGTGCACAGCAGAGTGGTGTGATCCAAACACTCCAAAATTCAATATGGTTTAGTTTCCCACTATCTTGTTTAATAGGAATTGCCCATATTCTTCCTCAGCATTGCAACATACTCTCTCTTTTAATGAAATTAATTCATTAAGTTGAGCCCCAGGAAACTTGAGGTGTCCCTACAGTGCAGTGGGATCACACCATTAACACCAGCACAACAACAACGACTCAAAGTTGATTCCCACGAGAGTGGTGTGAGATGGACCCTCTACACTTGCACACCCTGAGGACAGAATAACCCAGGGATGCTGCAGATGTGAAGACCGTAGACCAAGCTCAGAAAAGCCAGAGTCAAAGGGGGATGTGTAGTAGAGGGCACACATTGGAACATCAGGGACAGGGATGTGGGGCCAAGCCAGTCCCTGCCTGGCACAGTGCCAGCTGTCCCTGTCCCTGTCTCTGCAGGACAGGCCATCCTTCCACCTTCATGATCACCCAATGTGCACGCTACTTAAGGAGGACCCATTAAAATCCCTGCATTAAAACCACTTGGCATTCCATTAGGAAGGGAATCCACCCTCACTGATCCTGCTTTACTCATCCATAACAACAAAGAAATAAAAAACCTCTAGGAAAAAATGTAACATTATTCTTTTTACTGCACATACACACACACAAAAACCCGCTTAAAAGTGAATATCTGCCTACTGCAAAGTACTGAGGTGAAAAGCGAGGTGTTATCATCCCCGTTCCCCCAGGATCTCTTAGAGCGTGTGTGTTTCTGTGGTGGTTGGCTTGTGGTTTCGTTGTTCACTACAGTTTCCCAGAGCCCTATATTTTACTGAAACATAAGTACAGGCCCACCAATTTGCTGACAAGCTGATCTATTGGCTCTAGGACACTGAGGGGAATTATGCTCCTGCCGCCCTGATGCTCTCCTTTGTTTAGAAAAAGAAGAGAGAAAGAGAGAGAGTGAAAAAAAAAATCCTCAATCGTTTAGTACAAGTCATTTTACATGCTGGGATAATGAAGTATAAAAATGCCTTCAAAGGACTGATTTCCTACTTTTAACTCACTACCAGCCGAGCTCTTTGTGAGGCCCTCTGGAACATGCATTCCCAGCCCCACTCAAACAAAAGAGCTGCGAATTCATTAAACTATTTAATTATGCCTTTTTATTTTTCTCCATTAGCAAGCCCTGCCAGTACAAAGTAAATAAAGCCACCATGGTCTTTCCCCAGCAGACACACTGACTGTTTTTATTCTTTATTCAGTTTACAATATAAAGGGCTATTTTTCCCCCCTCCTCCTATTCTTGGCGAGTTTCCTAATACAAGCCCTACAAACAGAAGCATCCAACTGTACATGCGACGCATGGAAGCAGTGGGAGCAGGGAGCAGCACTCAGCATTGCGAGCACATACCCCAGACAGCTTTCAAAGTACCAGCAGCCAACGGCAGCCAAACAGCACTTTACAGCCAGCACGGAAAAGATATTAGCTTTTTTTTTTTTTATACTCTAGTAAATTTGCTTTTTACATCTATTTCTTTTCAGAAGGGCTTGTTATTGAGCTTACTGTCCACAAATTCCATTGATCTCAGGCTGTGACTCAATCCATATGCTCACGCTTTGACACCAGCACAGCAAGCAAGCGATACAAATCCTGTTCAGGCTACAAACTTATTGATTTTATAGATTTCCCCCAAAGTTGTGATAATGATATATCATTGTTAAATTTGGTAGAACAAACTGCTTTCCCAATCTGTCAATGCGAGCATGAAAACCAATTCACAGCCTTGTTTAGAAGGCTTTCCCTCCAGAAGAATAAGTACTGCTAGCGGAGGCAGATCCCCGGCACCCGCCGCTGGCAGCGGGTGATGGATGTCACCTTTCCAGTTGCCCTTTCCTGACCTGTAGCCCGCTGCGTTCCCAGACTTGCCTCCTGGTTATGAGAACCACCCTTCTTTTCCAGGAGCATTTCTCAAATTCATTATTTAAAACTTGCAGTAGATGTAAACCGTAATAATAGCTTTTAAACATATTTCCTTTAAATATTTTAGATGCATTAAGATGACATGAGAATTATTGATTTTAGCAAATCATTTTTGCTTGTTCTGTTCCTGTGCTCACACAAATGGCAAAGCCATGCTGTTCCCTTCCATGAGAGGGAGACAGAACACTGGCTTAAAGAGGAGTGGTCTCACTCCCTGCTTCCATCACAGTTCCTCAACCTCCCAACAGTGGGAACGATGGAACGTGTCCCTTCACAGCGACTGGCTGCCCTGCCAAACCCACTTGGGCATTTCCCTCATGGCTTTGCTCTGCCAAGGCAGAAACCTGATCCGACACATCTCCCAACCAGCAAACATGACTCCATGCCAGAGGTATTAGGAAGAAGAAACTCAAGCTGTTTCTCAGGTTCTGAGAATACAACATGAGAAGCTCATCAGTCCTTCTGTGCTGATCACAGGACAGAAAGGCTCCCACCAACACCACGTCTGTGGGGTGCAGGAGATGCACACAAACTGTAAACAGCTGTTGTGTTTTTAACAAACCATGAAATAGCTCCAACAAGACTGTTTGCTGGAATGACAATGTCGGCTTTCATTCCCACATTCTCCTCCAGCTCTGAAGCAACTATGAGCCCTCTCAAGACAGACTTAGAAATCATGAACGTAACACCTGCCAAAGAAACTGAAATTAATAAAAAGGAAAGGCTTACAAATTTAGAAAACTAAATTTAGGAAATCCACGTGAATAAATAATTTCTCTCTTGAAAACCTCTTTTTTTCCATCAGGGCCTTTCTGCCTGCTATTTATCCATCTTCACTCAACATCCACCTCCTTAGCACTGGAAAAGGAGCTTAACTCCTCCGACATGATGTCACTAGTTCAACATACCCCACACAGTGAGAGCTTTGCTGTGCTCTCCCAAGTCCTGCTGTTGATAACTCCTCACATCTGGCAACACATCCCTGAGCATTTGACTGTGTTCCTGGGACAACAGCTCTGAGACACATTTTGAAGGGCTGAACGTCTCCCACCAGCGCCTCTGCTTTCACTCCTGATTTAATTCAAGGTGATAGGTGCTGAACTCTGTTACCTACCATGTTTTTTTTTGAACTTGCTGAATGCCCTTTCTGAATGTGTCTTTGTGAAAAGTCTTTCTGAACTTCAGGGCACTTGAAATTCAAGCACCTGCCTGCAGTCTCTCTTCTGTATCTTCCACCTCTGTTAAAAAACAACAACTCTTATATACTCATTCATCTGTGCTGTTTTCGCTATTTTTCTCACTGAAACAGCAATGTCAGCCTGAGAGGAAGGTGATAAAACAGTATTAATTCTAATTTTTATTGTCACATTGCTGAGGAGCTTCTCTTTCAGAGACAGGAAGGGTCTCAGCTTGTCCTCACAACAAGAGGTGGTCTGTTTGGCAGAAGGGGTTCTGTCTAACAGAATCAGCACTCAACTGGTCTGGTTTGAAGAAGTGAAGACCTTAACACCGACAAGTGTCATTCTGAACTCGCTTCTGTGATGGGAGAGCTGAGACTTGGGGAAACTGCAGGACTTGCCAAAGGCCTCACAGGACACCAGTGATAACGTAATGCCCCAGGGGTGAAGACCCTCCCTCCCAGTGTATATTGTATCCATTCTGGATAACCTCAGCTTGTGTCTTCTTTAAGAAAAGATGTTCTCAATGGGAATGTCCTGTCATGTTCCCTGTTATTCCTTGTTTACTGGACAAATAATGACCTCACCCCAGCCAGTCCTCACAGTAGCAAAGGCATCACATACTCCTCTACTGGGATCCTGAGGACCTTTTATACCCTTTGATATAGAATTTATATGACTCCACAAGAGGAAAAATCTGTTCTTGGTGTTCTGCAGAATTCCCACTCAGGGTAACAGAACGTGGGTGAGGATTAGCAGAACCTCTTGGTTCCAGATGATGAGAAAAGAGAACTGCTGTCTCAGAAAAACTGAATTCTGAATGCATTACAGGAAGGTAAAGACATCCCAAGAGTACAAGTACTTCCAAAAATTATCGGACTTCCTTCCTTGCCCCACAAAGCAATCTGCTTGGACAAGTCACAGAACCTCTGCCTCCAATTTACACTTGTGGAAAAATAAGTCCTTCCTTTCTCGCATCCCACTCTTTCTCACTTTCCACCTCCCCCCCCACCAAAAAAAAGAGAGAGAAAAGGGGGAAAAAAAGCCCTTCCTGATAATTGCACTGGTCCAAATGTGCAGGGCTTTCATACAGAATGATGGCTTCCCTTGTCTCCTGCATTTGTTCATCTCCTTTGGGAGGAGCAATTTACAGAAAGCATTATCGATTTTTGCCATAATAGGTACAGAGATGCCTCACTGTCCCCGCTAAGCCAGCTCACTCTCTGCATCACAACTGTCAGGCCAGTTTGTGAAGCCCGTCATTATTTTTTTTCAAGTAAATCCATCACAGGAGTGGGGGAAAAGTGATGAAAATAAAATTATTTTCACCTTGCCATAAAAAAGAATGGCCGTGTTCCCTAACAGAAATAAGTGCAAATGCTGTCAACTAAGAGAGCGGAAGGGAAATTCAAAGCAAATAAAAGTGAGCTGGGGGGGGAGGACGGAAAGGGGGGTGCAGGAGGCATGGCAGGAGCTAATTTACTTTGAACAACATTCTGGAATTTTCCTGTTAAAGCCGCTATTTACAACTCTTCCAGTTGTTCTCAACGTTCTCATTTCCCAGGAAGCACTGAAATCTATACCTTATACAGATATTTGCTTTGGCTTTTAGGGTGTAGAGGAGATTGCGGGTTCTGGGCTGCAATTACGAAATATTCTTGGTCTGCAGGATGAAATGTGCCGTCCAGGCTGCCCCTGAGCACAGACCACCCACCAGCACCCCGGGATTACCGACCCACTCCCTCCTTTGTGCGCAGAGCCCGTTCGGGGGCTTCTCCCGCTCCCCTCCACCGGGGCAGGCTGAGGCCACCAAACTCATTCTGCCCCTGATCAGCATGTGAATGTTGAGGGACACTTACTTCAAATATTTCTGAAACTCAAAAAGCCTTTTAGAAATCACATCTAAAAACAAACAATTCCCCCCTGCCCCTCGCCTGCATTGCTGACTCTCCGACAAGTCCTTTGGTATTCAGCCCTCCTCCTTGATTAGTTTTTGCTGTACCCTTCATGTTGGTCACTTATCTCACATCTTGAAGGTCACACTCTGTAGTGCCCTATTCCGGCGGCCCTGCCTTGTTTTTTATTCCTGAAGACAGCCTTGTTTTGGGCTCAGAAGGTTTAATCCAAGAATTGGCTCTGGATCTAATTCCCAGATCCTCAGTTCATTAGCCATGAAAAGTGATAGCTGCTTAAGATTTTTATGAGCCATTGTTCCAAAGCGGGCCACAGAAACGGCACAATTACCCAGCGCAGAGCACAAAGCCCGGCTGCCTCTGGCACTGACACGAGGAGCTCGATAGCAATCAAACAGCTTAATGAAAAGCAGCAAGTTTGCTCTTGGTAAGGAGAGAGGGATCTGTGAAGTTTGTTTCCAAGTGGTACTTTCTGTAAGGACACTTGTTAGGACAAAATTTAAATCAGCACACCCGTCCTTCAGGAGCACTGGCACTAAAGGAGATACAACTTGGCTTTTTGACCCTCCACACAAGCACTCGTGAACATCACGGAATCCTTTGGATTGGAAAAGGCCTTTAAAATCATCAAGTCCAGCTGTTCCCCCAGCACTGCCAAGGCCACCACTAACTCATGTCCTCAAGTGCCACGTCCACATGGCTGTTAAACCCCCACAGGCATGGGGACTCCACCTCTGCCCTGGGCAGCTGTGCCAATGCCTGGGCACCATTTCCATGAAGAAATTTTCCCAATATCCAATCTAAACCTCCCCTGGTGCAACTTGGGGTCATTTCCTCTCATCCTGTCCCTTGTTGCCTGGGAGCAGATCAGATCCCCCACCTGGCTCCACCCTCCTGTCAGGGAGTTGGAAAGAGTAAGAAGGTCCCCCCTGAGTCTCTTTTTCTTCAGGTTGAGCCCTCTCAGCTCCCTCAGCTGTTCCTGGTGCTCCAGACCCTTCCCCAGCTCTGTTCCCTTCCCTGAACATGCTCCAGTCCCTCAATGTCTGTGCTGGGGTGAGTGGCCCAAATCTGACCCCAGAATTCCAGGTGTGGCCTCACCAGTGCCCAGCACAGGGGATGGCACTGCCCTGGTCCTGTGCCCACACCCCGGTTGGTACAATCCAGGTACCACTGGCCTCCTTGCCCACCTGGGCTCATCTTCAGCCACTGTCACCAGCATCCCCAGGGCCCTTCCCACTGGGCATCTTCTCATGGAGGTAGATCAGGTTGGTCAAGCAGGACTTGTGTTTCACAAACCCCTGTTGTCTGGCCCTGACCACCTGGCTGTCCTGCATGTGCCATGTGATGGAACTCAAGATAATCTGCTCCATGACCTTTTCTGGCACTGAGGTCAGGCTGACAGGCCTGGAATGCCCTGGATCCTCCTTCTGACCCTTCTGGTAGATGAACATCACATTTGCTCACCTCCAGTCACCTGCAACCTCTCCAGTGAGCCAGGACTTCTGGTAAAATATGGGAAGTGGCTTTGTGAGAACTTTCACCAGCTCCCTCAGTATCCATCCAGCCCCATGGACTTTGTGTGTGTCTGAGTGGCACAGCAGGTCACTGACCATTTCTGCTTGGATTATGGGGCTTCACTCTGCTCCCCATTCCTGTCTCCCAGCTCAGGCGGCTGGGAATTCCAAGAACAATCAGTCTTACTATTACATCCAGCATTTAAAGCTCATCTGTCCCATCCCTCTGGACTCTCAAGCAGATCTAGACAGCAATGCTGAAGCTGGAATCCACTGCGCTTAGGCCAGGCAAATTGTGAGAAAACCAGCAAGGCGGCTGGACAGAAACATCACAGCATTGCTCTCAGGCAAGCGCAGCAAAACCACAAGAACAGTCCCATGTCCAAGTAATTACAAGGATATGATGCAGGCCAGCAAAATCTAAGAGGTTTAGAAGTAAAGTGGATACTCTACTGAGCGGTGGATTAAGAATAAATGGAGCCAGATCCAGTGCAGCTCAAGTGCTTTCAACAGCTCTTGGGCTCCAACCGCCACCGAGCCGACAGAAATCCCACCTGCCCATGCTCCCACTGCCAGACCAGCACAAGCTGGGCTAACGGGGGCCCCCCAGGATCAGGTCCCAGGTCTTTAAATCCTTTCTAAATCCACCTCTTGGTCTGTCCCATAGCTGACTGCCCTGTGTGAGCTCTGCAGCGTGCCCTGGAACAAATCCATGTCCCTGTGCCTGGATCCACTGCCTCAGTGCCTCAGGGACAGCTCCGGGGTGTTCAGCACATCCCACCTCGCTGGGACCCAGAGGGAGCTGCCTCTCACAGAGAATGTCCCTGCCCTGAGACTGTCCACACCGAGCGTCAGCACCGAGCCAGCTGAGACTCACACCTCAAATTACTCCACAGCAATTGCCCCACGTGAGATTTTTGGAACAAAGCAGCAGAGCTTTGGCTCCACGTGCCTGTTGCGTGTCCTTGGACCCACAGCCATCGCAGTGACAACTCTGTGTTCTGCAAATATTTCCAATCTGTTCCTCACTGGATGTATTTATATTAAAACTGTGTGTTAAAAAGAAAAGCAGGCACAAAGCAATAACTGGGTCTTTCTGGGTACACGAATGAGAACGTGAGGTAACACTGCTGCTCACAGTAAAGAGCCAGCACTTTCATGGTGCAGCAGGGCAGATAGAGGGAGTTGGGAATGAGGGCAGCAGTGATGGGGTCAGCAGGCACAGAGTGGCAGTGCCGCACCCACCCCTTAGTGCTCCACTGCCTCCAGACCCTCTGATTGACACCCCCTCAAGAGCTTTGTGTGCCTCAGGTATCCACAGAAAAGCAAAGACATCCTGGTTTCTCATCAGAAAGCAAAGAATAAACTTTGTCATATAGATCAAATATATCAGGAAAATTTTGTTAGTTTATTAATTATATAGAATTACTATTAAAGCTATTTATCTCACATACTCTGCTGTGCAAACAGGGCAGTCCTGCCAATGCATTCCCATCCCAAGGGAAGAATTAGCTGAAATTACTTCAGTTTGTTCTTTTGCTCTGCCAAGTCCATGTGAGAGGGGAACTGTTTTCCAGTCTCTCCTCCTCGGCCCGTACACACCGAGCATCGTGTCAGAGCAGGTGGCCCCCTCATGGCTCCCTCACCTCGCCCATATGGAACTGCACTTCATTCCTACACATGTTCAGACACTGCATCCCCACCCACAACAGATGTACATACACACACACACACACACACGTGGCTGCTGGTTAATAGAACAAGCACAGTAAAAACAGGAGGACTGGCAAAATTTGGAAAACAGCCTGCAGAAAAACAGCTTTCATTTAACTTTTTAATTTTAAACTATATTAAATTAACCATGATCACAAGAGGAGAATGTGCTGAAACCAGACGAGTTCAAGGGTTTGACGCCTCAGTGTTTACATTTGGGAACAAATGGGATTTCATTCCGGACATGTAACATGTGCAGACCACCCCTCTGCCTTCCAGTCTGAGCTTTTAAATGTGGCTTCACTCTGAAAAATCACTACAGAAATGGCAACTTCATACTCAAAGATTCTCTCCCCGTGTGTAAACAGGGTCAAGTGCATTGACTTCAGTGACAAAACATCTATTTACCAAATTTCTGCGGTCCTGTGTCAGTGCAGATAATAGTAAGTGTGTGGTATTGCTTCCCATCAAATACTCCAGAGTTTACTGAGCTTTGTCAGTCCTAACTGAAGGGGCAAAGAAAAGGGGGAAAAGAGCAGGGGGGAAGGGGAAGGAAGAAACAGAAAAGTCCAATTTAAGGACATGTTTCCATGAGCTGACCTGGATCTCACCAGAGGTGATCCACCTGCACACCAATGCTCTGCTTTGGCCAGACAGTATTTGCTGGGATCTCCCAAGGCTTTATTTCCTTTTTTTTAAGAGACAGCAAGACCCATTTCTCGCGTGTCCCTCCTACGCTCCTTGGGCTTGTCACTGCCGGGAATCCAACTGTTGTCAAACCTCTATTTTAACAACCTCGTTTCTTTTCGTGTTTGTTGAAGCCTGACAATGTCATGCCACAGTTCTTACACTTCAAGCACACTGTTGCCATTAAACAAATAAAATATAAAGAGAAATTAAGAGAACCACTCAGAAGAGATAAATAGAGCTGGAAGAGTAATTTAAATGGATATTTAAATGGGCAAATGGGGTGAGTGATGCATCCTCCTCACAGATAAAAACCTGTGTATTGAATTTCCATGGTTCTGGTGACAGACAGAGTAAAAGTTGGAGGAAAGAAACATCTCTGTTTTTTGGGTGGAATTAAACTAGGAAGGGAGTATATGAGAAAGTGGGTTATTTGTGGAAAAACACTCTGGCTGAACACTAGGGCAGAAATTGAGTCTGCTGTGCTGCTTTGTGCTCAGCCTCTGGCTGTCCAGCTGGTAACCAGATCATGTGGAACACAGGCCTCCAAAGGGTGGAAAAAGATCTGAAATATGAAGCACTGCTGTTTTACTGCTAATTCAATAGGGAAAAACCCCTATAAAATATTAAAGAAAGTATTTAAAAATATATTAAACACAATTTGTACCATAATAGCTTAACCTGACATCAAAACGCAGCTTACAGCTTGTTTGTCCCGAGTTTCAGAGTGTGGCTTAACGGAATCACGGGCAGAATGTTCCACACAGCCTCCAGCGTTCGGCAAAATAGGATTTGGGCTTCGTTAAAACAAATTCCAGGTGGAAAATTGGGCATGCTGATAAAAGCAGTGCAGGAAAGAGTGTTAGCTCTGATAGGGTAGGATGGGTATTGAATTCACTCTTAACATTACAAGACTTAATTAAAGAGGTTGACCTGAGGACCCCAAGCGGCGCCGAGCTGAGAGAGCCATTCCTGCTCCAACGTGGTGTTACCAAAGTTAATTCTCTTTAATAGGACTCAAACTGGAATGTACAGAGAGCATCCTAATTCAGGGGCAAAGCACGGGGCGCTTACCAGGTGAAATGAAGAACACACAAATGCAGATAATGCAGAAACATCAGAGTATTCAAATGTAGTTCTCATCCAATGAGGACTGATTTTTATTTATGGATCGGAACGGTTTTAAGTAATTTCCTACGGACAAGCACAACACTGTTTCTCCAGTAACCCTTCTTAATCAGAAGGGGCCAAAAGGACAAGGGCTTAAGAACAGCCTTAGTCCTTGAATCTGTGCTCCCATTGGGCTGTGGTTCGGTGCTGTTGACTCCCAGCCAGCTACACTCACAACCACAGCTTTAATATTATTCTTAAACAGAAAAAAGTTTAATTAATGGATATTTTTAAGACAAATTCTTCTGTGATTGTTTTTTTCACCTGAATTTCAGTCATGCCAACAGTGATGCCTGTGCTCAGTGTCGGTACCTGCTGCCCCTCCCCTGCTATTGCCGACCGCAGCTCTCAGGTGAACCACCAAGAAGCTGCAAAGTCAACTCTGTCAGCTCTAAATTACAGGTGGAAGGTTCCTTCAGTAAGATATATGGAAAGGAAGAGACCTGTGTGAGGGGGGAAAATCCTGATGACAGGAGGGTACCCTGCCAGTGCCCGAGCTCCATCCCCAGGGAAGATGAACAGTCACAGCTCCGTGTTTGAAGGCCGGCAGGGTTGGACTGCACCAGTTCCTAATTCACTCCCAAACAGGATGTTTTGCCCTTGGCTGCAAAACACTTGCCTGGAGTTGGGACGGGAGGAGATGGGCTCAGAGCACACCCATAGCTGTGTCTCGGCCCCTCTCCCACATGGATGGACCTACAGCTGTGGGTGAGGTTTCCTGCCAGGCAGGAGATGTTCGGCCAAGAACATTCAGCTTGCCACCCTTCACCTCTGCAGACCCAGGATATTTTATTTCACCAAACTAAAGCAAAGACGTGCTGAAAATGTTGGAAATCACAGAACTTACAACATCTGCAAAAGTTAAGGTGCAACAAAAAATAAAAAAAATTATTTCCCCCTTTGATAGGTTCCTCATTCACCAAACCAGGCCCCTGTCAAAAATCTACAAAAAGAATTTTTGAACAAAACCACAGTGAGCCTAAACAACATCTGGTCAATCAAATTTACAACAATAGAAAAAGCGCAATAAAAGTTTACTTCTTTTGAAGAAGAAAGATGTATTTTTAAAAGCCTTATATACAACCCTGAAATTAAGGTTTCTAAACTAAACCTCCCTTCAGCTGCAGGACTGAATGGAGACAAGGAGCAGATGAGAATCAGCCTCTAACTCTGCAGTGCCCTCAGCATTAAAACGTTCCTCTAATAATCCTTGGAAGGACCAACATGAAGAACAGTGTGAGCAAATCCGAGGCCATTTCTTGCCACGTGCTCATCACTAGTACCGCTCCAGGAGCCTCCTGGATGTCCTACAACCACCAACACCTGGCTGGGCTGGAGTCTAAGGACATATGAGCTTAACAGCCTGGCCAGATCTCTCCGTGCCCGTTCCCAGCCACAACACAAACCCCACTGAACTGCAGCTCTGCTCTTTCTGAATTACTGCAGAAAATGAGAACATACAAACAGCTGTGCTGGGTCCTACCAAATGTCCACTTAGTCCTGTGTCCTGCATCCAAGAGCCATCACAAGCAGGTGCCCAGGGAGGAGCGTACAATGCTCCAGCAGTGAGTGCTCAGGGCCCGCCCGAGGGCACAGCCACATTTAATATCTCGTGATGGATTTCTCTTTCCACGCACTTGCTCAGTCTCCCCTTGCATCTACAGAAACCTACAGCATCCATCACACTGGAGGGGTGTAAAGAGGATATTTTGATCACACTTCCCACACTCGCCCCTCGTTCTCAGCACCACTGAACAGGCTTTGCTTCCAAAGGACGGAGCAGGTCGTGCTGACGGTGACTCATCAATGCTCTCCCTCCAAGTGCCAGCAGATCGTAAATCCTCATCCACGCAGTCAGTGCAGTGAGAATCACTCTCCTGCAAGACACTTGGGCGCTGCTGAGGTGTCTGTCCTTTGTGGTCTCTTTCTAAGGGCTTGTTCTCTGTTTAGTGAATTTTGTGCATAGTTTAGACTTTATGAGTTTCCCAGTGCCCCTCCTCAGGAAGCCTGTGTGACTGCAGCCACAGGCCCAGATTAACTCTACGGTTTCCCCTCTTCGCTCTTAGAGAAATTACTGGAAACTTGTTTTTTGAAAAAGCTGGAATAAATAGCAAGGAGGCAAGGCAAGGGCTGTCAGTGTCTTCCCATGTGTGATTCCCACAAAAAAGGAAACCTAGTCTATTGTTTCCATCAGTTTCCAGTTCTCCACTGCTTCATCACACTAAAAATGAAATGAAGGGCTCTTCTGGGCTGTTGGCTAAAGAATTCTAAGTGATCCATGTACTTGTCTCCCCTAACAATGGATAGAACCAATGACCCTGATTATGCAAAGATTACTAAAAACTGTAAAAACTATTTAAAAACCCAACAAACCTGCAATCTATGTAGGTTGACCACTGCTGGCAAGGACAGAAGCACTTTTTGGAACTACAGAGAATGAATTCTGTTCCTCTCAAACACTTACTACCCAAACTTCTCCTGTTTGATACTGAACCTTTATTGTTATTCCATATTTATACCGCGGCATCATCTTCAAGTTCTGTACCAATGGATGAAACGACAGCAACTGCCTTAGAGCTACCAAGTAAAATGTCAAGCTGTAGAAGTGGATAAAATTCTGAAGGGGGCCGGACAGGTGATGGGAGACTGTGGGCAACCCAAATATGAGCAACTCCCAGCAAAGGAACCGCATGCTCCCAGCTTGCTGGGGCCTCGGCCACGCCCCACCTCAGGCTTTAGAGGGTACAGATGGATTCAGGAGATGTGAAAGAAGGGAGGGCGGTGGCTTCGGGAACTCTGAGTGCTTTTCTCACTCTTTAGTGACAGTATGGCAAAAAGTGCAAAAATACTCATCAGAAAAGCAAGTAATTGGAGAGGATGAGGATGATGAGGAGCATCCACCCTGAACCGTGACAGGGAAGGGAGCCCCTAGCAGAGCTGTGAGGGGATTGAAAGGAGCACAGAGGTTTTGCTGGGCCAGTGAAGGGCCTTGAACAGAGCAGTGAAATATGTGATTGAGGGTATTTGCAGCAGATGCAGGAGGCCAGGACAGGGGCTGTGGGCAGGGGATCCCTGTTGGGATGGAGCCGGTGCTGCGGGAGTGCACGGCAGGCGCCGGTGACACCGAGTGTACAGCCCTGGCACAAACCAGAACAGGCTCCCTGTTACAGGTAGAGCCAGGATTAGGAAAAAGCCTGTGGGTGTTTTGAGAGCAGAAACAACAAAATAACAGTGACAGTGCACGAAGAGCCATTTGGTGTAAAGTTACTACCTCGGCTTTACAAAAAACGTGTCCTCTCCCCACCTCTTGTGCCAATCACCTGATGGTTTCCATTTGTCCCTGGGTCTAAAGGTATGGAAATTTTCTGCCAAGAGTCCTTGATCCCTTTGTTATCTGTAGAAACACGGCTATTAACCACACACATCAACCAAGGCATCAGATCACACATTTTCCATACAGAGTTGGATCTTCTTTTGCGGCTTGGATGCACACACATGTGTTCTGGGAGCAAGATTGCTCCAAAAAAAATTCAGTAGCAGCTTAATTCTGAAATGTGACTCCCACTATAAAGATGTTAAATTTTGTTCTTAAGTTCAGTTGGTTTTACAGAAGGTTCAACACCATAAATTCCCTAATCCACAGTTTCGGTCTCCTGTTTCTTCTGTCAATCCTCTCTGCTGCTACTGACTGCCCATCCAGCATTTTCCAAACAATACAGGTGATTGTCTGATCATCCTTCTCCCAAACCTGTACGAAAATGTCTACACACCCCAGATTCCACCATGGAACCTCACAACACACTGTGCATCAGCCCCCTTCTTGTAGCACCCTGAACCACCTGCCTTGGGGCATTAGAGATTATCCAAATTCCTGAGACAGGTACAAAATACACATCAGGCTGTTCACTCTTTCCAGTGTACTGAGTGGTGCAAGGAGAAGGACTGAACCAGAACACTGCTGGTTCACCCACTGCCAGGCTTCCCTCCCGTGCTTCAAACAGATGGGATAAGGTTAAGAACAGGTTCTTTCCTGTCTCTTGCCTCTCTGATGTTCAGACCCTCGAAGTTCAAGAGTATAAACTTGTATTTAATGCTACTTTGAAACCAATTCCTTTCCAGAAATGCTGCCACTACCCCAGAAGCACCAACCTCCCACAGGCAAGGGGCAGCCAACATACCCTACAGGCACAGATAGATATTTATACAATTGCTTCAGGAAGTAAGTAGGAAAATATTGAGCAACTTGGGCTTTTCAGCCTTGGATACACAAATCAAGATGAACTTCCAAGGTTTCCAAAGAGCCTTGTGCAGGTTTGGGTCGGAAGGAACCTTGAAGTTCATCTCGTTCCACAGCCTGCCATGGGCAGGGGCACCTTCCACTACCCCAGGTTGCTCCAAGCTCTGTCCAACCGGGCCTTGGACACTTCCAGGGATGGTGAGTTCACAAACTCTTCACATCCAGCTTCACAACCCCAAGGGAGAGCAGATCCGATGGGATCTCACCATGAGACCACTGGATTGCCTTTCTCCTCAAAAAGAAGCCCCAAGCCAATGCCCCAAAAAGCCCCCGGGGAAGAGGACGAGCAGGTCTCACCTGTGAGCCAACCCAGACCCCCACGGGACCAGCCCAGGCGCGATGCAGCGCTCGCTATAGGTGTCGCTGTGGACCCATCCAGCACACCTGGAACACGCGCATCCGTGTGCCACGGGAGCCAGGGAAGAAGAATGAACGCTTGAAAATTAATGATGTCAGCCTGTCTTCATATATCAAGCTAATTTGAAAGGGCTTTAATTTTCTTAAAGGATAAAAAAAGGTTTCTTTGCTAGATTAAACTTGCAATTGTCATTCATATATTGTTTATAAGGTACTCATCTCCTCACTCGCTATTTTTTTGTTTTTGATTTTGTATACTAGTTAGCAGTGAAGACTTGTCTGCGTGTATCAGAAGGAATAAAGAGAGAAATGTCCTTAACTGTCAGTTTTAATAAGAGGAGTCAACATGCCTCTATTCAGGTTAAATATTGCCCTGTCACATTTCAATAGAGTCAACAGATTTTTTAAAGAAAAGTCAAAAGCACTGTGTTTGCAAAAAATAATAATAAAAAACCCTACCCCCCACCTCCTTGTCATAGAGTGTCAAAGCCCTTCTTTATTTGGGGGGGCGTGGAGGCAGGACAGAAAATTCTTTTGTAAAATGTGAAAAATTACTACTCATAATTGGCACTGACATGAAAAAGGTTGGGTTTTTTTTGTTCAAAAAACAAAGAAAATCTCTAATTTAATAATCACCTGCAAAGTGTTATTGTGATGGGAACAAAAAACACACAATCAAAGTCATCTCTTTTAAGTAACTATAGTGTTTTTAAGCAATCACTGCGCTTTGCTGCAGCTCACACACATAAACCGATGATGTGCAAAGTATAACACGACACTCCAAATTCCTCAAGTAAAGTTTCTCAAATAACAAGTGACAAGCTACACAGAGGAAGAGCAAGAAAGGATCTGTCAGGTAAAAGGCAATCACCAAAAAGGATGTAAAAGGAGGAGATTCCACAGCGATTGATTCCATAAGAAAATTTGCCAGGGTTGACTCAATCCCCTGGGCAGAGCCTGCAGCCCGCGGGGAGGGTCTTCGTGACCTTCAGATGCAAACTCACGTGGGTTGATCCTGCCTAGTCGAGACTGGTCTAACTCTGTGGAGAAAGACGAGACACAAAGCAGGTGTCTTGCAGAACAAAACACAGAGTTCCTAATTTACTTCCAGTGACAGTGTTTGAAGACCAAGATCATTATTCGGAGTTACTTGTGCTTTACTTCCTTTGTTGAGAAGAAACAACGTTTAGAAGCCAGTTCTTGGTCGATTTTCAATCACTATCTAATAACATTTAATAAATCGGACCTGGGGAGCCCAAACACAGCCCCAGAACTGCACCAGGGGAGGGTGAGCACGGAACCACTCCTCAGGAGAGGAGTGTGAATCAATTCATAATCCAGCATCTGTCTTTGTGCTCATGGTGGAGGGATGGACGGTTGCCATTCCAAGCACCCTGTTCCCCCGACCTCGGCCCCCCATGGTCATGACCAGGACAGCTGTTTGGATGAGCTATGAGAAACCCATAAATCCTCAAGTAAGATGTGAGGTTCCTTTTTCATGGGGCAATCACTAGGGTGACACTACTCCTGCACTGGGGGAACACGTGGTATTTCACAGAAATCGCATCTGTAAAACTGGTTTCACTTGAGAAGCAAAGCTCACACAGGTCAGCGATGCCACAAAACCTCCTCTCAGTTCAGGTAACCCACATCCCTAAAACCCAGGTGGTTCCCAAGATTTTGTTTTACAAGCCATCTGCCAGATGCTTACATTTCATTTCACAGACTGTCTAATTTTCATGAAACAGCCCTAAGATTTATTCAGTGAAACCGAATCCTGCTGCGTGTAGAGCCGGGAGAGGCTGAGCGGAAAAGCAGAGCTCCACTGCTCCGTGTGCTCCTGCACAGGCCGGGGACCTGCCTGGGATGGCTTTTCCATCCTCTTGGAGAGCATTTCCTTTGGTGCCTGCTCCCTTGTTTACAAATCCCATAACCAGCACGTTCACCTCCGACTCCTGCCAAGAGAGACCCTGCAGGGACCCGGCCGGCTACCACGGTTGGGACAAAAGGCTCATCCATCCCATCCCTCCTGCTGGATCCCAGCCCCACACGGCCTTGGCAACAGTGGGACAATGGTCCCGGGAGAGCAGGGCACTCGGAAATACCCATCCCAGCCACCAAGATCCAAACATGATGGGGCAAACTGCAGTTGTAACAGACTTCTGCAAGAAAACCCCAAATACTGGTCGAAAGAAGTATTTCATTAAAAAGAAATAAATTTTAAAAATGAGTGGAAACTGATCCACCAAATGTCACGCAAAAAGATCAATGGAAAACCCTCCACCAGACTGGTGAATGATAGAACTGTTTTCCCATGAAAATGACTTTTAGCTATCCCTAAACTTACAGAAACACACTAAAAAAGCACTGGAATTTTCTGTGAAAACAGCAGCTTACTTGAAAAAGGGACACAGTTCAAATAAAGCCATTGTCAAGTCAACAGATCCATCTATTGACATCCATCTATTGACAGAGTTATGATGAGGTTGGTGGCCCCAGAGTTCAAAACAAGTTCTTCATTAGAACACTCACTGAAATTAGATTTGATTGCTTTACAGCAACTTGTGGAGAAACCAAACCCATCTCTGTTTATCCCAGAATCCCAGAGTGGTTTGTGTTGGAAGGGACCCTAAAGTTCACCTCATTCCACCCCCCGCCATGGGCAGGCGCACCTTCTGCTAGACCAGGTTGCTCCAAGCCCCATCCAACCTGGCCTTGGACACTTCCAGGGTTGGGGTAGCCACAACTTTTATTTTGTATTGTTTATTTACATATTCTACTCACTGCCAAGCTCCTCCTATATGCTGCTTTCAGCTTTATATTTCCTGTAAATGAAGTAAATTTGGTAGAGCTGGCAAGGGTTTCATCCTCCTGCTCGTTATTTAACGTCTCCCAGCAGTGGAGGATGTTTCACGTCGGAATGTTTCCCATTCCTGCAGGATGCTCTGTCATTCCTGCAACCATGAGCTGATGTCACAGGAAGTTAATTTTGCTTGGCGTTTCACGTTTAAATTCAGCCATCCACACACACACTGTGCTCGAGCAGACAGTGCCAGTGTGACTTCATAGAAACAGACAACAAATATTTCATAAATTAATCTTTGCAAGACAGGGTTCATTAATCTGTAAAAGACTCTGGTTGTGTGTGAACCCAAAGGGCATAACACTGGAATTCTGTGATGCCTTCTGACGTACAAAAGTAGTTCCAAATTTGCAGTCATTATCCAAATAAGCCTCTTGATAAGTCACAGCAATCAGACACTCAGTTTGGGAAAAAAATGCAAGAAATGCCACTAAATCCTTACCTTCGGAGGTTACACACATTTAATTGTACAGTTCATAAAGCAGGGTTTAATCACAGATTGGGGTATTTTTGCTCAACGTACACGGGCATTCCAACATCTCTGGTAAAGTCCACAGTGACAGCTGCAGGACCCAAAAATATGGAGTACCTGGTTTGGAAAATCTTCCAAAACTGTAGCTTCAACAATTCAGAGAAGATACAAAGCATATCCAAGTCCTTCTGCTTATCTGGGGGAGTCTGTTGGGGTTTTTTCTTTGTTTCGGTTTTGTTTCTTTTGGTTGGTTGGTTTTTTTTCTGGTTTGTTTTTTTTGTTTGTTTGGTTTTGGTTTTTTGTGTTTTTTTAATTTTGGCTATTTGTATCTTTCTCCCCCAGTACACACAAGGAACTTTCTGGAGTTTGCACAGAGATGAGTTGTCGGGGGGGGCTGTTTTTTCAGTACTCAAATGAAAAATGGCATAAAACAGCCCAGAATTTATCTAAATATTGATTAAAACCCTTCTTTCAGAGGCACAGAGTTGAGCTTGCCCACAGATATGTTTGGCAGCCAGAGGACACGTGTCAAGTTTCCTCTTTGCCTCTGTGGCCACACATGTGGGGATGCAGGGGAGCACGGATGTTCTTCCTCCAGGTGCCCTTAGGAACTCCCATGAAAATCTGGACCTATATACCTAAAACTTCTCCATCTCACAGAGCCTGGGACCTTTCCCTTCCCGTGCCAACGCTGTTTTCATTAACATCACCCTTTTTCCCTTTTTCTTACCCACATATACAATATTTCCAGCTCTGGAGCAGTACTTGGGACTCTAGCTGGAAGCTAAAATGCTTTAGCAGGAACAAAACTCTTCAGCGACTGCTGCCCTGCACAGCCCGGATTAAATCTCACAATTAGGAACCCAATTTGCATTCTAAAAGTGAAATCCATTGTTACAACCACAACAGCAGTTGACACAGTAGAATAAGCCATTGTTGAAGTAATTCCTGCAAAAGGTCAGATACTTAAAGCCTTCAATTTTTCTTGACAACCTCTCAGAAAAGAACAGCACAGCTGCCCTGTGTCCAAAAGAGCCACACTGACCACCCTGCTTCCTTTGGCATGGGCTGTTCTCACCCATCACAGACATTCCTGGCTGTGAAATGTGCTTTGGGATATTTGGGACACCCCAGCACCTATGAATCTGGGAAGATTTCATCCTCTCAAGGACCAGCACAGAGCAGTCCTGCCTCTACACTGCTGAGAGCTGGGGAAGGGGTGCAGAGTTCCCACCTCTGTGCCAGAGCATGGTTGGACTTGATGCTTTAGAGGCCCTTTCCAACCTAAACCACTCTAGGATCTTCTCAGTGGAAAAATAAAAGGTTTCTTGTCCAAATCAGGAATTTTGCCAGGCTGGCTATGTGTTGTAACCTGTATTATGTTGGCTGTCTGCTTCCCATGGTAGGGCCCTGGCACAGGTTGCCCAGAGAAGCTGTGGCTGCCCCATCCCTGGGAGTGTTCCAGGCCAGGTTGGACAGGGTTTGGAGCAACCTGGGACAGTGGAAGGTGACCCTGCCCATAGCAGGGAGTGGAATTATATGGGCTTTAAGGTCCCTTCCCACCCAAACCACTCTGGGATTCTGTGATATTTATGAGTTAATTCCCATTTGAGGAGTTTCCCTTGAACACATCCCTGTATCCCGTCTCCATGTGGAAGGGGTGATCCACCTGCAGTGAGAACTCCCAACACCGTCCTGCAGCAGATGTGTGATCAGACATCTTCCCTCCAAAGCGACTGTGCAGTTTCATTACCCCAAGCTGCTGCTGTCCTTGCACACCCTGACAAACTCCAGGAGTGCAGTTGCTCAGCTAAACCCTCTGTCAGTGCTCCACTATCCAGGGTGGGATTGGCACATTCATCCATTACCCTCTCATTGAACAGTGGGAGAGGGGAACCTACTTGTTATCATTTTACTATAAATATCTCTGATGGAGAAGATGCAACCTCAACAGAATTCAGTTCCTAAATTCAGAATTCAGCTCCCAAGAATTCCCTATAGTTCTCCCCCCCACGGTTTAACCCCACCGAGCCCGCCCCGCAGGAGCAGGGAGCACACAGCAGCCCTGCCTGCTCCGCTGGGCCTCGTGCCACGGGGAAGGTGTGTAATGTCTTACTGATGAGCTCACACTAAGCCATTTTTACAGTGTCAGAACACAGGAACTCCTCCTCAGAGACATTTCTGGGCGATTTTGTCCAAGAAAATCTCCCTGGGAGGGGGAGCTCACCGTGTGACGTGGGTCACTACGAGGACGGCGGGGATGCGCAACAGGCTGGTCGTGCACGGAGCACTCAGGGACTGTGGTTGAATTCCTCCAAAAACAACAAATAGCTGTATGTGCTGGACTCTTGTCCTTAATCCCCCACTCCAAGCCCATATCTCAGTAAAAGGCTTACTTCTTAACATTTTTAAACTATATATACTGCATTTTACACCCCTTTTAAACCACCATTCCCGATTGCTTGGTTGGGTTTGGTTGATGGGATCATTTAAAACTCCCTTCGGGGGCAAATGTCAATATATTTGTGGGTATCCCTCTGATTCATACAACTAATCTTCCTCTTTAGAGCAGTTGCCTTAGTGAACAGAGCAGAGCAGAATTTAGTAGAGCATCTTTAGTGCTGTTACCATGAGTAAATCATCATATCTCAATACCTTGGAATTTAAAGGGGGTTTTTTTGTAACAAATATTCCCTTGCCCTCCCCAAAAAATTTTGGCTAAGCAAATCAGAAACTAGAAAAAAGGTTTATGAACAAAACACAGCCAAACCTGGTTGGTGTGAGCCAGTTTGTGATGGAGTTAAATTTGGGGATGGGGCGGTCGCAAGAGACAAAGCTCCCTGAAGACTCCAGGAACCATAATCCACCCAACTAATGCAGCTTTAATTATATCAATAAGTACACGGGGGACCAGACTAGTTTTCAGGATAGAATATTATCTATGTATAATTTTTCATGCTATTTCTAGTCGGTTTTTAAAGAACATCCAGAAATTATCAGTGTGAGCAAATCTACGAGGAAAAATTTTAATAATGTAGCAGCATCATATAAGATTTAATGTTTCTGTTTCCTCAGCAAGAAGAACAGTGGCCAAGCGTTAGGTGTTTCTTCAAAACAATTTCCCAGTTGTGAAAAATTGCCCCATTTGGATTTTACATATGTTTCTAGGTACAAACTTCCCAGAATGTTTAAATTAAATATTATCATGGTTTTTAAAGTGTGCAGAAATCCACAAAACAAGTTCAATTAAAACACAGATAGTAAAACTAATAGGACCAAGCTAGGTATGTAATTATAAATAAATTCTAATTAATTTCCTACTGCATCTTGGCTATTATCCCTGTTTCCCATGAACCCATTTATGTTCATTTGCAAACAAGAACGGGAAAACAGATGATGCTCTACACGTGTGTTTGTTTAATTATCTCGGTAGCTCTGCCTCTGCTCAGTGCCTGTTCCTCTGCTCCGTTACCTCCCAGGAACCTGCACTCAGGAAGTGGAGGTGCCAATATCTGGTACCAAAATTTTCTCTGCCAAAATGAGAAGAACAAACTAACCAAAGAGCAGCTCAGCTCCCTCAGCCACAGATTTTCTCACTGGTCTTGCTCTGAGTTGTCCTAAAAATTCAGTGCAAACTTTCTTTGGCAGCTCTGCCCCATGTGTGTCTCTTTTTTAGCATAATTAGCTGTATAAACAGCTCTGCCTGTAAGACTCGCAGCAACTAAAACCCTACTGAACACTCAGATATGACATAGAACACGTACTAATGAAAACTTGGCTGCTTCTCCAGAGAAAAAAGAGCAAGAGTCACAGGGACCTACAGGCTGGAGAGACTCAGGGAGCACCAGGTGAGGTACCTGACACCTCAGGGAGATACCCAGAGATTGAGATGTTCCTCACACTCCAAAGAAAAATACAGAGGGCAGCCACACTAAGATCGGCCTTGCAGCCTCCACAAGTTCTAGGAATTCGCTCACTTCTCTTTATTACACCGAAAACAGATTTATTTTTTTAAAGCCTCGGTGGATGAGCACACAGGATTTATTTTCATTTATCTTCTCAGGTGATCAAAAAGTAACAGATTATTCACTCAGTGCACATGGGGAATATATTTTCTAGCGGATTAAATGAAACCATAAAATTTATTAACCATTTCTTAGCTGCCCCTGTTTCAGATAGTTGAAGCCAAGTGCATATCCCTCTCAGGGCAGCAGAAGGGTCTACCCCACTGTGGGTCTGGCCTGAGCACCTCCAAGTGGTGGGGGAACCCCAACCTCTTTCCCTCTCCCAAGGCAGCTCAGCCCTTCCCAGAGTTCTCACACAGGGAAAAGTCTCTCATGAACCATCTCACACTTGGGAATTTCTCCACACACTCCCTGACAGGGGTTGGACAGAAGCACAGCCCAGTATATTCACATAAGACAAAACTACTGACATTTGGATTCCACTGGGAGGGTTTCAATGAAACCCACAACATGTCCTGTTTTCGCTCAGTCTCCTTCAGTCTTTACTTCAGCCTTGTGCTGCTTTTCCATCTGTCCAGGTTTGAGGCCATATTGCTCTGGGCTGAACATCACTTTTGTACCTGAAATACGTAATTCTCATTTCTTCAGGTTCCTAAAGCCAGCTCCTGTCCCACTGGTATTTGTTATTTCTGATTTTGAGGTCAATCTCAATTAGTCCCATTTGATTTTGCACCTTTTACTAGAATCCCAGAATGGTTTGGGTGGGGAGGAACCTTAAAGATCATCTGGTTCCACCCCCTGCCACGGGCAGGGACATCTTCCACTATCCCAGGTTGCTCCAAGCCCAGCTGGGGTTACCCACCTGGTAACTCCAAAGAGAGAGCAAAAGTGGGTTTTGGAGTTCCTTGATTTTTGTTTGTCTTGTCCCCTGCACTTTTATCAACAGACCCAGCTGCTGTGAGAGCTGCTGAAGTTGTTCTTCACCTGCAGACCAACCCCTGTCCAACTCCTGGACAAGCTGTGAACTCATCTCTTTTCACCCCTGATACTCAGAACAAGAAAACAAATAAAAATCAGGATGGAACAGTCTGTCTCCAGTATTAACAACAACATGAGAGTTTATCAGCTATTTACATTTCAGCTTATTCCATTTTCCTTCCACACCAGGAAACCCCAAACCCAGTTGTCTCACAACCCCCCTCAGTCCTGCTGCACCTGCTGCTCCCGCTCTGTGGGAGCAGAGTGGATTTACCTCAGGATGTGCAAACTGATCCCGTTTCTCAGCTCAGGAAAATCAGATCCTCTGCCTCCAAACAAAATAAATAATTGCACTGCAAACAGCACAACTGTTCCTGTGCAACCAGGAGGGTTAAGATAGGAGCACTCAGCAGAAAAAAAGAAAAAAAGCAAAGCAGTAAATAAAAGGCATCGCTCCCAAAGACACTCGAACCCAGCCCCATCTTTGGGGGGAAATAAAAATCTATAAGTACAACTGAGGCTTCTTTATTGCTGTCAAGAGGCAGGAGGAAGCTTTTCGGACTGGAATATCATCAAGATAAAGAGCAGCCTAGAACAAAAGCTCTCTGCAGCAAAGGGCAGCGCTCGCTCTCCAGGCTGAGCCCGCGCTGTCTGAGGCCATCGCCCCTCACACATCAACAGTCCTGTGCACCCCAGAAAGGTGTTTCTAAGGACACTGAAGCCCAGCTGCCCTCTCTCCGCTCTGTTGGACACGTGGGTGCCGCTGGGATGGGCAGGATAAGCCAAGAGGCAGGGTAAGGTCGTATCCCTCGTGCTTGTTTCACCCATATTCACTCTTTGTCTTTTTTACCCAGACAAAACAAGAAATGCTCTGCAGAAGTCCCAGATCCACATTCTGCCAGGACAACAGGGCCCTTTCTGCCCAAGCCAGGGACCCTCAGGAGCTCCAGTGTGAAGCTGGGCTCACTGGAGATGCTGTCAGTGCCTTGGCTACCTGGGCTGAGCCCGTGCTAAGCCCCCATTGTGTTCAGGCAGCAGAGGAGAAAAACAGGGATATTAACCTCTAACACTGATGAAAATAATAGCCACAATAAAACCAGGATGAAAACCACGGTAGCAGTAATTATTCTGCTCTCATTTACCCAGGAGCAAGCAGAGCCCGTAGGAATTCCAGTCCCTCCAGCCACTCCATGGGGCAGAGCAGGGCCAGGGAGTGTTAGGGCAGTGGGACCCCTCTCTGCCCCCCACGGGGTCAGCACCTCCAGCCAACCCGTCTGGCAGCAGCCCACAGTGCAAAATCTCCTGGGCTGGATGTGGGAAAACCAACCAACCAAGGGGCCGAGCGCACTGAATTCCTGCTTTTGAGTCTGGCTCTTAAATTCCTACAGACCCCACTTACAGAGAAGGGGGGCCATAAAAACCAACCTGTGAAACCAGAATAGACCTTTGGGGATTTCTCGCGTGCACACGGTGGGGAAACCAAAACTCCTTTTATTTGTTCACTCCCTATTCCTTGGTATTCCTGGCGTTCTCGCATCCTGCTGCTGGCTAAGGGTATAGAACCAAACACCAGGGCTAAATCACCTGGGGTTTTGTGTGTGGAGAGCAATGATCGTTGCTATTTAAAAAGAAACTGTTTCTTCTCCTCCCCTCCTTTTTTTTTTTTTTTTTGAGATTCTCCATGTCTGTAATTAATTTTTGACATAAATAGCACAATTCCCTTCCATGAGTGATCTTAGTTCTTCTCAGGTTTAAATGTCACTCTTCTTTGAAATCTTCTCATTCAATAATCAAGTTGGAGCTAATAAAAAATTCAAAGGTGCATCTAATAATAATGAAAGAATAGCAGCAAAAAACATGCACCTGCATTTATGCCAAAGAACAAGGGATAGAAGAGACAAAAATGTAGGGAAAAAAGAAATTAGAGGGAAAATCATGATATTGCTGAAGTGCTGCTCTCACACTAAGACCAGGGGGATTGGGATAAGGCTAAAGTTAATTGCATTTCCAGATGACAAACCTCTCACCTCTGAACTGAATGGCTCTTTATAAAAGCTATCAGTAATAAACTGTAAATCTCAGCTATGATTGCAAATAAAGGTCATCCCTTTCATGCTGCCACTTTCCTGGGCCTTATTATATTCCTGTCTGAACCTTTCTTACTTCTTAAGGTGTGTTGGCTGCCCATATAAGCAATCAGGGAGGTTTTTTGATTTTATTTTGAAAGACACAAGGCGATGGGATTTACATTCTGGCACCGCGCTGATCCAAAATGGAAAATCACTGAATTCTGACAAGCAGACAGAATCCTGCCAGCAGAATTAATCTTCATCTTATATTAATGCAAAGAAAGGCAATCCCTTCTCTCCACTCCTGAAATCTGTATTTCCTTCTTTACCAGTACAAATGGGCATCTCCAATTTTCTTTTAGCCAAATGTGAAGATGACTGTGATGCTACTCAGGGGCTGGTGAAGCTCCCAGGTGCTCCATCAGCTCACACCACCCAGATGTTCTCAGGGTTGCCTTCCCAGACTCTGCAGGGGACACGTGGGATGCTGGGACCTGACCATCTATTCAGAAAGAAAATTCTCCATCAGAGAAAAAATTCACCTCAGCTCAAATTCTCCTGAGTGATTTTTCTCTGCAGAATATTTCATATTCGTGAATGCCAAGATTCCTGACACAAGGAATGCAGCCCTCACACCTGACGCTGTGAGAAAACAGAGCGTTCATTACAGAGGCTCCAATCCAAGTAAGCTGAACTGTAAACAAAATGCAGAGTGAATTTGGGGGCCATCCCACTCCCACTGCTGCACCATCAGGAGTCCTCTGCAATGGGTTGGTGCTGGCCAGTCCAAACCAAGGGATGCCAGGAAGGAGGGAGGGGAGGCCCATGGGATGGTGCAGCCCTGGGTCTGTTTTCAGTGTCAAGAAGGACTCCAGAATGGAAACACAGGACTCAATGCAGACACTGACGTCAGACCCCTGGGGGATGTACTGGGGGTGTGGGTGCTGTTGGAGCTGCACAACAGAACACACATGGACAGCCCAGTCCCAGGGTCCTGAGAGCTGGGACAAACCCACATCCTTCTCATCCTGCCCATCCCTGCAAGCAACAACAGATCCAAACTGAGCAGCACCTGTCTGGATCAGGTGTGACCAAACTTAAGAGACATTTTCCACATCTGTCAAGCAGGAGGGGAGTCTGGAGATGGCCACAGAACCAGCACAGTGGGTGTATCTGCAGATCTACAAGGTGATCGGGGACATGGGGAATCCAGGCAAATTTAACTTCAAAAAATGTTTATGTTTGCAGCATATGCAAACAGGGAACCTAAGGAAAGCATCCTGGTGAGTCTGTTGGACCCTTTCTATAAGCAGAAAAAAAGATAAATACTGAAATTGCACAGCAACTGGTGTAAGGAACAAGTAGATGGGATGGGATAATTATCTTCTACATCTTCAAGGTCTTGGAAGATGTGCCAATAGCATCTCTGAATAAGGATTCTGACAAGTCCCAGATGCAGCCAGGTTTCTTTCAGTTCAGTGTTTAATTTCAGCTTCTCATTTTGAAGTGATACACTGATACTCTGGTTAAGAGGCAGGAAGGAGGCACTTTGGTTCAGTGCTTCATCGTTCCTCACTCACAAATACATTGGCCCCAATACATCATTCCTCCAGCCCTGTGTAATCCTGCCAAGGTACCACACCCCTCATCCTTTCCATCCCCAAATTCCAGTCTTGGAAAGACTAAAGAGAGACCTGTGATCAAAGGAATGCTGCAGCGTATACTGATTTTCCAGGGGCTTTGTTTCCTTGGCCATTGTTACTTACACTCAGGTGATCTGCCCAGAGAGAAGCAGCTCTTGGTGAACACCTGGCCCCAGCTGCAGCCCAGGGTGGGCACAGCCCCCCCAAAGCCAGGCAAGCAGGAGTGACTCCTGCGGCATGATGGAGGCAGAACCTTGTGGGTCCTTCCAACTCAGAATATTCTGTGATTCTTCATTCTGCTGCTGGGGGACTCAGAGCTGTTCATTGTTTTCACTTTTTCTTTGATCTTGAAGACAAAGCCCTCGATTTTCATAGAGGATGGTAAGTGGGGAACCTTGAAGCCTTACTGTGTGATACAACAGGCCTCGTGCAGCTGGAGGCAAATGCCTTCCCCTCATCTCTGCAGACCCCGAGCGCCTTCATCCGCATTTCACCTCCTGTGTCTTCTCACAGTCGGGAAGTCACATCTTGTTCCACACATCCCCCTCAACCTTCTGCTTAGATGCCCAGAAAAATCAAGCAAACCTTGTGAAAATTATTGCAGGCATTAACTGTCTGTAGCACATGATAATTACCAGCCTTCCCCGTGTGGAGCATCCCTACTCCGGGTGTGCTCACCAGATGTAACCCTGGGACAGTGACCAGGGTTTTACAGAACACATTCATTAGTTGCTCTTTCAGCAATGGGGCTGTGTTTGCAGGACACCTCATTTAGCACTTGCACAGGTATTTGTTTGACCCTGGGGAAATGAGTATAGTTTGGGTATTCCCACATCGATATTGGGAGGGATTAGAGTTTCATCTGGATTTTAGGGGAACGGCTCATCTCCTGGACACATCCTGCCCATGCTGACTGACCCTGCTTTATATTCCTGCTCCCCTCTCCACTCTGCCCCAGCACATGCCCTGTGCCCAGGGCTGCCCACTGGGAGCATCCATGGGCAGAGAGTGCGGCAGCACCGGCTGAGATCAGCCCTGTGGGCTCCAGGGAGCATCCAGTGAGAGCAAGAGAGGGTTCATTTCTGCTCTGTGCAGAGTTGCCTGAGGTTCTTCTACCGAGGACGATGGAATGAGCACCTGGGCAAATAGGCTTTGAAACCTGACTTCACAATGAAATGTGATTGTCTCTGTTGTGTCTAAGGCCAAATGCTCTTGACATGGAGGAGAATTAATTTGAGGTCTTGCTGCAACAGCCACAGCCTGAGAGGCTTCTCCTGACAATCCCTGTCCTTCTGTGTGTTTGCATCCCAGGGATTAGAACAGCTCCCAGGCAACACATGAGCGGCAGGACCTCAGTGCCAGGCTGGGATGGGTCTGTGGTCACCACATAGTACACAGAACCTGCCATGGTGTAGTTTAACTGTGGGAGTCAAGTCCATGAGTCTCTTAATGAGAAGAGCACGACATTTTACCCTGGACTGCACCAACATTCACAGCACACGCGGCAAAGAAACACTGCTGCACGTGACAAGAATTAGGTTTGACTCCAGCAAAAGCCTCTGAGAAGAACCTGCCTGCCAGGTCCACCTTCACCCCTCTCCTTCGAGCCTCACCTGGATGAGGATCACAGAGACAGGAGAAGGTCTGGCACAGGCAGCACACCTGGCTCCATCCTTCCCACGGCACCAACAAAGGAGCTGCGACCCCGAGGGCTGACAAAGCCCTGCTGGGCACAGAGGGCCCCAAGGCAGCCCCAAGGATGCTCCCCGAGCAGGAGTGGGGCAGATGGCCCTGCCCCAGGGTCTGCAGGAGCTGGAGACACTCAGCCTGTCACCTCACGTCAGTCACAGGGACCAAAGGGCGCCTCTGACACAGCACGTTGAGGGGACACATCCCACACGCACACATGCAACCGGATTTATTTGTGTGAGTAAAAATAAGTACAGCCAGCACACACCAACCATATGAAACTAAACTAATGGCTGGAAATGGAATAAAAATTATATTGTATGTATAACACACAAGTTACCGAACCTTCCGAATTCACAGGATCCCAAAGAATTATTTTTAAATCGCTCTATAATAAGTATAGATCAAGGCAGCAGCATCCAACTCAAATGCTGAAATGTAATCAGTCAGCAGAATATTTTCTTAAGCTTAAAAATACTCCCTTTCTTGAAAATGGACACTAAAGCCCTAGGCAACATAACCACTGAGGTTTTATTATAAAATACATTTCAAAAGAATGGTTGAAAGTCTTGGGAGCACAGGAGATGAAAAAGAAGAAGTAAACAAGCCTTATTCTACCATTAAATGATAAATTAAAAGCAGTATTTTGCTGTTCTACCTCATTTTTAATCACACTGCTCTGGCTATGATGGTGTGGGCTTTCCCATCAAAAAGCACCTATTATTAAAGGTTTACAATTTGACGTAGCCATCATCTGTCCCAGACAACAGCCAGGTAAAAACCTCATTCCAAGTCCAAATTTTCATTACATTTTCAGAAAAAGCACTGCCTGCTTGACATTGCAGGCAGAGCCACAAAGAAATACGCCCCTCACAAATGCCCTTTAAAAATTTGAGTAATTTCAGAATGGAGGCTTTCGGGATTTTCAGAATAATAGTGGAGATACTGGATGTGCTGTTGTTGCCATCAGATAAAGAGCTAAATCTTAATCCTCCCTGCTATCTTGCCTGGGTGCAGATTACGCCGCAGCACATCTCTGTAAAATGCTGGAACAAATACCAAGGAAATACTTGCCTGGGAAAAGGGAGATTTACAGAGATGGAAATGGGCTGGGTTTAAAGTCTCTCGCTCACTAAAATTTTTACTAATTAATACTCAATTTGGTTTTGTTCCTACTGTAAATCTGTAATAGAGCAAGACTGGTGAAAACACTTTCAACTGTTAATCCATTACTAAATTTTTCTAGACAGATTTAATTTGGGTGACCAAAAGGCATTTCCAGCCCCAGCAGCCTGGCACAGTGGGACAGAACACTCATATAGTCACAGCTCTGCCCAGACTCACGGGCCTAAACACTGTTTGAAGCCAGGGAACCCTAATAAAGACATCTGCTATAAACACCTCTGCACTGTGTTTCATGTATTCTGTGAAATCTTAATTCCTTATTGTGACATTCATATAAGAAATTGCATCTTTAATCAGGAGCCAAACTCCCCCCAACATAACCCTGACCACAAAGTGCCTTTTTGGCTCTTACTTCACCTGAAAGAAATCATGGAATCCCAGGTTTGGGTTGGAAGGAACCTGAAAGATCAGGAGGATTCCAAGCCCTCTGCATGGGCAGGGACACCCTCCACTAGCCCAGTTGCTCCAAGCCCCATCCAACCTGGCCTTGGACACTTTCAGGGATGGGGCAGGCACAGCTGCTCAGAGCAAATCAGCAATATTAAATCAACAGAATAATGTGAGGTGGAAAAGGAAAGAGACAACCGTGGACAAAATAAAAAGGAAAGTTCTATTAATGCTAAACACACTTTCCCTGTTGGGTTTACACCACTGCTCCTGTAACTGTTTCCAGATGGTTCGGCAACCGTCTGAGCAGTGAGCCAGGAAGGACACGCAGCCAGTGCCTCTTCCACACCAAGGGGCAAAGTCCTGGGCATAAACATGAATTACAGGTTTGATAAGCTCAAAACAAAGGTAAAGACACATTGAGAGGAGCAGGAAGCAAAATTAAAAATGAATTTAAAAAAAAAAAAAACAAAAACAAAAACAACTGGCAGCTTAAGAGTTAAGCACAACCTTCTCCCTTTGAACAGAGCCTTCTGTAGTAGCTAATGAAGGTAATGAAATATGACATGTAGTTTGGCCCTTGACCACAGCGAGCACCTCCCTCCCCTCTGCCTGGCGAACAAAGCCAAAACAGATGTAGCTGCCGTGGCCGGGTTTGGGGTTGACGGCTGTTACACAGCGCAGGGCAGCGGGCGCGTTCCCAGGGGCACGGCCAGGCCCTGGGCAAGAGCAGCCAAAGCCACCCTACCTGTGCCACCGAGACCTGCACTGGCTCCAGCCTCCGACAGACCTCATTCCATACGACCACATTCCTTCCATAAAAGTAATCATGAATATGGAATTCTAGTGGACGGTGTCCCTGCCCACGAGATGAGCTCTAAGGTCCCTTCCAACCCAAACCAGCCTGTAATTCTACGAATACAGGTTTTATATGCCCAACTAGTTTCTCCACTGTTAGTCTAAATACAATTTAACAAAAAGTCTTACCAAAAAAAAAAACAAAAAAACCCCAAACCAAAAACACACCAAAAAAAAACCAAACCAAAAAAACAAAACCAAAAAACAGACAAGGTATCATTTGTCCAGGGAGAGCTTCACATCACAAATTGTCATCCTCCTACCTCAGGGAAGTGACCTACCAGGAACATGGCACCCAGCATTTTACTAGTACAGAGCCAGGGACGGAAAAAGCTTTCTTAAAATACACTCTTTTTCTTAAAAAAAAATTTCAAATTCACAAAAGTATCACAGAATTTATTAAGCTTTTTCAGTTCTTTCAAAAGTTCCTCACTCATTCCTTGTTCTAGGGCAAGACTCGCCTTTGCCTCAGTCTGGGCAGATGCAGCTGCCAGCTGATAACCTTGAGCAGGAACCAGGTGAGAATGCATGCCAAGAAGTACCAGGCAGACACTTCATCATCTAAGGACAGGGAAGCTCCACCACAGCTGCTGGTTAATACCAAATATGTGGATAATGATCCCTGCTGAACTAGTGACATTAGCTCTGTCCCTCCCTTGGTTGAGCAACAGCTGCACAAGGGGATGTCTCATTTCTCAGGGTTGAGGTCACCCATCCATCTCCCCTGAACACCCGCTGGGTTTGCAGGGACAGAGGGGTGCAGGCAGCCCTGGGCAGCAGAGGAGCTCTAGAGTGGGGTTTGTTGCCACCACTGGGACATGCAGCTCGTCAGAAAGTCTGACCTAAGCGGGCCGTGCTCCCCTCGCAGCCGGGACAAAGGGCTCTCTGGGGAGGAGCAGGCAGGGCCCCGACCTGCCAAGCTGCCCTCAGAGGGTTTGTCTGTCTCCACCACTCCACAGAGAGCCACGGGGGCTGTTCAAATGGCTGCTCCTGCCTCCACGGGCACACGGACACCACCCTGGGTGACATCTGCATCCTCCTTCATGGGAAGGACCAGTGACAGTTGGTCAAACTGACAAAGTTCTGAGACTGCAAATCTCAACACTTGGAGTAAGCCTAGAAAACAAAGTGATCTCTGCAGATCATTAAACCTAAAGATACAGCAAATGAGCAAAGAGAGTTCTCCAGCCTCACAGCTGATGGGAGCCATTTGGACAAGCCAGTAAAGTTACCCACCCTCCCAGTGTCCACACATGCTTCACGGAAGCCACTGGCTTTTGTGGCTGCCCTCTCTGAAGAACACGTGGTATCTATAAAAAAAAACCTATGTACAAAATGCTAAAGTTGCAAAAAGCTAGAAAACTCTATCATTAAATTTACCTATTCAACCTTAATTTGTCCCTCTGTTGCATATGCATTATCACACATGCTTGAATTATATGCTAATTTGCTATCGTTCTATAGGAGCCTGACCTCATTTAGTGAGCACAGCAGGGCATGCTCTGGGGCGGTGCTGAATAACCAAGTCCTGTTCTGGCTGCAGACACACGGCCTCTCCTCAACCAAATTCGGGTACTTAACTCATGCACGTGACCTCAGTCACAGTGACTCAGTTGCCTGTGTCTAAAAAGGGGTTAACAGTGAGTTATTTTGCTTTATGCCATATGATAACATGGTATTTCACAAGGAAGCGTTGAGGGTATTTTCCCAACTGTTCACTAAGACCCAATGCCCCTAATAGATTTTGAACCGAGAGGGAAAGGATGAATTTTGAAGCCAGCACCCCTGATCCCTGTGCCCACAACAGCCAAGGCTTCTCCCAGAGAAGCCCTACAAGCTGATGGGATTTCAGGCTGGGTCGGACACATCCACTCAGGGATGGTGAGCTGGGGTTGTGCAAACTTAGGCACTTCCAAGATTTTTTGGCTCACTGCTTGATTTTACAACCTTAATGACCTACGGGCACATAAAGCTTTGAACACTTATATGTGTGAAATCAGCCTCTCCAAATGACTTTGCTGGGCCAAGGGCAGAGACACTCACAGGTTCCATTCACTCAGAGACCGATACGTGCTGGGAGAGCCCTTGTGGGGTCTGAGAGGCGGCCAGAGCAAGAGCCAGCACAGCCTAAACTGCAGGACCAGACCTGGAGCCACAGCGGGATCTGTTCTGGAGCCACGGCAGGAGCAGGATCCACTCCCTTGCAGCACCCAGGCCCTCGGCAGAGTTCGGTGTGGCAGAAAGGGGAGGCAGGCCCTGGGAAATTGATAGCCTGTTCCAAGTGTTATTTATCATTCCCAGCACAGACACTGACATGTGCCTTTTGAAAGGGGATACTGTACCTTTAACCTTGACTCTGAGCGCGCTGGTAATTTGGGATGCGAGCCCGGGTTCAAGCGGGGTGACCTTTCGGGGGGAGGGGTGGGACTGCATTTATTTATGAGGCAGTTGGAAATTTTTGACATCACATGCTAGTCCCATTATTCACATGTTACATGACACGAGATTGGCCCTTTTAATGCAACAACATCACATCAAAAAAATCTGATTTTCTGCTCTGACAGCAGGCTTGTCCTCTGCAGCTCCCCAAAATGTAATCTGTGGGGGTTAAAGGCCACAGGAAAGTGATTTAAAAATCGCACGGAACGTGGAAAAACAGGTCCTAGACCCTGAGTGAGAGCAGGGATGCTCAGGGGCTGGAAAGAAATGATCTGTTAAGTGCAAAAGCCCAGCTGTATCCCAGTGAGGGGAATCCCTCTGCGTGATCCCTGGGATGTGGTGCCTGGGGGTCCCCACCACCCCTGCCCAGCCATGGGGGGCTCCAGCATCACTCCCACCCACCAGATTTGCCACAGCAGGGATGGATCCCACCTTTCCTCACTATGGCCCCTGCTCCTGAGATTCACCCTGAGCAATATCCTCCCCAACACACACATGTAACACACCCAACCCCCCCAAGAGCAGGAAAGGCTTTTTTTGCAGCACAGAACACCACAAACCTGCCTGCATTCAGCAAGGGAAAATGGGGTTTTGCCTACATTAAAAAAAAAAAATACACCACCAAAATCATTCATTAGGTTTACCCTGATAATTCAGCCCAGCAATAATAGTGTTTTCTATGCACAAACTTCAGGAACTTCCCTTCCAGGGCTGTGCTATATGTACCTCAGAGGTGTTTGCTAATCCAGCTCCCTAAGAACGTGCCCACACTGTGTAAAGAGCTCGAGCACAGAAATACACTCTCATTTTCATAGAATTTAAAATATCAGCTAATGCACTTAAAGCTAATGAAATATATTTCACAATAATGCACCACAAAGCACATATATTAAATTACTCATCAGCTAATTCCACAGGGAGAAGAAAAGAGTTTATATGTTTAATTTTTCTAAATATCCTTGGTTGTGGGCAGGCAAAGGAGGAATTTTGATTTATATCTGGAAAAGCGTTTCTAAGATTGCTATAATTTCTTTACAGAAATATCACATGCTGTTGATGATGAGGTTGATACTAAAATAACATTACAAGTAAATAAAACAAGCTAATTTTATCAATATTTTTATCAATTTAAACATAGTTCTTTTCTACTGTGTACATGCAATGAGAGAAACAAAACCCCCAAAAAACATTCAGGTCAGACAGGACTTGGAACAAGCTGGTCTGCTGGAAGGTATCCCTGTCCATGGCAGGCAGTGGAACAAAGATGAGCTTTAAGGTCCCTTCTCTTCCATGATTCTATGATATTAAGAGTGAATAAATTTCTCTTATGGGTCCAAAGGATGTTCATTGTGCTCTTGCAGCAGAATTTTAGGTGTCTTATTTACTCCAAGGGAATCCAATTGAGGGCAGGACAGGGGATCACTGGCCAAGCAAATGAGACAGGAAGGCGAAGGTGGGTGAGAGCATCCAGGTTAATGAGCCAAAGCTCAAACATCTCCAGGAAAACCCTCCTCCAGGAGCAGGAGGAAGAGGCTCCTAAGGCACTAATACATTTTTACAGATTTATTCAGGGTTTGAAGCCAAGTCCCAAGACTGGCAGAACACAGAGGGGAATCATTTTCTTCTTATTAAAAGAATGAAAAGACCCGCCATTGATTTTGTCCTTCATCACCACACAAAAACCCTCCCAAGCACGGCGAGGATGACGGTCCGGATTATCACAACGCCGTAAATCAAAGTGAATGTATTTATTAGGGCGCCTCTCTTTGTTGCACATGTGTGTGCTGTTTGTTGGCCCATACTGTTATTATTTTAATTTATGGTTTGCTTTTTCCACTCTTTCCTCCTCCTCCTCCTCACAACACTGGAGCCTGTCCACAAGTTCTCCTTGTGCCAGTTAAAATCAGCATAATGAAATGTCACGGCCAGATCCCATCGCTCCGAAGGACATGTCCGTGGAGTCCTGCAAAACTTCACTGCTGGGGGTTCACCAGAGGAGTCAGGGCTCAAAAACGGCTGGGTAACAAAGCCCACAGCCTTCCTCAGGTGCTTAAAGCTCTAGCTCTAATTAAGTGCAGTAATTTTAAGCAATATGCAGATCACACCTCACCTCTCAATACAACGCTGATGTTGTTGGGAGTGAGGCACGTTCAGTGCTGTGCTGGGTGAGGCCAGCAGGGAGCTGTGCAGAGGAGTCCAGCTCAACTCCCCATCTGCCCCAGCTTCACTCAAACCAGACCTGACAAGCTCATCTGGGGCAGCCAACGGCAGCACCCGCTCCCGGGGTTCACCAGGCACAGACGCAGTTCCAGGCATGCAAATCCACCCTTGGGTGCTCGGGAAGCACAGCGTTTCCCCCGGAACACCCACTGCGGGGTCTGTTATTTGCTCTCTGCTTTCTGAACTTTCGGGATGACTTGTTTTAATCCTCTCTTGGAAACCATGAAATTTTAGGTTCTTTTTTTTTTTTTTTCTTTTAAAGAGTCTCTGTAGAATCACAGGAGGGGGCACACCAGAGACTGAGCCCCTTCCAGCTGTACGAGCCAAGGCAGCACTGTTGAGGGGCTGGATGAGAAGGAAGACCTCCCTCCCTTCCCACTGAAGAGACCTGAAGACTCTGCAACTGTAATATCCAGACAAATCATACAATCATAAAATCATTAACCTCTAGATAATCATGTCCAACCATCAGCCCAGCACCTCCACCACGTCCACCATTAAACCATGTCCTCAAGTGCTACCTCCACATGGTTTTTGAACACTTCCAGGGATGGAGACTCCATCACTGCCCTGGGCAGCTGTGCCAGGGGTGGACATTTCCATGAAGAAGTTTTCCCCAGTATCAAACCTAAACCTCCCCTGGTGTAACCTGAGGCTGCTTCCTCTTGTCCTGTCACTTGTTATCTGGGAAATACCAAGCTCAGGAACTGCTGCCTCTGCCAAGGCTTCACTCCAGCTTTTCTCATTTAGAAACTGGAGATTGTGCCAGTGTGACCGTAAGGTGTCAGTTCATGTGAACTGAAAGATTTGCCCCATCCCTGCACTCCACCCACGCTGAGGACAAGCTGAGTAAAGAGGGACCTGGGTATGAATAAAAACCAGCATCTTTAAGGAAGGGGGAATTTCATCAAAACATCAGATTCAAAACCAAACTGAAAGAACAACACAGAAGAGTCACATGGAGCTTCATTTCCAGTATTATTGAGATTGATTCCTTGCTGGTTTTGTCTTTGGTGCTTTGTTGGGTTTCTCCCAGAGAAGAAGAGGAGAGATCAAGGGTTGGAGCTCGTGAGGCTCCTCCGCCTGCCCCCACCCGCAGCAGGGCCACTCCTGGAGCTGCTAATCCACTCGGATGCTCAACAGCAGAGCCTCGAGTTTTCACGGATTTATGCCCTGCACTGCTCACAGCTCCATCTGTTTCACGGTTATTGTTCTCACCAACTCGACTTCATCATTTAAATTATTAACAGCAGAATTACACTGACTGAGATCTACAATGGGCAGCTTTCAAATATAAAGGCTTCTATCGATACACATTGACTGGAACAGAGAAATTGGGAGAAATTTAGATTTAAGGGTCACTGCTTCGTTTCAGTGCTGATCGGGGGTTTGGAGATGAGAATAACAGGGGGAAAAGCTGGAAAAGCTCCTTTAGATGGTCACCTGCAGATTGACACTCACGTTCAAGTCCCTTCACTGAGTAGCCTGGAGCTGCCCAACCGAGGTGCCACACATCAGAGCAGGTGGCACCTTCACCACTTCTTGGACCTACCCCAGCCCCATGTCCACGGCCAGGGAGGTGCCCCAGAGACCCCAGAGCAGCACACGCTCCCCATGAGCCTCACTGGGAAGAGCCTCCAGCTCGGGAGGAACGTGGCTCCTCCACCACATATGTTTGCAGAGCACACACCTCATACAACCACACTGGTGTAAATCAAACCCGTTAGAAGAACACTGTAACTGGAAGAGTGGAGGAGAAAAAGCAGGACAGGAGCATTCAGAACCTCCTGGGTTCCAACTCACTCATGTCTTCTCTGTCATCTTCTCATTAGGAAGACGAAATAATTACCTACCTGTTATACCCCTACTGCTGTCACTAACTATTCAGAAAAGAAAAATCAAGTGTCATAACTATGAAGTCTCAGTAAAGCACAAAATCCCAAGCAAATTCACTGCTCTCCTTTAACTACATTTTTCCAAATGCAGCACATGAGAAATGGTGATGGTGAAAAGCCACTTATGTTCCAAACTCCCAGCCCCACCTGCTGCCTGCCCCAGCCCCTCAGCCACCAGACTGTGCATTCAGGGGCGACTCCAAACTGATCCCAACCTCAACAATATCCATTAATAACAGACCAGACAGTGCCCACATTCAGCCCATGCATATGGTTTGAATCCAGGGCATTTGCTGTTCCCATGCACTGCATTACACACTTATACCAAAATAAAAGCTTTTTTTCCCCTCCCCACTTCTGGGGTAATTGGCAGATGGATCTGATTCCGAGAAGGGTAATCAATGCATTCAAAGAGCCTCGACCACGCTGCTGTGCCCAGGCTTCAAATGCTCTATTACACAGGGTTCTGTGGACATTTTTTTAAAATTAGTCAAAGTTCCTGTAGCTTTTCATGGGAGATTTTCTTTTAAAAAACTCCATCCTGCTGCAGCAAGTTTCACTGCAATCAAGTCAAAAACCCAACACAGCTTTCACCAGACTAATAATGAAAGTCTTATGTGCACAGACAAGTTCCTTTCAAGTAAAAATCAAGTGTATTTTCATTACATCATATATCCCAACTCACAATACTCCATTAGACACCCAGGCAGGAGCTGCCCCAGTTACAAGCTGGTTCCAGCAGGTTTCACAGCCACCAGGTGCAACCAACACCTGAGCACACAAACTGCATTTCACAGAGTAACAGTGAAAATAATACCAGGAAAAAAACCCTACTTGTATGGTGAGGAAGAAGAGACAAAGCAGGAGTTTGAGGGGGAGTCAGCATCAAGATTTGCCAGAATACACTCAGAATATTTGTTAGAAAAGGCTCAAGAAATGTTAAGCCAGAGCTGCCCTCAGCCCCAGCACACAGATCTACGAAAGCTTCCTCGAGACAGTGACCACAAAGCAACGTTTCAACTCTGAAAACCACAGGGCCCAGGGACAGGCTGGCTGAGAACAGACACTCCAGCAGAACCTCCACTGCTGAAGTTACTCACATTGCACAGGAGTATTTCATCAGAGACACGTGCAATTAAAGTCATCCCCTGATTCCTACAACTGAAGAGAAGCTGAACCAGCAAACCACAGACAAAAAAATCCAAACATACCTTAACTCGTCTCAGAACAGATGCTTCTTTCTGGCCTCGCCTGCTCCACCCTTACTTATACTCTCCCCTCCTACCCACAAGACACCTCAGCTCCCACTCCTGCAGTATTTGGTAAGGACACCCCACAAGCTGAGCTCCAGCAGGTGATGCTCGTATGAGCTGATGCACTCATAGGGTTCAGGTGTATCCCACTGCCCTCACACCTGAAGCAGCCCTTTGCAACAAGAAACCTCCAAGGAGAATTAGCAATAAAACCAGAGGAATCCTTGCAGCCCAGAAGTACAAAATGAGTTCCTTTATGCAATGGGATCCCACAGAAGAAGTGCACCAGAGAGACTTAAAGCATGATTCTTACAGAAAAGGAGCAGCCTATTCCTGTCTCTACCACTCCTCTCTTTCCTCACTGATCATAGACACCTGGCACCAATGGCCCCCGACCCTCCATACTCAGATCTAGCAGAGATGGGCTGCTGTGTTTGGAAAAGGTTCTGCAGATGCTGGTAAGCAGCCACACAAGTGCTGGCTGGATGTCCAACCAGTGTCACTGTGAGGGCTACAACGCACAACAAGAACTCAGTGTGAAAATATTCTGAAGTTTATCTGTGCACTGCTTTCAGATCATTTTTTTCCCCAACAACACCTAATATCAGAGGGGTGATAATTAGTCGATATACTAGTCCAGTTAATGTTCCCTATACTCCCCAAAACTGTGAGTTCACAACAAAAACTGTGCCTGAGCCGTGGAAGGGAAATCACCCAAATAGACAGGCACGGCCACCTCCCTCCTGCCACGGCCACCTCCCTCCTGCCTGGCGGGCTCTTCCAGCCGGGCGTGAGCGCGGGATCACCACAGAAAGCATTAGACATGCTCTGGAAACCCTTTGCCCAGCTGCTCATTAGGACTGCATTAGTCTGTAAACTCGAGCGCAGAACGCCTAGTTCAAGTTGCTCTTTCTTGATGTACTTGAAAGGTCCTGGGAATTTATGGCAGGATAATGCGGAGCACAGCACCTATTTATGAGTTGATCATTTGTACAAAACCCCCCTCAAAGCACTGAAGGTTACCATTCGACCAAGAGCTGCACTTAGCTGCTCAGAGGGCAAGAAAGCCAAGTATATGAAAGTTAAAAGCATTAATAAAAGTGTGACTTATAAATTACTTCATCTTTGTCACCCTTTTTGAAATGGGGTGAGAGAGGCCAGGGTAAATTTATTTTTTAAGTGCTTTCTGAGACCTGCAAGGGTCAGCCCTGAAATGCTGTACTCTATAAATCATTCCATGCGTATCTGAGAGTTGCAAGTGCATCATAACATTAACAAATATTGATTTGTTTATCATTTGCAACTGTTTATAGCTAAACAGCTGCCTCTATACCGTTTGTAGGGAGAAGAAACTTTAATCCCTTAGAATGCAGAAGAGAAGCTGCCTCAGCTGCAGGAGGAAACAGCAATCCCCCTTATCCTGTCACCCGACTGCTGGCTCAGGGTACGCGTTACCGGCGGATTATGAAACCACTTATTTCACCAAATGACTAAAATTTCCAGGCGTTCCATGGAACAGCTCCTGTCGCTGCTGAGAGCCAAGTGAAACCCCACATTACAGGGCTCGGCTGAGCCACGGCACGAGGAGAGAAGGCAGAGCCGTGTAGGAAAGGCTGAACGAACACAGTGCTGTCAGAGAACCAAGGATGGGCGTTCCCCCTGTCCTGGCACAGCTCCAGTCTGCTGTGCCACATGGAGCCCAACAGGAGAATGGGCACACCACCCTTCCCAGAATGCCACCAGCACCTGGCCCCAGTTTTCTGCTGGAATCAATGACACAGGAGCAGGAATCAGCCCCTGGAGCCCTCCGGGCTGCCCAGCAGGCATAGAGCATCCTCACTGCCACCAGAACATCACCTCTCACCAGAGCACTGCAAGCCCCATGGCAGGGCTTGGAACAAGATGAGCTTTGAAGTCCCTTCCCACCCAAACCATTCTGCAACTCTGATTCTCTGAACTGACCTCACACCATCAACCCTGTCCAGTTCCAGACCTGACAAAACAGAGTAGCATCAACTGGTCTGAGTTCTCCTTGGTTTAATATTGTACAGAAGGTCATAAATGCAGGGTAGATACCTGGAGCAACAAGAGGAGGCTGGAAAAAAAACTACAATAAAAATCTCATTACCCTAATGAGGGAGACAAACTATCTGGCAAACCCCTTCCCGATGCTTTAAATCATGACATATTAGGGTACAAACCAAACTGTTTCATTAAGCAATAATACAATAAAAAAGGATTCTCTCCCCTCCTTCTTTTTTTAAATCACACAACTGTCTGCTTTTATTCCTTTTTGGACCTAAACAGGCTCAATAACCTATTTCTCTTCAGAATCACCCACCAACAAACTTTGTTCAGTTGCAACTCACGACACTATCAGTGTGCACACACCCTCACCAAAGTTTCAAGGAGGTGATTTGGGATTTGGTGACTTCCCTGGGAGAAGGTTGTGCTGTATTTGTAGCAGTTCTTATCTGCAACTAAACACCGTTAAATCTGTGAAATCCAGGTGTTTTAGCAGTCTATTCTTCAAGCTTAAGAGAACTGAGCCCTCAAACCCCAAACCATTCTTGTAGTAAAGCTGTAAAATCAAGTACTTCAGAACCAAAACAAAACCTGAAGGTGCCACAAAGCAGAAGCAGCATCAATTCCCTCTCCGGCTGGTGTCTCTGGAGAGAGCATCTGTGGGCTTCTGAGGAGCAGAATTACAGCCTGGGCTATAACTGAATAGCAAAGTTAGATCATCTGGAGATGATCTACTTCAGGTCCTATCTACTCATGGAAAGAGCTCACTCTTCTTGAGGAAAAATGGCACCAAGAAGTGACAGCTCTGTGTCTGAGCTGAACCCCCAGCAAAGCTGAAATCAGCCTGTTCCTTGGAGGCACAGGGGTAATTAATGGCATGGCCTGTGCTGGTGGGGAAGGGGTTGGGAACTGCCCCTGGGGTGGATGGAGCTGGGCTGGGCTGGGCAGGGCTCAGCCTCGAGGCCGCACACGGAGCGTCACTCCAGCACGGGAGAGAACACTCAGCAAGCCCCTCTCTTACCAATTACAGGTCGTCAATATTGACTATCTGAGGGATTTCCATGCTCAGGAAGCAAATTAGAAACTCAATACCTGAACTATTCCTAAATGCAGTTATCAACTTCAGAGTTTTATCTCATAAAACCAATTCAGCTTAGAGTTTAATTCTATTAAATTAGGACTTAGAAATAAGATTTGCTCGGAGAATGAATGCATCATTAGTTTTAAAATGCAATATAGTGAAACCCAAAATGTGCAGCATTACAGTTTGAAGAATGAGTAAAGATGGCACCCACATGTGCTTCTCCCTAAATATATTTACCAGAAAAATCCATTGGCTTATTAGGACAGTGAGTGTTTCGGTGTGCGGGACGTCCACCTTCCTTCAGGAATCATAATCCTCTTGTGTCTCCCCTTGGCACAAGTTTTTCCTTTGTTCTTAAAACCTTCTTATTTCAGCAGCTGACAGAGAAAAAAGAATCAGCATCCTCTTTCTTAATAAAAATGCCACAATGAGACCCTGTCGGGCTTGTGCCAGGCATGTCAAAGGAGCAGGGACTAATACAGGAAACCTCAAGAACTCCCGGTTTTGTGCAAGTTACAGTATAGGGAAGAGTCACGTAGGGCTGGGTTTTAAATCAGGCTTCCAATAGATGAAAAGCACCCTTCCATGGGGTGCATGTAATCTCTGAATAGGGCCCTTAGTTTCCTGTGGTATTGTATTAGAAGTGATGTTTGATACAATAATGTGGGGATAGAATATGCTCAAAGCGGGCGCGGGGCCGGCGGGGCCTGTCCCCCCCCATTACGAACCGCGGCGGCTCTTTCATCCTGCACCGAGTCCAACCCTTCCTGCAGCACCAGGATTACAGACTGGAACTTAGGGGAAAAGAGCAGGAGAAAGGCAAACACCACAGCAGAGACGCGACAAGTCTGGAACAGAAATGAGCTATTCCGGGGACTCACATTTCCCCGCCGCCCTCTGTTCCAGATGTGCCGTTTCAGATGGTCCGGTGAGAACAGCAGGCGGCTCTCCAGGCCTGGCCACACACTCTGCATTTTAAAAAGCTCCTTTTTCAAAAGAAAACAACACTGTCCCCAAACAGGATTGCAGAGCGAGTTACAAACTGTGCGGTGCTGCCACAGCATCACAGAATAATTGGCAGCCCATCGTCTCTCGCGCTGGGTTAAAGCTTTAGAGATGCATTAGAATATGTGTTAATTTGCTATTTTTACTTGAGTAGACTATAACAGTTTTGTTCTTATTAGAAGTACAAAATTAAAACCAACTCAAATGATCTCATTATAATTTTTGGTAGCAGAAGAGTCATATGGAACAGCACAATTGACTGTATCAAGCCTAAAATACTCACCAGTACACATTTTAATGTACCAATTCCCATGAAAATGCACAGAAAGCTGTGAGAGAGAAAAGGCTGAAATGATATATGTGATGTATGTCCATCTCATTACTGTGCAGCAGCTCAGGGGGTGCTGCCCACACCACCACCCCCTCCTCCATCAGTGTCTGGTTTTACAATATTGAGTGAATTCTCATATTCAAAAAGGAGCCAGAGAAGCACAACACAGTCAGATGTTTGTGGTTTGCCATATGATCTTCCTCTTCCTTAATTTTATATTATATTGAGATCAAAACAGTTCTTGTATTTTACATGAACACAAGCTCAAACTTTCCCTTTTATATTCCACCTTCAAAAGCAGCGAGAGGCCGCCCCGTGTGCCAGGCCACAACTACAAAACGTTGTAGTTTTGCTCCAATTCATGTTTGCTTTTGGTTTTCATTGAGTAGAATGACTTTATGTGTTCCAAAGAGTGGAGCAGAACAGCTCAACCAAGATGCTACAAGGCTGCTGACATTTGGAATGCTATTTTCAGTCCTATTTTACATATGCTTTCAAAATGTATCCTATGAAAAATAAAAATCAGATAGAAGAGGGGCTTATCAGTGTCCCTGGCAAAGCAGATGACCTACTTCCAGCCCCAAAGATGGGGAAAATCCGTGGATATTGGCCGTGAAGGGAAGACTCAACACCAAAACCTGTGCAAATGCCCCAGGAAGGAAAATCCAGCCTGGAATGGGGAACTGGGAAGGGAGAAGGTGTCACAGCCAGGCCGAGGGAGGGACACACGGCACTGAATCCAGCAATCTGCCTTCTCCTGACTGCTGGTAACGTGCAAAAACAGCCGGGAAACAAAATGGTTTAGCAAGTGCAGCCTAAGAGGGAACACTGCCGTGCACACCTTTTAATGAAGCGCTTCCCAACATTCCAGAGTGGGGGAAAAGGAAGCACACGGGGGAAGAGAACCCCAAATTCTTCAAAAACAGGAACAGATTCTTTGCAGAAACTGTAATGAATCAAGGCATCACCTGAGCAGAGAGATTAAAGGGAAAACTAAAATAAGAAGCTATTAAGGTTATTAAAAGTGCCTCTATTTGTGGCCAGAGCAGCAGCTCTGAACTCCTCCCTGATCCTTCCCGTCCGTGTGGCTCTTTCTGCCTATAAACAAATTGTAAAAGATGGCAACAGCTAATTTAAAAAATAAAACGCGAAGTGTTGCGGCAGAGTCCAAATTGAGTCTGACAACCAAGGTCACATAACTTTTCACTTTTATTTAAAGGCATTGCCTTGATTACTGAAAAATATTGCGAGATACATAAACACAAATCCGGGGGCAGGACACGCAGCCTCCGAGGACTCCAGCCCTGCCTCCTTGTCCTTTGCTTTAAAAAGAAAAACAGCAATAATTTTTTAAATTGCCAAATGTTGTATAATTATCAAATTATAGAAAATAGTCAGAAATCATCGCTATAATTTTTTGAATTATTGTTTTCTGTGTAAGCAGTATGTCCTGACCAGTCCTGTTACGCCTAAATAAATTTCAGTTATTTCCAGAAATTTTAAGAAATGTTTCTGCTTTAATTCCCATAAATGCAAAAGCTCTTGTTATACCTTTGATTTCTTTTAATTGTATTTATATCGTTCGAGGCCTTTTACTGCAGCCTCTGGGAAAAGCTGATCAGTCTGGTTCTGGGAGCCCCCATGAGTGCGGGGAAGGCACAGGGGCTGCAGCCCCAGGTGACACTGACGGAGCAGACACGATCTCACGTCTGACGCTCCCGCTCTCCTGGGCCCATTAAAGCCTTCGGAGGTGCATCTCACTTACAGCTTTGTTTAAAAGGAAAAAAACACGGATTCTGAGGAGAACCAGAGCCTGTTTGATGTTCAGCCTCTATTGTCTCGCAGGCAGACCTGAATGAAAGCTCAGAATTAAACAACCTTTGAATATAGTTTTCATTGCAAGTGGTTTAAAATAAAACAGCCTGGTTCCCACTTCCAAGTTTCCAGAGCCAGCTGCCACATTCTCCCTCGCTCACACACTTTCAAAGTTTATAAAATTAGGATATAATTTTGTCACAGATTTTTTATAAATTAAAGGCAGTAATCAGCCATTTTCTTTTCATTTGTAAAAATTCCTTTCCAGAACCTGGAGCTTTCCTTGTCCTCCCTCACTGTAATGCCTGAACACACTCAGATGTTCACACTTGCCCTGGACTGTGAGAAATTCCTGCTGGAGTCACCAATATAGCCTTTAATTAGGAAATAAATATAAGGTAACCTTACAAGCACACAGGTAACCTGAAGTGGACTTAGACCAGTTAAGGACTGGAGCCCCAAAAATAAGAAGGACCTGGATCTGTTGGTGTGGGTCCAGAGGAGGCCACAGAGATGCTCTGAGGGCTGGAGCCCCTCTGCTCTAGACAGGCTGGGAGAGCTGGGGAAGAGAAGGCTCTGGGGAGACCTTAAAGCACCTTCCAGTGCCTAAAGGGGCTCCAAGAGAGCTGGAGAGGGACTTTGGACAAGGGCCTGAAGGGACAGAAGAAGGGGAAATGGCTTCCCACTGCCAGAGGGCAGAGTTAGATGGGATACTGGGAAGGAATTCTCTGTGAGGCACAGGTTACCCAGAGAAGCTGTGGCTGCCCCATCCCTGGAAGTGTCCAAGGTCAGGTTGGACAGGGCTTGGAGCAACCTGGTCAGGTGGAAGGTGTCAATGCCCATGGCAGGGGGTAGAACAGGATGATCTTGATGGTCCCTTCCCACCAAAATCATTCTGGGGTTCTAAGAATTAGCTTTTTTTTGTAACTGTATTTGGGTAATGCTTTTGGCATCTGAAGATTCTTCTAAAACATAATCACGAAGAACATGCCCAGGTAAAGTCACTCCCCAGCCTGGCTCGTTACGCTCAAACATTGCCCAGTCCTGGTATTTTAACTCAGCTGGTTTTGTACCAAGGTGCACCAGCTCATTCTTTCTTGATGGCATTTCCATGCTAAGCTAAAAGGAATTGCAGTAAATGTCAGAAGCCAATTCTATTTTCTGTGGAGTAAGAACCTTCAGAGCTGACCTGGGCACAGCAGATGAAGGTGGGGAAGTGGAGGGAAGACAAGCTGCCCCAGCTGCCCCCTGTCAGCAGAAGGGCTCTGGGTTGGAACCACAACTCGCTCTGGTGTTTCCAAGCCCCCAGCCAGACCCTGTTTTTTTATGTCTTTAGGTAGGCACGTGGTCCCCATATCCACAGGGGCCATGGCCAGCGCCACACTCCCTTGCACCATCGGCACCAGCACCGCAGGGCACCAGTGCAGCATCACCCTGCACACTCACCTACTCAGCCTCAGAGGGAACGGCAACAGCTTTCCCTATTCCGGCAGTTTACCTTAGTTCCCTGTTTCATCAGGAAATGCCTTAAAAGCCCACAGAAATATTGCCAAAACTGAGGTGAAGCCACTTCACCACCAACAGCGACTGATTTGTTTCCAATGGCCACCTGAAGCACAGCCCTGTGTGTACGGGGTGAAACCCAGGGGGTGACACCCTCAGGAACGCTGAACGGCCGCGTGCAGAGCAGCCTGGATGTGCAGGAGCTCCAGAGTGTCCCTGGCCCATGGGCACGGGAGCAGTGACACGGAGGGACTGGCAGAGCCGCCTGGAGACAGCCCCAGAGCCATCGGAGCGGCGACACACCGCCCTCCCGGATGCAGCAAGAGGGAGGAATGAAGGAGGAAGGGAGTCGAGTTATAAAAAGAAAAGGGAGAAATCAGACATTAAAACAGAGGCAAAAAGCTCTGCTGAACATTTTTTCCCTGGGACAAGCAATAGCGGGGGAAGCATTGAGCGTTGTGCTGTTTCTTCATCTAATGACACAGAAAAAAAAAGGATTTTCTGCAAATAATTCAAGGAAACAATCTCCGGGAAGCATAAACAACAGGACCAAATGTCTTGAAATTAGCCAACCTCCCGGAATCCAGAGGTTGTTGGTGCTGCAGGAGCCTTCGGATCCCAAAAGGGGAGGGGGAACTCAGAAGGACAGAAAACCCAGCCGCTTCTTCCTCCTTTAGAGATTACCTGGAATTTAGTTCCCTGTAAATTTCATTTCAAAGGCAAAAAAACCTTATGCCAAACTCACCTTGGCTAAATATCGTTTACTGATTTCTAACAAAGATCTGATGCACTTTTGCTTGCGAAACACTTTGTCACTGGTTTATATGCACCACTTCCAAAGAAGGGAGAGAGAAAGGAGAGATTTTTAGGTCAAATGATTAAGGAGAAAAGGGATTTAAACCAACAATTTTTTTTAAAGTTCTAATTGTTTGCTTATTGACACCAATTTACATGGAGCCACTTACTGAATAAAGGTTTTCACAGTACATGGCACTTCTTTATGTCAGTTTTTAGCCATCATGTCACAGCCTGGCTTGAAAAGAAGAAATGCTGAAAACTCGTAGGCCAGAAATGAACAGCCTATTAAGATCTGAAAAGCTGTCATCCCCGCTGAAAAGACTTGCGTCAGCCACTGAGGATATATTTTAAACCGCCTGTCCGCAAGAAAACTTTAATAATGCAGCCTTGCTCTAATGTCTTGTGAGAGGAGAGGCAATTTTACTTCTTCTATTAACCCAACGTGATTACAATGGCTTATTTCATGGAATATTAAGTTCAAATTCTGCTCCCTGGGAGGACAATAAAAAAAAAGAGTGTGCTTATGACATTGCCCGAAATAGCCACAAGGACCGCAACTCCTTGGTGCTTTTAATGCATCCGAGCTGTAATCCACCTTAATTTGCTAATGGTTAAGTAAATTAGCAACAAAATAATAAACCACAAAAAGGTATCGACACAGGAGCAAAACGCTTTCCTCTCAAAAATATTAAAATAACAAACCAATGTTTTCCTAAGGATTGTCGTGGCCTTTCAGTCCTCTCCCTCCCCCTCCAGCCACCCCCTCCAGCCAATTCCAGAGAAAAACAAACTCGTTGTGTCGGCCGGGCTTTGGCCATGAGGCACACAGAGGTGAAGGGGTGTGTGCCGAGCCCACAGCTGGGATGGCTTTGTGCAAATGGAGCCCTTCGTAACTGCCTGGGAGCCACGAGCACCCCCACACCAGCGGAACAGCCCTGTGCCCACACCCACACAGTGGGATCCCCAAGATGTGGGTGCTTGGCCGGGGGTCACGAAGCTGCCAGCACACGGTGCCAGGCTGGGCTGGACCAGGCCGGACCACGGGATCCCTGTGCCACGGGGCATGCCTGTGCCACAAGGCGTGTGGGTGCCAGAGCACTGTGCCAGAGGAGCCCGTGCCCCCACCCATCCCTACTTCCAGGTCAGAGTATTTGGAAAGTGCTGGGTTCGAACACCACTTGCAGGTCAATCCAGCAACATCCCCCCTTCCACGGGGAGTCCCCCGAAATCCCAAAGCCAGGGACACGCATGTCCCCCGGTAGCTGTTCTGTCCCAGGGCAGACCAGGAGGGATGTTCATCCCCAGACTCAGTGGGCAGAAACCTGCCCCCTTCTTAAACATTCAGACAGGCCTGATCCTGATCTTAAAATCTGAATTAAAAATATAAATTAAAACTCAGAATTAAGAACGAGAATCATGTCACTGGTCTCAGTAATGCCAGTCCTGATCACGTGAGGACTCCTGAGGCCAGAACAGACCTGGCACCTGCTCTGCTGCCAGTCCCGGCAGTGACACACTGTCCCATAGCACTAGGAATTCTGGCCTTGGCTCTGGTGGTTGCAGCCAAAGTTCCTGTTCCATGGGAAAAAAGGGGAAACAGCCCAAAACCCCGGCAGGAGAAATATAAAACACGACGTTCTGTTTTCAAACTGATACAGGATGCATAGAACTCCCTTTCCCCCACCCCACTCCCCCTTTCTGGCACAGCCTTCCCCCAACTTTTTTATTTTTTATTTTTCCAATGCAGAAAAAAATAAAAAAGGAATATTTTTTTCATTTAAAAAAAATTAATGTATGCAAATAGCTGGTGAAATTATAAATAGCCACCATTAATTTCTTCTCCCTAGTTCCACAATTCCAAAGCAAAAAAAGGCAAAAACTTAAATAAATACATTTAAATCTCCTGCTGTGTAACAGTAAAGAGTCTCCATAAAACCAGAACAATATTTATTTTTCCTTTTCGGAGCAGCTCCCTGGTTTATTAGGCCCGTGCTCCACAGTGATCTGATAAGCAGGAGCGAGGCTAAATGGCAAATGGCAAACATCCCAAATCCCAACCTGATGTATTTCCACAGCCCTGACCTTCAGATAAAAATCGCGCAGAAATCTGCAAACCCACCAAATATGCAGCACCACACGCTCGTGTTCAGACACAACAGTCAGGGGCAAAAAAAAAAGGAGCAGAGAGAAGGGCGTTGCTGTTTCAAGCCCTGAGCCTTCCCCTCCCTTCGAATTTCAGGATCCTGCTCCGATGGGGGGCACATGGACACACCCCGTCAAACCTAAAGCTTCCTCAGGCACCAAGGGCTCGGAGCTGCCCAGCTGTGACCATCAGGGAAATACCAGAGAGAAGGAATAATCCCACTGCCACATTCTGTGGATATTTAGGAAAATACTTCAAACAGAAAAAAAATTTTTTTGCACTGTGAAATTAGCTACAATTATGACAACTGCGAGAAAAAAATTATACGGGCAAAATTTGGGGCTGGTGGAAGAATTCTTTGATGTCTGGATTCCAATTTAACCCCGACTGAGTTCTGAGAATCAAATGAACAAAGTCTATCACACACCCCAAGTCTGCCTGTCGGTGCGAGGCATCATTCCTATTTTATTCTTCCCAACCACTCGGATTTCCAAGCCCCTGTGCCGACATTTCCTCCCTCTGTGCCGCAGAGGCCACTCGCCCAACACATCTGTGCCACAGCCCAACTCTGTATTTATTTATTCATTAAAACACAGGCATTAGTACCAATAAATATGGATAACAATATTTTCTCCCCGTTGTCCACAGCCACGCTCGGGTTGGGGGCTGTGTGGAGAACGTACAGAAATAGATCATATTTCAGAGAAATATTTGTAGGCAAAAGACTGTCACAAACCCTGTCCCTGTACCTTTACAGTCTGTGGCTGGGGAGAGCAGGAGTTTATTAAATAAGACTATAGGTGAATAATAAAGCCCTGACAAATGCCCAGGAATATGTGGAGTAGCAGAGCAGGGAGGTGCTGCCTGTCGCTGGCTCCAGGAACGTCACCTCTATTTTCTACCGGGGCGTCAGCGCGGAGCCTTCGCGGCCACCCGGAGCCCAGGCTGAATAAATAACATAATCCCCATCATTGGGGTGCTTTGCATATAAAAATCACTTTTTTCTTCAGGTACTGAACCACTTTATCCTCTAAACCTGAACCGAGATGCTGGATTTTTGAAGCAGTTGTAAAACATTAATAATATATCTGGGTTGTTTAAAGAATATTTCCAAATAACATGAAATATTTAGTCTATTCCCCCCCGGCCCCACCCTCGGCGCTACCACCACCGTAAAAAGATAAGATTTATCATGAAATGTTTGAGGGGTAATCAGCCATTTTTGGCCAATATATTTTAATATTTATATACCTGACATAGCTGAATATAAATGATACATCACGATTTTCCATAGTGCATGGAATTTATACAATTAACGGAGGGATCCAATGGCTTTAGGGCACACAAGGTGCAAACAGTGTTACAGCCGGTTGCTGATTATTGTTATAAATCTCACAAACCATAAAGACATTAAGGTGCATTTTGTTTACCCCATTTGTTTTCAAATATTATATGCAACAATATTACTTATCATTAAAAGAGTTACACTTTCCCAGTGTATTTATTTCACGAGATACATTTATAGAACTATTTAAAAAAATACAGCTGGCAAAATGCATGGCTGAGACCGACAGGAAAATGGGATTATTTCCAAGTTTTTTCTAAAGATGATGTTTTCTTCATTCTGAAATCAAAAAGACATTAAGCATTACCCATCCCTGAAATGTCTCATTTTAAAAGACACTGAGATGCAGAGGTGTGCCTGGTTTGGGTGGCCCCTGCACCCCCAGCACCGTGTGCTCCCAAGGACAAGCTCCCTCCGGAGCTCCCGCCGCGGCTGCTCCCCCGCCGGACGCTGCTGACACTGCCTCTCACCCAGAGCTTAAAAACCCAAATCACCGAGTTAGAAAAGCCCAATCTACAATTTCAGAGAGAAAAACATTTACAAATACGCAGCCCTGCATTTCACTACATGAGCCTCTATTTTTCCTGGGAAGAGCCACATCCCTGCTCCCTGTAGATGCAGCAGAACTGAGCGAATATACTCACAAATACAAATCCCCCCAAATGTTCCCAAGTGGCTACAATGTCCCGGGATTGTTTCAATTATTGCCCTTTGGGTTTGCGGGGTTTGAAGCGCCGGAGCCCCGAGTGTGAAACGTGAGCCGGGCAGCGCCGGGGTGTCCCCGGCAGCAAAGGGACCGAGCGCTGCAGCTGCTCATCAAATCAGGGTTATGTGCCTGAAATGAGTTCCTGCTGCTGAGCCTCAATTCACAGACAGTCGGGGAAAAAAGAGATGGATAGAGCCCCAACCAGCCCCCTTGGAAGCATGTCCAGGGGGTGGCCCTTTGTGCCCCTGCAGAGGCAGCCAGTGGATCTGTTTTATACCTACGGAAACATGGCGTGCCGGTTCCGTGTGTGTGTGTCTGGTCCAGAAAATCCCTGAAAAATACATGTTATAAAGGCATTGCTGGAGTTCTATTTGCTTTGCCAGAGGTAAAAGAGCCCTTTCCCTTTCTCCAGCTCTTCTGCAGCACTTACAAACAGGTTTCTTTCAGATATTTTGCCATCTGGGAGGTGCAGCATCATTTACTGAACATGAGCCCATTTTTCCTTAAATTTACATTATTTCAGCTAAACCAATCAGAGAAATAAAAAGGCACAATTTTGCTGTTTGCTGCCCTTCTCCAGCACAAACAAAAGCCCAGCCCAGCGACTTGCCCACAATTTGCTTTTCTTTTTGGGCCTGCTCAAAGGTTTCTAATACACATAAAATATAGAAATCGGGACAGAAATGTGGGAATGCTCCGAACTGGCTGTTGACTTCAGGCACGGGAAGTGTTTTGTTGCGAATACAGCAGGTGCTAAAACCTCATCAATGAGTGGGAAATGGTGCTAAATACGAGCTCTGCGAACTTTATTTTTAATGATGACTTTAAAACCCGGGGATCAGCGAGGTGAATGTAAAAACTGTTAATCTTAAATTTCTACAAACCCGAGTGTCAGGGCAAGCATGTCTGGTGCATCAAGCATAACAAGATGAAAACGAGGAGGTGTGGGTGAGGAGGGGGTCCGAGACACTTGCTTTTCTTGAATCCCTCTGAATACATTTCACAATTCATCAGTTTTTGTCTTCCCTGCCACGAGTGAGGACAATCAGACCAGACACCCATTAGATTTTTCATGCAATTTTTTTTTTTCTTGTTCATGACATGTTGGCAGGGAGGATGGCAATTCTGAAATCTTACCAAATGAGAAAAATGTCAGAAACTGAACTGACAGCTGGTGGTTACTATGGTGATAGGTGATATTGAAAAAAAAAATAAAATAAGACTCAGTTAATTCAAAAGGAATCAAGTTCAGTATTTTTAAGCCAGTTGATAGAGATGAAAACTTAATCCTTATACTGGGGTGTTTTCCTATTTTTGCAAGAGCCAAAGAAACCATTTGCTTGATTAGATAATTAACTAGATATAGCCAAATATGCAATGAAAATTATAGTGAAACCAAAAATAATAATAAAAAATAATAACATGCTTTTAAAAAAAGAAACTGCCATATTAGGAAAAGAAAAAAAAAGCATATTAGGGAAAATCTTCTGTCTGTGTGAGCAATCCAGAATTGTCCTCTCCATAATCACAATTACCGACACGGGTCTGGTTCTCTGCCATCGGTTTGAGGCAGAAAGAGTAGTTTCACTCAGTGACAAAGACAAATCAGCTGGAAGGGAGGGAAAGCTGCTGACTGATGGCTTCAATCGAGGGAAGGCTGCGCAGGCAACTTCGCCAGGAACCTGGATATCTCCATATTTGTGTTTATGTATTTTATGGGCTTTTTAAAAATTCCCGAGGGAGCTATTTCTGGGGCCCAAATACCGCGAGATCTGGTGTTCTCCTGGCATTTCCATCGAGGAATTGAAATACTAAAATACCATGAGAACATCAGATCTCCTGTTATTTCGGTTGCATTAATGGTTCCCTCAGGTATTAACAAAGCCCCTGAAAAACAAACACAAATATTTGAGGCAGAAATAGAAGTGCTGGAATATCCACCACCCCCCCAACAACGCAGCGCACCCGCACAAAAAACGCCTCGGTTTTGTGATCTCACGTCTTGAGGAACAAATTGTATAACTGTACACATCTAAAATTAATAATATATGGAAATTATGTGACCACCACGTCTGTCTTTGCGGTAGGAACTGAGTTCGTTCCCCAACAGCCCTGAGAAAGATGATCTCCATGTAAATGCAGGTGGGGTTTAGGGATACTGTTGTGGAAAACAACATCTGAATGCAAAAATCTCCAAAGGATGCCGAGTTTTGGTGCGCTCGCTGTGCGGGGCTGGGGTGTGAAGGGGTGCGATGGGGCCGGGGTCCCCGCGGTGCCCGAGCCGTGCCGGGGCTCGAGGGGCTCGAGGGGCCCGGGCCGGGTCGCGGCTCCTCCCGCCGCGCTGTCCCCGCGGGAGCGGCCGGGGGGGCCCGAGGCGGCGGCGCGGGCGGCACCGCCCCCTGCCGGGCACGGCGGGCAGCGCGGGCAGCGCACTCCCGGCACCGGGAATCGCCTCGGCCCGGGCTCCGCTCGGCCCCGCCGCCCCGACTCACCCCCGAGCGCAGCGCAGGGCACTGGGCCCCGCCACCTCGGAGGGCTTTTCCAACCGAAATGGTCCTGGTTCTGGTAACATCGCGGGAAAACAACCCATCATTATTTCACCTTGGGGGTCTCGGCTTCTCCCAGTTCCCGGGGACCCCGGGCAGTGCCCGTCCCTGCTCTGCGCGGCCGGGAGGCTGCGAGGCCGGGGACAAGGAGCCCAGAGTCACCAGACGGAGGCCAGCCCTGCCTCGAGCCTTGGGACCAGGGGCAGCACGGCCACCATCCGTGGCCTTCTTCCCCACCTGCTCCAGCTGGTCATTCCCCACGCCAGGGCAGGAGGGCAGGAGAGGGGTCGGGGGAAGAGGACATGTGAGAAGCTCCAAGTGGGCTCACGGGGCTGAAGGTGGGATGGCCTGGGCTGGGCTGGAGACCCCTCTGGGATGCAGGTGTTCTCCCAGGGAAGCAGGTGGGATGCAGGTGGATTCCCTGGGCTGCTCCATCCGTGCCAGCAGCACTGAACAAGGTCCCTTGTTCCTGCTCCGGCAGGTGAAAGCAGGTCAGGCAACTAGGAAAGCTCCCATGGGCAGGGCAGGTGACCAGCAGCAAGGCAGAGGTGAACACAAACTGGCTGTGCTACCATTACCCCACACAGTATTCCATGCGTTATCCCGAGGTGGGAATGGGGCCCTGTCCTACCCAGCACAGTCCAGATTGTGACTACATCTCTCGTACAGCAAACCTGCTTTCCTCTCAAAAACACAGGGAAATGTCCAGAAAAGTGCTGGCTTGTAAACAGAAATTGCTTCTGGAACAGTTTCAACCCAGATCCACGACACCAAACTTCACTGCTCCTTACAGAAACGCAGACAATGCCAGCTTGCTCCCATCCTGAACATCGGAACAACTTGGGAATCTTCCCTGTTTGACAGCACATATTCCTGCACTGAGCTGCTCCAGGGAGAGCAGCAAAACAAGTTCATTAATACTCACAAGAAAAAAACTCTTGTCTAAACAGTACAATTATGGTAAAAGTAAAAAATACCATTTTAAATAAATGCAGTTGCAAAAAAGGCTCTGGGTGCTAAGGAAACGATGAGGTAAATAAACCAAAATCAAAAGACAGAACAAACCTCACTTCAAGATAAAAACCACTATAAAGAACTGGTTTAGACTATTTAAATATTATTATAAATTATACATTCATTATGCATGAAAAGTAGAGACTGTATAAAATTGAAGACTATAGAAAAAATGTAAAATTACTTCAAAATCTACATTATGTATAACTTAGAGTATGTTAAATTCAGTGAGATGCTGAATTTCAAAAGGTTTAAAAGGTTTGTCTTCCAGCCACCACACCAGGAAATCTGTAAAATGCCCATATGTAAATACATGCAGATACTGAATAACTTTTATATATATTTCAATAAAAATCAAAAGTGCCTTTTTTATTTTAATGTGGTTTATAGTGTCCTTTGCACGGGACACGGGAGTGGGGATCAGCAGACAGCTGATGTTAACTAATAATAAAGACAATTAAAAATAACACGCTTCATTCTTGTCCTCTTTTTCCCTTTAAAAATGTTGATAATTAAATTGTGATAAAATTGCCAGTGGTTTATGGGATTATTGTTTCTCCCTGAATATTTTCATTTGAAAGCCAAACGGAGCCTTTTTGGAACAGCACAAACCAGGACTCGGAATTCTGGAGAAAGCGAAGTAGATGCAATCTGTTATTTTGTGTGTCCATGTGCACAGCCCCGGGATGTCCTGCAGGTACCTTTCTTTCACCTCACACCCCCCTTCAAATACAGGTTTGTTTTTCAATCGAGCCACACTTATTCCCTCATTCAGAATAAATCTGCACAAACCAGCCCCGGCAACTTTCAGCAACGCTGCCTGGGGGGTCTGCGGATCCCCCAAAGAAACAAGAAACTCTCTCACATCTCGCTCTCACAACAGACGAGCTGCGGAGCAGGGAATGCTCTGGGAACTGTTCAGTCTGTCGCACCGACAGGGAAGTTCCCGGTACTTCCACAACAGCCTTTCAAGGCTGAGCTGCTTTGCCGAGCTACTTGTGCACATCAGGAACCACGGTGGGCACGGAAGGGCTTTTTTTCTTTTTAATGGAGAAAAGCAGCTGTAAATAATCCCTAACTCCAGCCCGTGGAGCTGCCCGTTGCTTTTTCAGAACTCGGCAGTTCTGCAGCGGCATTTCCAAAGCACAAACCCGGCGCTCTCAGGAGCCCGGTGGCTCTTGGCACCCGGTCAGAGAGGACCTCAGGTCAGGATACCTTTGGTTCCTTCTCTTTATCCACAGGTGTGGCCAAACACCTCCCCAGAAATGCCCCACTTTGGGGTCCAGCTCTTGCCTTTATCCCGTTTCAATATGGGTTAGTTCAGTGAAATTAAGCCTGACTTAAGCAAGCCAAGTACCAGTTCGAGTGGTCGGCCCTTCCACCAGCCCCCAGTGCCAGAGTCCCCAGCTGGTCACACTGTCACATCGGCTCTTTGCGTTTCTTTCACGCACACTCTGTTTCCCATTTCTGCTCCAAATTCCACTCCGCAGGACTGCTGTGTGGGGAGCAAGGCCGGCTGTGGCAGCAGCCATCGACCCGTGCCAGGGTCACACGGGCAGGTTTGATTGATACCAATATCAGAAATCAAGGCACAGCTCTCTGTTCTGGAGCTGTTCGGGGCCACAGTCACTGCAAACAGGGCCGTGACACGGGGGAAGGCAGGGACAGCACGGGGGAAAACACGGTGCTGGTGTCACGGTCCCATCTTTGTCTCGGAAAAGTTGTTTAAACGAAACAAAGTAAAATGCGCAAGAACAAAAGTTCTACAGAAACACGATCACTGAACTTTACATTTAGGAAGAATTAAGCTTTTAAAGAATTTTTTCCACTGGAAAAAAAAAAAAGCCTTTAATGGGAGTTATCCAGGTGGCCCCTGGATTTATTGTTGGATTTCGCTTTGACTGCTCTGGGGTTCCCAAGGGGACTATTACGTCAATAATTTCTAAGGCAACATTTTATTCCAGGTAACTGAAATTCTTTAGAAGATGAGAGCTTTGGCTTGGAGATTCTGGGATCCCATTTGAAATCACTCACACAGACTACAGAAGAATTTTTAAAATAAATTACTGTATTGCCGTCTGCTTTTCAGTTATATCTATAATCTGTCTATATATATTTATAAACATTCTTTATAAAACAATTCCAAACTTAATTCCCTCTGTAGCTATTAAAACTCTGTATTTAATTACATTCATAAGAAGTTGCCTGGGATACAGTCAAAACCGACCACTAATTCAAGGTGTATTCTATATTAACACACTTTGCCATTCTGAAAAATTAGTGATAGGGGCCGTTCTGTGCATGGAACTCCCATCAGAGTCAGTCCAGAGTTTTTATTTATGAAGTCTGGGGGCTTATGAAGTCTCTAATGACTATTTTTGGTCAAGTTCGAAAGAAAAAGACAAGACACGAAGGTCTCCCAGTTTCCAATGTACAAAGCATCTATGGCCAGTAGGAAAAGCGGAGTAGGCCTTCGATCCAGACTAAACAAATTTCAGCATCAAATGATAAATGAATAGAGGAACTTGCACTCTCAGATGCTAAATTATATTAAGTCACTGATTTTATGAAGCCAGAAAAAGGTCATTGCACGATACTTACAAACTATGGTAAATAACTAAAATTTATGCAGTAGGATGATTTTAATCGTTGGTATCCTTAAAAGCCTGGAAATAGATACAACTCTTAGCAAACCAGAAAAGTTAAAGGGAAAAATATAATTGTTCCTTTTAAGATCTATTATGTTTAATATACATTGGCTGTATTTGTTGCACAGGTCATGTATAAAAATAAATTTACTGTATTTCTTGCATTTGATTAACAGAAAGAGCCTAATGATACGTGTCCACATTCCTGTCTCTGTGCTACCGTCTATCTGGGCTTTCTTGCCTAAACTGAAAACCATCTGTCATAAATACATAATGGCTTTTAAATCCACCCCACCCAGTCCTCCTGCTCCCCAAAAAGGGGCACAACAAGCATGAGCTGCTCCTGAAATATTCCTTGCAAGTTGCTAAGTGGATATAAAAGAACACAGACCTAAAATAATCTGCAAATAACTGTAACATAAGCCCTGAGAAATGCTTTTGGAGATGGTGTGAGGGGGGAGAGACGCGTCCACTGAGCCCAGGCCAACGGCGGGTCCGGGTGACCCGGGCGGGAGGGACAGGGTTTGTCCCTGGGTTACTTTGGAAACGTGAAAGATTATTACAAAGCTTATTTAAATCGAGTTTCCCCTCGAATATTTTGGTCTAATTGGACAAGTGCTGAGCTGCACCGGGCTGTCACAGCTGTTACAGGACATGAACCACGCTTACAGTAACAGCTTTCGTTCCACATTTTTGTGGAGCAGTTTCCATAGCACTGCCATCAGGGTTTGCATATTTTTATACCACTTGCATATTGAAAATAAACTCTGATGTTTAGCTTGCTTTCTCCAAGTGCATCTGGTACTTAAATTTCCTGAAAAACAAGCTGGCAATTTCGATTGAAGCCCAAGCAGCCAGGGTGGAACACTTCGGTTTACTTTTATAAAGTATTTTTAGCCTTCCTTTCCCCTTAAAGTTTAACTTCATAGAAGATGGGATGAGAGAGCTGGGAAATTGGCATTTATCTTAGTTGCCATCCCGGAATTAAACATTAGGGCAAACTTTTTTATTCACAACAATATCCAAGATAACCAAGTACTCTGCATGTGACAACGCGCTGTGTAATTCCCCGCGCCTCGATGAAGTGTTTTATACGTTCTGACCACATGAAAAGCAAAGTGCCGGGGAGCTGGAAGGACACGGTGGTTCTGGTGCCGGGCACCTGTGCCCAGGCAGCCCCAGGGACCCTCCTCTCCCACCCCAGAGGGTGTTGGGACGGTGAGGCACAGCCTGAGCCCCGCCGGGCAGAGCACGGACGCTGTCGGGAAGTTTATTTTTCGTAAATGAGTCACTGTTTAATTAGAAAAATAAACACAGTGTCCTAATTTTGGATTACAAATCCTGTGAGTAAAAGCCCTCTTGCTGTGCCCAGTACCTGCCCTCCCCTGTGCCAGGGACGTGTCACACGTGGGGCCTGTCCCCCATGTCCCCGTGTCCCCTCGCCTACTAAGCCCTTCCCAATTAGCACATTGAAAATTAGCAAAATACAGCCCTGCTTTGCACTTTAAATTTTAATAAGAAACAGAGACATCTTTTCTCTCTTTCTTCTGCTGTTCCTCCCTCTCCTCCAAGAACAGAAGGCTGTTGGTGAAAGGAATGAAAATCTGGAAAGAATTTGGGGTGGACTGGCCAACCCCCTTTCATTTCCTTCAGATGTTTACAATCTAGCACCTTTCTGAAGACAAAGATGGGAAAAAAGCTATTTTTTCTTTTGACTGAAGGGTGAGACAGGGGGGTATTAAAAACTGATCAATGTAATTTTTTTCACAGAAGTATTTGCACATCTGTGAAATAATGTAATTTATGAAAAAAATCTTTTTATATGACATCCATGATTATAGCCTGATCTGGAGAATTATTCAAATATAAAATTAAATACTCAAAAACTCGCTGCGCTGTGGATGACTGAGCTTTTACCAGCTGTGCATCACACTTCTCTAATTCTATTAAAAGTATAGAAGTGAGGCTTCCCAAGGATGTCTGAATCCCTTGTAAAAAAGAATGTTACATTTCTAAATGCTTTATGATCAGTTGCTTTTTGTTTTTTCTTGATTATCATCCCAGTTGTTGGATGTTTTATCTGACTGTACCGAAAAAAAAGCAGAGAGGAGGAATGCATACCCGTGGAGAGCGCTCTATAAATTATATTGTATTTTATTATCGCAGGGCTTAAGGAAAAATTGGCTCTTAAGAAAGGTTAAAAACCTTTAAAGTGAATTCTTCTGTTTGCTTAAAAGTACTTTTGATTTAATATGATCCATGTGCAATGTGGGCCCGGCCTCCTCCCCCTCAGGGAACGGGGAGATCGATGCCCACGGGACGGAGACAGGCAGCGATTTCTGCCCCAACAGGACGAGTCTGGGGTGCCCTGTGCCAACTTCCCTCCCATCAGGAGACCCCCTCACTTTGTCCTCAGACAGCAATTCCCAGATTTTCAGGCAATTAATGCAGGGGAGATGAGCGGGCACACGCTCCCGAGGTTGCTTCCCAGCCCGGAGGAGCAGCCACTTGTAGCGGGCAGGGCTGTGCGGACACACCGGCTCCTTCCCTCAGGAACAGCCTTCCAAAGGAAAGTTCAATCCTATTTTCCAAGCTTAAACAGAAGCTTTGGGACAGATCCTGTGTGGCTTGGATATTATCTACAGGTTACAGATGGAATCATTGGGAATGCGCTGTGCCTTCCCGTGCCACGAGCCAACATCTAACTCAACGGGAAAATACAACCCTAAGCCCACCGAACGCTGTGGTACAAACCAGCCAAGAAAAGAGCCCCAAAACAGGCCACATTAGTAAAAGCCAGTTGGAGTTTAGCAAAGAGAGAGGCAAAATAAGGGCTAAACCATTGTTTCTGCTGCCGAAGACAGACGGACTTTAATAACACTTAACAGAATGATGCACATTAACGATCTCAGAAAGCACTTCTTATGCCTCATCCATCATGCGGAGGAGAAAATGAAGCCTTCGACAGCATTAGGAATTATTCTAGATCTTGTCAGTAATTCGCAGCTTCTCGGTAGTATCGTAACACAAATTTGTGTGGATGAGACACTGACCATTAATCTAAGGGGCTTTTTTCCCCTCGCCACGGCGTGCGGAGAATGTATCAATTGTTTCATGGAGAAATTTCACAGCTGAAACCTTACTAAATAAAACAGGGGAGAGGAAAGAGATATAGACAGAAACATAAACAACTGCAACACGGAGACAAATCATTATCTTTAAAACAAAACCCACCATAAAATCTCCATATGTGTGTTTTGTGAATGGGCAGCGAGCAGCCTGCTGGTCTGAAAATCCTCAGAATATGCTGATTATAAAGTTATGTTCCTACATACAAACACACTTAGATTTCATTTTCTGGGAGGCTTTTTTCCCTTTTTTTTTTTTTTTTTAAAGAGTATAGGCAAAAAGTCCCGATTTCTCCTCCCAGGAGAGCAGTGTATTTTAACAAATAGTAGCAAAACAAATTTCAAGACAAAATGCCAGGCGACTAAATAAACAACAGCTTTTGGCAACCTCTTCCCTAAGTCGCAGGCTGCTGTTCATCGTGTGATAGCTGTTGCCACTGGAATCTCTACTACAAAGGGAAAGGTCCATAAATATTTGTACAGCAAACTCCGCGGAAAAAAAGGCTCCCCAAGTGCGCTCCGCGCTCATTTCTCCCCGTGCGATGTAAAGATGAAAGCTAATGAGTTCTATGGAGTTTATGATAAATTAAAAGTCGGCGCTCCCCGCCCCGGCCGCGTGTTTACACGGATCTGATCCGCTGCTCCCCAACAAAACACTTGTCAGACAGAATGAGGCGAATTTGCCTCCGGATGTGGAGGAGCTGGATTGTCTCAGGGACAAAACAACAGATAGGATTTGATCAAATACTAATCAGGCAGCAATAATGCAGTATCCTAAAACACACCCTATTTTATCTCCATTGAAATAATGACATCTATCCAAAAAGTCCTCAAAGAAACTTGGGTTTAGGTAATATATTGTGATTGCAGCAGATAGGCAGGATTAAAATCAGGCTTGATCTTCAAAGAGAATAAGAATGTATAGTTCTGTTTACTGCACACATATTTGTATATAAAAGATATGACAAATATTTTGGGTTCTTTAGAAACCTGCATTTCTGTATTTTGAAATTTTACAGAGCAAGTGCTGGGAAAGGGATCTGACAGTCCCAGGTAATAGAGGCAAATTAGAGATTAAACTCATTAGAAATTATAAACACTCATATAGTCTGTTAAACCCCCTGACAAAACCTGGAAATTAGAAATCCAATAACGCAGCATCAATAGGGTCTTTAACGGCTGGACAGATGTTTAAACTGCGCGATGTTCGTGTCAGGAGTGAGATGGAACAGTCGGAATCGAGGTTTGCATTAAATAACACGGCATTGATGTCGGATCAGAGCATTCGTGTGAACTGGTTTGATCCTTTTTTTGACATTAATTTCCATTCTCCTGTTATGGTCTAAATTTGTTGTTCATTTTGCATAGTATTAAACATTTTTCTTATTTGCAAATATGCAGATGAGGGAGGCAGCTCTGAGAGGCAGAGCAGGGCTGGGTCCGAGGGGCTGCTGACCCCCGGGGCTGCCGTTCCACAACACAAACGTAAAAACACTTTCAAATAAAATATTATCTGTAAGCTTTAATTTTTTGGCTTAATTAATTAAATCACAGAGGGAACTATTGTGAGAACAATCACTTCACTAAGAGCATCTCAATAAATCCTGAGGAACGGGCACTGGGATAGCAAAAGCAAAATTGTTTGCGTTCCTAATGTTGGGTCTGACCTGGAAAGGATAACAAAAGAATCTGGCATGAATATGTATTTTTAGAGGGAGTGCTGCTGGTAAACAGACCGAATAAAAGAGAGGGGATTATTTTAAAATAGTTTCTCCTTAACTTTCAATATGTTTAATCTGATGATATGAAAAACCATCCGTAAAGCAAAAACACATTCAGCCCCTACAAAATTCTGTATAGAGCAGTGAAGAGGCAGTCGGGTTTCAGCAGAAGAAAACAAACAAACAGCAGAAATCCTGCAAAGCCCCGGCGTCTCCCGCACCCGCTGCTCTCCAGCGCCGAGATAAAGACCCAATCTGCTCATCAAACACCTCCGGGCTCGGCCATCTAATAGGAACAAATTGGCAATGACTGCCCAAGCAAGTAACACAGGCCCACTGATTTGTAGATTGATACTGATGCCTAATGATCCCCTTGGGCAGATCAATAGCAACAATCCTCATCCCTGCCTTTCTTCTTTATTGGCACGGCGGAGCAGGCGGGAGGCCGTGTGTGCACACACGGGGACAGGTGTGCAGGGCCGGGGCACCAACGCCCCAGACAGCCCCGCCCGGGCCTGTGCCGAGCGCTCCCGGCTGCCCCTCACAGCCACACTGCCACCAGGCCGTGCTGGGTGTCCCCCAGTGTGCAGCCAGGCACACATGGGCACCCGGGACCAGTCCACAGCATAACGGGAGAAAACCCAATGCTGCCAAGCCGGGCTGTCTGAGAGCTGAAGGCCAGCGCGGCGTTGGGCGGCACAGCCACGGGGAGGTGGGACACCGGGCACGGTCTGGCAGAGCAGGGCACAGGGGAGGGGGGTTTATCCTGCTGTAACTGGGTTATGCCGTGCCCCTGCTCTGGGTTTCACCTGTTCCCTCCTCTGTCTCTCAGTGCACCACAGTGGGATCTATCAGGCAATTTCAGTGCAGGGGTTTGATTCACTTACCCACGAGTCACTTTCATCTGCTTCCTCCAGCCCCACCCCTCACGAGAATCAGGGATTTTCTATTTATTTATCAATCTAGTGAATACAGTTATCCCATTAGTAAATCCTTTTAAAGTCCCTGGTAATACCTAAGAAAAACTAATGGAGTTGCTTTGCATTTATATTTTTTTCCCATTGAATTAAAGCCAGTGATGTTGTGCAGACCCACATGTGGTCATTCCCACCTCAGGGTGCTGGCAGACATCCCCAGCAGTGCTCCACTCCCCTGGAAATCACTCCCTCTGCCTGGAATAACCAAGTATAAACCTAAGACTTGATCAGGTGTACACAAATCACCAGGCAGGCAAATGCAGGGGAAGAAAAATGTACTACAAAGTTTGTCCTACTAAATATGAAACCTTAACCTTGCATTACCATGTGTGCCGGGTCACAGGCAGCGTCCTCAGCCCTGGTGCACAGCCGGGGGTGCTGCCGTGGCCCCGCGAGGCGCGGGGAGCACAGGCATCGGTTTTAAATCCTATTCACACTCGAGATCTGCTTTGTTCAGCAATCACCCGGCTACTCTTATTCTTCATGGCTCTTTTATTAAAATGTGGATAAAGCAAAAGGCAAAGGATAAAATTAAATTCCATTGACTGTAAATTTCTAAACCATCCCTCCAATAAAGGATTTTCCTTTAATAACAAAAACGTCTTTCCCATCTTTTTGCCGATCTCGGCGTATACTTGCAATAAAAATGGGGCCGTGTGGAAACCTTTGTAACTTGACCCCTCCAGTGCATAAATTAATCATTTTCTAAATCCTGTCTTTTCTTTCCTTAAGTTCCAGGGCGCAGGGGTCGTGCCCCTGCCCAGCCCTGACCATTGCAAAATTCAAATTCCCACTAATGATGAGAGTAATCATCGCAATCACCATCACCATCATCATCATTGCCCGAAAGCGGGGTCCTGTTGGCCCCTGACATCAATCAGCAGCACGGGGGGTGCCAGCCCACACCTCGGTCCATTCCCTGCGTGTCCGTGTACACCCTGCTCCGATCCCGGCCTCGCACCTCCGCCGTTCCCACTGCAGGATGGGACAGGCAGGACAGGACGGACGGGACGGGGTCCGTGCCCCCCATGTCCCCACGTCCCCCCACGCTCCCCCGAGCCCCGCGTGGGGAGCGAGAGAGAGCGGAGGGGAGGGAGGGGAGGGGGAGCAGCCGCACGTGTGACGCGCCCGGCCGCCCATTTGCATATTCACATCAGCGCCGCGCCCATTTAAGCAGCGCCAGGCGAAGGTGTCTCCTCCACCCACCCACCCACCCACCACCCACCTCCCACCACCCAGCTCACCTTCCCTCCCGCTCCCCACAGCCGCGCTCCCACCCAAAAGCGAGGGCGCGGGGGACCGGGAGGAGGGTGGGCGCAGGCTGCCTTACCTCCTCTCCCGCGCTCCCAGGGATTCCCCGTGGTTCCGCCAGGAATTTTGGAGAGCCATCCTTCAAGGGTTTTTAGTTCTGTCTTTCTCTCTCTTCCTCCTCCTCCTCCTCCTCTTCCCGTGTTGTGACTGGGTTTATAAAAAAAATAAAAAAGACAACTCCATGTAAGCTCGCAGCCAGGGCACGGCGAAGTCTGGGGCTCCGGGGGGAGGGAGCAGCGGAGGGAGGGTCACAGCTCCATGCCTTACAAAAGGCAACCCAAAGCCTGGATATTTTTTTAATATCCTACACAAAACGCCGTGCACACATCCACGTAAGGCGGGCGCCGGACCTGGCGCTAATTAGGTTTTTGCCAAAAACTGTCGAGGTTCAGCCTGTGACGAGAACAAACGCAATGGGGCTGGGAGTTCTGAGCCCTCACCTGCCCCGAGTGTCCCCAACGCTCAGCCCTCACCTGCCCCGAGTGTCCCCAGCCCAAGAGCACGAGGTTTTATGGGGCGCGCCGAGAGCGCCGCGACACTGGGGACCAAGGGTCAGCCATAACCACACGGCACCGACCTGGACTAGTTCATCGCAACACGAGTGGTATTCGAGGGGTATTTTTTGCACAAATTAATTCTACTATTTAACAGCTCCAGTCACAGTGGGGAAAAACAAAAAAGATAAATAATCAGGGTTGTGTATCCCCTTGCCAACGTCACGGAAATGGCGTTGCAGTGTGCTGGGACAGGGCTCCAGGAGCACAGGCCTATTGTTCCAAGGACACGGCTTTTGTGAGCGGGGCAGCACAGCCAGGCTGGAGCAGCCTGTTCTGAGGAGGAAAGGAGGAGGAGGAGGAGGAGGAGGAGGAGGAGGAGGGAAACCCTTACACAAGCACACCGTGCACCGCAGCCACTGCTTCACACCCTCGCATTAGATGTTTGCTGAAAATACACGGTGCACACATGTGGCACTTTTTTCCAAACATGTCATTACTGGGAATGATTAAGGGCTTCGTTGCTTCCCAGTGCAAGGTCTTGGCTCCTATTGCTGACTGATGGTTGAATTCCCCCATACACCAACATGATTTTAGCACGAGGATCGGGGGGAAAAATGTACTTTATTAAATGTTTTTCGCACGCAGAATATTTAGGAAGGGTCAAATTCATTTTTGCAATTGGCAAAAGCAAATTTGCTCCTAAGCTGAACCGTCACGAGTCGTGTTTCATCCCAGAGTACATTTTTATGGAGAAGTTATAAAGCCCTGAAATATGTGTTGTCTCTCAGAAATGCTGGGATGCTCCATCACAGGGAGCCAAGCAGTGGGTCCAGGCGGTCCCTCCGTGTGCGTGGGGAACGAGGGAGCGGCGGGGCCGAGGCAGACAATGGGAGCTGGAGGCAAGGAAGGAGGTAGAGGGGGGTCTGCCCGAGCCCCCCCGTCCAGGAAAGCAGGTCACTCCTTATCAACTGGGTAAGCAAACGCCAAAACAAAGCGTGGGGTTGTATTTTGACAAGCCAGACAAGCTTTCTTATAAAAAATAATTTCCCTGCCTTTGTTTCTCCTGTTCTCCTTCAAAGTGAGGGGGAGAGCAGGCTGCTGTGTTCATGCCAGTTTTATGAGGGAAAAAAGGTGATTTTTAAGAATTTGCCCCCCAAGAACAACTTACTTGTCCTTCCTCCACCCAAAAAAAAAAAGAAAAAAAAATCTTTGCAAGACTCAAAGGGTCCCTGAAATAAAGAAGAAAGAAAAACATCCAAAACATTAGACACAGAAACATTATATTTCAATATTATCATATGAATTAAATGTAATCCTTGAAGCGACTCGTCCCAGGGGTCACATATTAGGCCATTTTTTTCTTTTTTTTTTTTATTTAATAGAGGTCACCCAGGCTGAAAAGCAGAACCCAAATGAAAAGCATCTTCAATGTGGTTATAACATGAGCTGGACGAGGTCAGGCAGTGTCTTGTATGGCCTCATAAAAAATACATAACCAGACAGCCTAATAGTATTTCTTTGCATTCATTTTTGGATGGGAACTGGCGGGTGGGGGAGGGGGCTGGGAGAGGGCCACAACCACGGGTGCATTTCCATAATGGGCAGCTTCTCCTACGTTCCAGTTAGGAAAAAAATGAACATTCATCTTAACACATCCCGGGGTTAGCTCGCTTTAAAAAACCATCCTACAGACAATTCCTATGGCCCCTAAAAGGTTTAGGGAGGGAGGGGTTTAGCACCGCCCCCGCACACACACAAACACACGTGTTCATTTTGGACACACTACCGTCACGTTTAATTGGGAGTGCAACCACCTTGGTCTTGCCTTCATCAGCAGTGGCTTATGGATGTTGTTGTTTGTCCATACATACACCCAGGCTGAATAATTTGAATTATTTCCCTCCTGAAGAGAAGCAGAGGAACCCCCCATTCTGAGGTGTCCCTTTATCTGGGCTTGCCGGGGAGGCATTCACCCAGCACCAGGATTTACACAGGTCTTGGGTGGGAGAGGGGGCAAGAGAAAAGCAAAGCATAAAAGGGGAGGGGGGTGGGGTGTAAATAAAAATAACCAGTGCTAAAAATGCCGGGTGAGAAGAGAATCTCTAAATCTCGGCTCCCTTCCCCCTCCCGAAATGCCGCCTGGAGCCGCGTGACCCTGCGGGGAGCGGAGCCGCAGAGGTGACCCGATGCTAACCAGCCTGTTAGAACTAATAAGGTGTGCGCCTAAGCCAGGGGCTGACACTGGGGCATTGTGGAAATAACTCTCCTTGTTATTGCCCATCCTCAGCTTGAAATTTACTGCTCCTTTGCATTATTAAAGAGACAGCTTGCGTGCGCGATGGGGGAGAGGCTGGGCAGGAGGAAGAGCCGCGCACGTTTTTTTAATGGTATGTTTGTGCTCTCTCTAGTCTTTAGATTCAGATTCGGAGCATTAAAGCATGCTGGGTTAATAGGTTGCTATTTATTATTTGAATAAAATTTGGTTCATAAAAATAAAAAAATTTCCTTTTTCCCTCCACGGCAAATGGTCAGAAAATGGGAAACGCGTGAGACATCTCGGAGAAGGTCAGGCTGAGGCCTTGTGGGACAAACCCAGCCCCAAACGTTTCCAGCAGCACTGCTCTGCATTTACATCACACGTGAGCAGAGCTGAAAACACCCCAAACATGGTGGGTAACAGGGACTGCAAGATGGAAACACAGCGGCACCCACTGCAGCGTGGGTTCATCCCCAGCAGGGCCATGGGAAGGGTGTCGGAACATGCGGAACCACTGGGGGATTCCGCACTCTGTAAATAAAGAGCTGTTTGACATCGCGGGGTTTTGTTTTTTCAGCAGCTGTAGCGAAAGGCAGAACTCAAAGATGGACGAGGGAGGAAGAATCTAGTGTGTGTCTCCATCCCTGCTCCCACAACTCCCCTTTCCCCTCCTCCAGCACCCACACTCCACCTGCTGAGCTGATTCCCACAACGTTCCCAGGATAACGGGAGGAATTCCCCAGAGTGGTTCCTGCCAGGTTCCTGCCGAGGGGACTGAACACCAACCCCACCACGTACATTTGAACCCGAGAGATCAGATTTTATAGAAACTGAGCTGAGCTACTCTTTCAGATGCTTTTGCCATCTCTGAGCCAGTTTTTATGGACAGGCATTTTCAACTTGATCCTTGAGGGGCTGGAGAGCCTGTCTGGTGCTGGCTGGGGGCACGGGCAGAGCACGCAGCTGCTGCTGCCAGGGGAACCCCTCCCCAAGAATTAGGACTCAAGTATTATTAATTTTCTGCAGCAAAGCAGCTGAGTGCACATGGGAGACATCACTGAGAACGGGGATCAATGATAAATAACATCCTCAAGGTAAATACAGAACAGGATTGAGCCTTTTCAGGCAACTGCCCGAGCCAAGGGCAGCTTCTGAGAGGGCTGAGCCAAAGGGGTGGGTGGTTTATTGTCAGGGATTCCATGGAATCAGCTACTGGAGGGATTTGAGAGAATTCTTAAGAGCACATGAGAGCCACAGCAATCCTTGAGCTGTCTAAGGCAACCGGTTTTCCTGCATGTTCATAGACAACCCGTTCTTCTGAAAGGTTAATGTGGGTAGCTGCTGGGAAGACCTGGGATGACAGCAGGAATCAATGATGGAAATGTGATGAAATACATAAAACTACCATCACACACTGAAAGAGTGTAAATATATATGTATATAAGTATTTTAAAAGAGTGTAAATTATATATATATACATGGTTCTGAACATTCAGGGACCAGAGAGCAGCTCTGAAAGCAGGTGGGGTTCGAAATGAGACCCAGAGCAAACATGAACATGTGGTGGAGACAGGTTGGGCAGGGGGAGGAAGACGCAGTGTCCTCCTCGGCTCATGCTCTCAGAGAGCTGGTGTGTCCCACAGCACCTCTGAACAGGTCCCAGTCTGAACGTGTCCAGCCCTCCTGTTCCAAACCACCCTCCCCCAAGCACAGAACCAGTGAGAGTCAATGTGACACCAGTGCACAGAGGAGGCTGAAACACTAAACGTCGCCATACATTTGTGGGAAGAACAAATTACAAAAAAAAGCTCAGGAGCAAGGGGTAACTGCCAGCTGAGGCAAGGAAACGAAATCCAGGCTGATAATGCCAAATACAAACAAGGAATTAAAACTGATACCTGGAGAACAGGCAAACCAGAAGCCTCACTGCCCCCTCTCAGTTATTCCCTTTCTGGCATCCTGGTTTTGTGAGTCAACAAAAGCAGCCAAATGAGTCCTATCAGCATCTGAACGTACAGATATTCCTAAATCCTCTGTGCCCAAAGGATAAAGTAACTTTTATCAACACACTGTTAAATGGCTGGACTTGCCTACATTGTATCTGATCATTTTTGCATATATGCATTTTTAATCCTATCCCCCCTAAAAGGAATAATAACAGCAAGAAACGTGATGCTCCATATTTTAGCTGGAATATCCAAACGTTTTAGAGTAAAATCAAAGGTGTGAAGACTCAGAGGACTGTGTTAAGCAGCTCTTTTGCTCAGCCTTCAGGTGGTAAAGCTTAAGTAACGAGTGTATTAGAACCGTGACAACACTCTACTGGATTTAAAAATACAATTTTCAGAACTGATTGCCAAACTCTGATCTCAGGAGCGTGCCCATTTTTTTCAGCCCTACCAGCTGATCCCATAGAAAGTACTATTTCTCCTTATAAAACCAGGCAAAGTCAGGCAGCCAGAGAGGAGTGGTTTGATTGGAGGGTTTCTAATCCTCTGCAGCTCTCACAGTTACATCGCCCTGAACGGACATCAAAACCACAATTATAAAACAACAGCACAAATTATTCCTTGCATAATGGGCTGTATCAGTTCTCCCATAAAGCCCAGAAGTGTTTACCTGCCTCACATTTCATTTGGTACCTCTCCTTTAAACTTTTGAAGGGTTCTCTTGCCATTTCTGAATAACACAGAATCACAGAATGGTTTGGGTTGGAAAGATCATTAAAGCTCATCCAGTCCCACCCCCTGCCATGGGCAGGGACACTTTCCACTATCCCAGGCTGCTCCAAGCCCCGTCCAACCTGGCCTTGGACACTCTCAGGGATGGAGCAGCCACAGCTTCTCTGGGCAACCTGTTCAGGGCTTCACCACCCTCACAAGGAAGGATTTCTTCCCAATATCTAATCTAAATCTACCTTCCTACTGCTTAAAGCCATTCCCTTCACATGTTATTAATCTAAATTCTGCTTTTCCTACCTTTCTGGTCTCTAACACACAGTTGTTGGCTGACAGATCACATTGTCCATGTGGATTTGTACTGGACAGGGAGAAGGTGGAAAATGCTGGTTATCACCTGCCACTGAATTCTGTTCAGGGTATCAGCACATTCAGAATAAGCACGTTCTCATTCTTAAACTTCCAATTCCATGGATGTGCCCACCTATAGAGCACAGTCAGGCCAGGACCACACCAAACAGGAGGCAGTGACCCCACACCCCTGTGCTGCCCTGCACTCCCACAGCGCTTCTGCCAGAACCCTGCTCTGCCCTTCCCTGCTCCCCAAACATCCCAGCAACCCACAACCACTTAAAACAGCTTCCAAGTAACAGAAAATCCTGTAACTTTGTTATATCCATAACAAACATACAGGTGCATTTTAAGGCATTCTTCTGGGAATCAAGAATAGCCGAATGTTTGTACAGAACAGGAGTCACCTGCTCCATTTTCCAAACCGTATCATTCTCAGTTATTAAAAAACAGCTCGCAAAGCTTTTAGCATCCAAAACCTAATACCTAAATAAATGAGGCCTCTGCATGTGACCTGTGAGAAGTTCTGAAGGGGCTCTGAGTTTTTGTTCCTTCTGTTTTTAGTGCAGAACTGTTACAGCAGACCAAGGTCCCCATGGTGAAGGTGTGGTCCTGCCCCTAGACACGCCACCAGCTGCCCCCCAGGCTGTGGATGGTTCCTCAATCCTTCTGCAGTGTGAGGACAGTAATTCTCCTCTTCCCTAACTCATCTGCTTTAGCTATTTGAACTAAAACTCCGAAAGATAGGGAGTGAAATTTTAGCTCCTCACACCCTGGTGAGTTTGGCTCCCTCCTCAGTCAACACAAACGGGCAGTTAAACGAGTTCAGGTGTCTGTGTGGTGAAACCCTGATCTGGGCTGTGGTCTCTCAATGCTTTTAGAGTGCTAAGAATAAGAATGTGGCGGCAGATCCAAGACTACACTGCAGCCACAGAAATGTAAGGGCTCCGTTTTCAGTCATCTGAACGCTGCCAAAACCAGCTACCCAGAAAAACACACCCTGGCAGCATTCCAGGATGGGAGATCGGGCAACGCTTCCTCCTCCTCACTTACAGCCAGAGGTACTGCACTGGTGTGCAGACCACAGAGCAGGAAAGCAGAGAGCACACCTGGGACTTCAACCTGCGGAGAGCTGAGCTGGAAGTGAGAGCTGCAGAGAAGAGGAGTCCAAATGCAGCTGCCCCGGAGGGAAGCCGTGGTCTGTAACTGCGGGAGGTGGGAACTGGCGAGCCCGGGGGTATTTCAGTGTGGGCACAGGCCGGGCAGGGACGATCCTCCAGCTCACAAGAGGCTCCTACAGGAGCAGCTGGCAGTTCTCCATGGAATGGAGAAGGTCCTGGAGAAGATCTAGGTCCCACCAAGGAAGCCTACAGATCATTAAATAAATCACCAAATCTGGCTACAACTGACAGTGATGTAGGAGAACACACTGAAATTCACTGGGATGAGATTTACTCCTTTTTAGGCTTTTTACAAGAAGATGTTAATTGTTAGGGAAAAATGAAAAATATTCTTTTTTTTTTCCTAAGGTGATCCTACAACTCTGAGCTGCCATAAGCACAAAAATCTGGTTTCTGAACATTAAAAAAAATTAAAATTTCAACCCCCATAAATGGGTCAGTTAATACAGAATAACAGCATTGATTTTTTTTTGTTGCTGTTGCTTACGAATTTAGGAATCATATTGCAATTTAACTACTAAAAGATGGAGTGAGTATGCCTTTGTTTTAAAATCACTTTAAGATCTAAAATATTCTACATCAACTTAATATTAGTGTTATTCCATTTTCCAAAGGATGGGGGTGTGGCTCTGCACTGTAAAAGGTGCAGAATAATTCTCATTGGATTTCCTTAACAAGTTGGGGCTACATTAATAAAAACAAAGGCATGAACTTAAAACATACCCAGTTGTAACTCCCCAAATGCCTTTAATTTGGAATAAGGACATCTTTATTTTATTTAGTTTAGTGGTTCTTAAAGTTAGGACCAAGAAACCGCTGCCCAGTGGTGGAATTTTTTTGAGTCACCTTGCACAACCACACAGAGCTGACTCATTCATAAATTTTACTGTTTAATGGAATTCTGGAGACTAAAGTTAAGGAGCCAGTGGTTTGGAGAAGTTAAACTAAGCCAAAAAAACCAATTATTCCGGATGGAGTGATTCAGGAGTAGAACTGTACTGGTACAGGAGGTGTAACCTTCCTGTGTAAACAGGTCCTGAACACCTCGAGTCCTCCTCAAGCTCAATGGCACTTGTGTTCCTAAACCAGATGCTTTTGGAACATCCATACATTTTAAAGATAAAAAAAAAAAATATTAGAGAGATAAAAGATTGTAAAAATATCTGGATGAAAATTTGGAGTCTGAAGCCATGAAACTGAACCTACATCCTTCTGTCTCCAGCTTGTTCCCCGCCTCCCCCTGCCTGCCCAGGGATCGCACATATATCACACAGGGAATAAACAAAATCTCTCCCAGGGGGATCAAGAGGGGCATTGTGAGAACAGACAGTCCATTAAATATTATCTGCAACTCTTGTTCCCCATCTTTAAACCAGAGAGCACAAACCCCATTCCCTTTACCAGCAGCTCACTCATGTAGGTGCCAGCTGACAAGTCTCATGCACTATGAAATAGATATTCCTACAGACTCCAGGATTATTCCTGGAATTGTAAATACAGAGGGGTGTTGGCACTGTGACTTTAACATAAACACAAACTATACACACAGCACAGACGTTCTGCTGCACAGTTTAGATTTAAGCTACAAACTGGTGGCACAAGGCGAAGGCAGTTTTTATACAGAGCCATGAAAACGTATACAAAGAACATGTGCTCCAAAATAACCCAGCGCTGGGCCCAGCCCATCCACGGCCGGTAGTTTGTGTTCATTAAGTGAAAGGGGATCAGCCCAGCTCAGCTGCTCCTCAGTGAACTCCCCTGCCGTGGATCTGAGAACTGGGGCAGCTCACACGGCGTTCTCGGGACTGCCACCTCTGGATCCGCATCCACAACTTCAGCCTGAAAGTGGGGGTCTTGGAGAGGAACAGTTCAACTGGCTCCAGTTAATTATAATTTAAGAGATGTTTTTCTTTCAGAAGGATTCAAAACCTCTGCTGGTTTTCAGTGGAACTGTGGGTTTTGCCAGGTGAGCTGAACTCATCTCTCTGTCGATCACAACCCTGTTTGTGATTCCAACCCCACCACCACCACCACCAGCTTTGCTCTCTGCAATGCCCCTGGGAAGGAATTATCCCAAATGTCACCGCTGCTCTACTTGATATTGCCAGCTCAGTGTCTCTGCAGGCAGCAAAAACAGCTGGACTCTCAAATAAGATTTTGAATTAACAAAATTTAATTATTTGAATTAAAATTATTCTCTGCACATTTTTATACTCTGTGTTCCATTGTTAAATTCAGATTGGAAAATACAGTTTCCTTTGCTAGTTTTATATCCTCCTTTTCTACACTAAATTTAGGATAGGCCAATCAGAAAGGAGAATGAGTTTTTACAGAAAGCACAGAGAATAAAGAGAATATGGGTTTAGCACCAAATAATTCCCATCTGGAAGTCTGAAGCCAAGGCTTCAGGAACTTCCACCTTTTATTAAACCTGCTTATGCTGATTACAGTTCCAAAGTACACGGATGTAGTACTTCCTAAGCTACAAAAGTACTGAAAACTGATCATAAGAAAGGATTTAGGGGTTCTCCTCTTACTTCAGGCCCTTGCCCAAAGTCCCTCTCTGGCTTGTTCTTTGCTGTGGGAAAACAAAGATCTGGTAGTAAAGCAAAGTTGGAAGATGGCTCAAATGAGAATCCAATGACACATTTCTTATCACAAAGGTGATTAATCTCTGGGAAATGTTAGGGAAGGAGGGTTTGATTCCCCATGTGACAATTTCAATTCCAAATTCAGGCCATTCTTGAGCAGAAGATTCCGTAAATATCTACTTTTGAACTAGAAAACTCAGTTATTAAGAAAAACTCAAAGGATAGAGAGTTCCATGCAGCCCAAGACCTCTCTGGCTTCAAATTTTATGGGGGGGGGGGGGAGACAAAATAAAGAAAAAGAATAAAAACAATTCCAAAAATACCATCAGAGCAGCCTCATCAAGTCAAAACCAAGCGTTCCAGTGACCACATGCTCTGCAGCGCTCAGGGTACTTCTTTTCCCTTTTTTTTGGCATTAAAGTACCACTGGCCAGAAATGCAGGGTCTGGGCACCTGCCATCTGAAGGGCGAAGCAAGACTTATAAATGTGGTTTTTTAAGCACAATTTACAGTGAGGATTTGGGCTTGAAAGCACATCCATATGCTGAAGGGGGGATGAAAGGCCAGCAGGGAAGAAAGGCACAGAAACATCACTGTAATATCCCAAACTCAATAATCAGCTGTCTCCGAACAGAGCAGGGTGCGGGCACAGGGAGCACGAGGCACGTTTCCCACCCCAAGGCTTGTTAAGAAAATCAGGGGCACAACACGGAACGCAGAGCTCACTGCAGGTGTTCTGCCTTCCCAGAAGACCCAGCTCAGCCCGGGGATCGTCCCTGCCCACGTCCCCACTGGTGCCCTGCAGCAGCCCATGGCACCAGCACCATTCCCACCAAATCCGATGGCCTTGGCACTGCCAGCCCTCAGCAGTGGGACAGGACAGCCCCTCGCCCAGTCAGCACCTGCTACCAGGCAGCTTTTCTGTTCCCAGCACCCTGGAATGCCAGGAATGAAAGTGTACAGGTTTGAATTCATTTTCATCCTTATCAGCTCAGAAGGAAGCAGAGAAAAGAGCCTCGCTGAGGAGCTTTGTGCTCGCAGCCACCGCGCGGGTTGGGTGAGGACACGCTGGGAACGTCTGCTGAAATATCTCTTTTTAAATGAGGAAAAAAAGGTGGGGGGCTTTGAAAACAGGTTTAGTGTCCCAATGAAAGCATGACAGCAACAATTTATAATTTCCTGCTGCCCAGTGCCCTCCATATTTCTCCCTCGCTGCTCATCCCTCTCTCCCTCTCCCCCCACGTCCATCCTCCATTTCCCGATAACTCCATCCCGCCTCCCGTGAAATGGTGGCGAGCGGAGGGAAGGGAGGAAGAGAGGGAGGAAGGAAGGGGCTCCGACGGGGAGGGCAGGGGAAAGAGAGAGATTGAGAGAGCCAGAGAGAATGTCAAAGCTCAAGTCTGGCATTTGCCTATTTAAATTCAATCACGCAGCCCTCGCCGGGCTGGAAATGGATGGCCTGCGTTATGAATTTCTGATCAGACGGCTGATAGGTTATGAGCGGGGACGTAATCCCATTGAGGAAGGCTTTTTTCCCAAGCAAGGGCAAGCAATAACTGCCCTTCCGAGATGGCTCTTTGCTTTGCCCTTTTTATAATTTTTTTTTCCTTTTCTTTTAAAAAAAAAAAAAAAAGTCCAAATAAGCATTTTTATGATGATAAATGTGTAATAATGATTCATTCTGCCTGCCTCTGAAATGGGAGATGCCTTGGTGGAGCAGACATGCGCTCAAAATAAACTGCCATATTTTTTCTTTTTTAAACCTAATTAGAATTCTCTCCTTCGCTCAGCTCATTTTGTACCAACACTAGTGATCTAAAAAGAAAGTGAAAGGAATGAACACATGCATTGAGACCGGTATTTTTAATACCCTGCAGGGTTTTTAATGTTTTATAGTTTGCCTTTTTTAACATGATGTGTTTACATAAAAGGATACAAAAAATTTTTTTCTTCAAATGGCAAGAACCGCTGGCACACAGTGGGACAAGCCAGAAATTAGTGTAGAAGCTGATGTTTTCTTACATCTACCATGTGACATCATCGTGTTATAGCAAGTTAATCAGAAGAGCTGAGGGCAGCGGCGGGTTTGCAGTACCACACACAGCAGTGAGGGAGAGCACGTGGTGCTGTGGTGGTGCCGGCCCGGGGCCTCTGATGCTTCATGCAACCTTTGTACTCTCCAAAAGCACAAAACAAGGTGTTTGCTGCTTGAAATCAGGATCTATGTGCTGAAACAAGACTCATCCCAGTTTGCGAGGACTGGAACCTGTCCTGGGGAGAAGGACCTCGGACCAGTCCTGAGCTAACAGGGATCACACTGAGGGCTGAAGCTTCTGGAAATAATCCAAAGGTAAAAAGTACTGCCTGGTGGCACCAGAAAGGGAGGGAAGAGCAGGGAAACATCTCAGTGTTGGTGCCAAGTAGGAACCTGCTTTTGGAGCTGCATCTCTAAACAAATTTTAAAGTGCAAGGAATGTGGAATCATGGAATGGTTTGGGTGGGAAGGGACCTTAAAGCCCATCTCATTCCACCCCCTGCCATGGGCAGGGACACCTTCCAGTAGACGAGGTTCCTCCAAGCACCATCCCAGCTGGCCTGGAACACTTCAAGGGATGGGGCAGCCACAGCTTCTCTGGGCAGAAAGAGTCCCCTGAGAGCTGGGATTTAGGAACCACTTCCCACCAGGCAGAAGCTGCAGACAACTTCAGTCTCACATATGCAACCCCTTCAGCAGAGCCAGGCTACCGAAGTACAGACTTCTCATGTTTTCTCTCATGGTGCTCCAATGCTGCCTCATCAGCTAAGAAAAGGAGCGTTGTGGGGAATGTCTCAGGTGTGCTGGGCCAAAGCACCACGTCCTGCCACGAGCCAACAGCCCACCGTGCCGCCCGGCAAGGACAGCCTCGAGGCAGGAGAGGTTCTGACAGCTCCTGACACAACAGCCTGCTTTTCTCTTTTACATTAGTACATTAAATTAACTTAAATTTGCCTGTGTTGAATTGGCAAAGCTCTATGCACAAAGGGAAAATTGTAAAAAATATATAAAATTATTTTTTTCCCTTCTGAAAACATCCTAACTGCAGAATTTCTGAATTTCCACATACCCAAAAGGAAGGTCCCAGGAAACCCCTGCGCTGTAAAGGGATATTTTTCATGAGGAACACAAAAAGCTGATGATCCAAGTGGTTTCCTACTCTCACATACCTCAAACAGTTAATTTTGCTCAGTATCCTCACACAAATGGGCCAGAAACCTACAGCTGATAATTATGAAATACTGTGGCCACCGGGGAGTTCCCTCCCCATCACCATTGGTTAGGGATCATCTTATGTCCTGGAGCACTCAAATTTTGATTATTTAATTGAAATTACATATATTAGCATGGGTGTTCTCATTAGCCATAAAATAAAACATCTAATATTTTCCATCTTGTTGCATCAACATCTGGTGGCGATGAACTCCAAGGGCTGCGAGCCCAGAATGTGAAAATATCACTGTTTAAATTTGTCACCCCTCAGTGTCACCGCCTGGATTCTTACATTAGGGAAAAGGAAAACAAAAAGGAAGGGGTGGGAATGAAGAACTGCTTATTTGCCTTCTTCATCTCTTTTTATATCATATGCAGAGTAAAAAATTTGCCTTAACTGAGGTGGAATTGTCAATTATCCAGCATATCACAGAATTTATTTTCAATTCAAGTTTCTAACTATCTTCCACTGCCAGATCTTAAACCCCAGTGTTGATATTCTCCTTCAGTTCCCAGGACTGATGAGTTCCCAATGACCAAGTAGAACTCCGGAAAGATTTTTTTTTTTTTTATTATCTGTGTTCTAATCAAATATGGGAATTCCTAAGATGGTGATTACAGTGGTGCCACTTGTATTTGCAATCTCTGCTTTACACGTTTATTTGAAAAATCAAAAATAGAGCATAGCTAAAGAAGGAACCTACAATAATAAAGCATCTTCTTGCAAAAAGCTTTGAGTGGTTTCTCTAACTTATCACTAAATTTAAACTCATTTTTCCTGGATTTCACTTCTGCAGTTAATAACTTTTATACAGCCATCCTATAATTACATTAACAAAAAAGTAAATTTCCCCTATTTCTCACCACATTACCGGTATCAGAGCGTTAATGGCAAATTAACCAGTAAACCTGCAAATTAAGTCAACTCATCTTCCACTGATAGGGCAGGAATTTGCAATTTAGGCGGGTTGGGAGTCTTCAGTGGGTTTTTAACTATTATCCAGCTTCTGCTTTTCCCAGCGTACCAGTAAAACCCACACAGGAGCCATTCCCACATTCTAATCACCATTCAGCCCTTTTTATTTGTTTCCTGGAGAACAGCAAACAAGGAAGTGCTCCAGGGCAGAGCGGACCAAGACACTGTGGACGCTGGGATTGTCAGGGCGAGGTGGTGACACACCAAGGACAGCTGGTGACCACGAGCAGAGCCAGCGCAGCACAGGCTGCTCTAGACAGGACAGCTGGAAAGTGTTTTTCTCTTATATTGTCCTAGGCAGTGCACACCCTCAGTGTCTCAGTCATGTTCATCCCACGTTATCCTCAAACTCAGGTGCCATGGAACATGTCCGTGGAAGCATCACCTCCACCAGACTCTTCAGTCTCGGGCAACCACATCAAAGCCACTAGTGCAGGAGAGCTTGTGCAACACCTATTTCATAGAATCATGGAATGGTTTGGGTGGAAAGGGACCTTAAAAATCATCTGCTTCCACCCCCTGCCATGGGCAGGGACACCTTCCACTAGATGAAGTTTCTCCAAGCCCTCTCCAACCTGGCCTTAGACACTCCCAGGGATGGGGCAGCCACAGCTTCTCTGGGCAACCTGTGCCAGGCCCTCACCACCCTCACAGGGAAGAATTCCTTCCCAATATCCCATCTAACCCTGCCCTCTGGCAGTGGGAAGCCATTCCCCTTGTCCTGGCACTCCAGGCCCTTGGCACATGCCCTGTATTCCAGCCCCACCTATGGTGTGGTAGGATCCTCACCCAACCTTCAGTGCTCCGGAGCCAAGGAGGGGAGGGGCAACACAAACTCGGCATAAAATGAAGGGAATTTCAATAGCAACAGTCAAAGACATATCTTTGGAATATTAGATTTATGCAGTGGGAAGGAACCATCAAAACCATTCCATTTCAGAAATATAAAGGCTTCCTGAGCTAGTGAAGCACAACAGAAACACTCAGTGATAAAGGACATCACAGCTCTTTATAAACTGAACCGGTGGTTTCCCAAATTTAATATGCATGAACAGTGCATGTGAGTCCTCTTAAATCCAAGTACCAAACCCTGCCTGTTTAATAAATCTCACCAGTCCTCCACTATTAGACAGGGGATTAAAACTAATCTATCAATCCCAAAACCAAGCACAGAGTGGATTAAAATGCAAAACACATGAGAGTATGAAGATGCTTAATGCTAAATAACAAACATTTCAATCACAGAAATCATTTTTATCTTCTTGTTTATGCTAAGTAGATACTATTAGGCTTAATATCTGTATTAACACAAGTGGGGGAAGAAACAGTTTTAAGGAGACCTAAATACTTGAATGCTGCTGGATTGCCTGCGAGCAGAAGCTCTTGTGGTGGGAGTGAGCACAGCCCGGTGTTTAAAATCCTGTTTACTCTCTCAGGCCAGCTCAGTGGTGCTTGACCTTTTTCCTATGTTTTTAACCCAAAGCAGAACGCCCAGAGGGTCCTGACAAAGCCAGAACTTAAACCTGTTATTTGCATGGTAACATCTGAATACCCCATTTCCCCAGCTCTGGTGTTGCCACGATGTCGGTCTCACAGCGATGGAGTTGTGTGTGCTCCAGAGATGGAGCTCTGTGTGCCTGCCTGAAAAGGGAATGACCAAACGTGACTCACACAAGGGCTCCCACTTCTGCCAATAACTGACTTTGTCATTCTGAGTTCCTGGCAATGGGATGATCCCCCTTTCTGGCAGGAAGCTACCCATCTACATCTGTGTTTGTCCATCTGCCTGGTGGAGATAAGGATTTGGGAGTGCTGCACCCAGCTGTGGTAGGAGAAGGCACTCGGCATGTTCCGTCAGCACTTCGAGTGTGGGAAATGCCCAGTGTTTGACAGGGTTCACTCGAGAGCATCCCAAACCTGCAGAGCTGGGCCTCATTCCTGGGTATCCGAGCAAAAACTACCCACTGAATCAGAGGAGTCCCCCACCAGGGATCTGTGTGAGGTCAGCACCACCCACACCTCGCTCGTGGGCACACCGGGCTGTGAGGTGGGGCTGGAGCATGAACCCCAGCACTGTCCCCAGCAGAAGGGCTACTGAGGAGCGAGAGTGCAGCCTGGGAGGGGCAGAATGGCACACAAGTCCAGGCCATCCAACTGGAGAGGGAAATCTGGCAACAGGAAAAAAGAAGGGAACAGCCAACCTCAGCCCTCGCCTCAACAGCACTGACTTACGATGATGGTTATCTGCCCATGGGGCCTTGGTTTGGGTGTGGTAAGAGCCTACAGTGCCATTTCAGCTCGTAAACAGTAGGAAGTTGCATTTTTGGTGTTTAGCTTTGCCTGGGTGGCGAAACACTGTTTCTGACGTGTCGTCATTCGCTTTGACTAAGTCCTTCACTCCCTTAGGGAAGTTTGAAATACAGAAGCAATACAGAGGCACACAATTTTTTCTATGGTTGAGACAGTTAAATAACAGGTTTCTGCTGTCCTAATCTTTTAATGTTAGCAGAAATCACAAATTCAAGAAAAGAAAAAGCAAAGGATGCAGCAGTTTGGGTTTCTCCATGAACTGGAAGCAGGCATATTTCATTTCAGAGGAAGGGAAGGAACCCAAGGCGCCACCTGCCCCTCAGCCCCTCTCCAACAGAGATGGTGCATTCCTGACCACAGCCCAGCCCTTCCCTGCTCATCCTCCCTGTGTCTGTGCCACGTCGACACCAGCAACATCTCGGATGTGCAGCAACACCAGAACAGCAAAAAGTTCCCCATGGAGGGATGTACAAGGCAACACTTCTCCATGTCCCTCTGTGCCACTCCCCAGCTCGAGAACTGAGTGTACGGACACGGCGATGCTCTGGGTCTCCCCTGTCCTCTCCAGACACCTCCAGCCTTTCCTCCGCCCCTTTTCCCATTGGGGGTCAGTGTCGCTCTTCAGTGACTGCCAACCCCCAAACGCCCAGAGTTGTTCCATTCTGGCCTTCAAAGGCATTCCCATTTTCCCCACTTCATCTAACACTCAGTGCCCACGATGCCGAAGGGGAGGTGAGAAGTGAGGATCATCACACCCAAACAGCTCACGAGAGTTGGTAAAAGCTGTGCAAAGTAAATGAATAACTTTATCATCAGTAATTGTGGAAGAACTCATTACACTGCCATTTGGAGTGAGGAAATACCTTGGATAATGGCAAAATACCTGCATACAAAATTAGTCCATGGCAGTGTAGGGAGCAAAGAAACCCACGGGCAGGAGGAGGGGAAAGAAAATGGCGCACATGGAGCACCTACACAGCAGCTCCATGTCAACAGGAGGTGTGTAAAGCCCTATCCAGCTTCTTCCACTTTGTTCCCCGTGGCATAGGGGGGAAGGGGCAGAGGAAGCAGAAAGGCTAAGGATCTACAACACTCATCTAGTCTGAGCCAGCAGACACAGGCTGAATGACCGGGGCAGATCTGCCCCTGTGCAAATCAGGTCCAGTACTGAGACTAAACTTCATCTATGAGAGAATCAGGGTCAGGAGCGCAAGTATTTGTGTCTTTAGATCAGCCATATGTGTCTGTAGATCAGCCATATTCCCCTTTCAGTCTCCAATTTCCATCTTCCCATCCCTGTGCATGTGTTTCGGGCCCAGCTGCCGCACATGTGTGGTTTGGGTACCGCTGTCAGTAAATCACATCACTGCTCAGAAATCATCCCCAGCGCTCCCAGGACCCGGACCAGCCCTCCCTGAACTGGGCTCGCTCTCCCAGCCAGGGCTGCCCTGGAACAAAGAGGGGCTGTTCGGCGGATCAGAGCCCTGGAAGTGTGGAGAGGTTTATAAGATTAATTCTTATCTCTCTGGGCAGTGGGTCAAGTCAGAACCGTCATTCAACAAACTCTACGGATAATCTCCCTTTATTACTTTCAATCAAACTAAGTGTCTGCAATCTGCAGCACGGTTACTAATTTAGTGAAAGAAATTACCTGTAGAGCTCGATTATATAATAGACAAAATATAAAATAGTCTGGGTAAGCAGCCATTCAGCTTTTACATCTCTCCCTGCAGAGCAAAGCTGCTCCAGCCTGGCTGTGGTTGCACTCACAGCTGCTCTGGTGGGAAACTGCCCAGAAAAGAGTGGACAGTGTGTTTGTCCACTGCCTAATTAAAGTAAGAGAAAAAGAAACTTGTGGTTTGGGCTACAATTGGCATTAAATCTAAAAATTTGCTATTTGCGAATATTTAACAAATGTGTTTTGTGAGAAATCAGATTTCCAGCGTATTCCAGTTAATGGAATTCTGCTGCAGCCCCTGGACAAAACAATGTAAAGCTGCCTGGCTTGTGGAAATCATTCTCCTCCAGTGATGGATAATATAGCACGAGGTTTGCCTTGGTTTGATTAATTTCAGAATATTGCAGAGAAGCTGCATAATCCCTAAGATAGCAGAGAGAAAGAGGAAGACACGACGGAGCGGGATAAAAGCGCGTGGTAACGAGCACAGGCAGTTTCATACATACATTAGATAGATATTATATAGATATTATTGCAAGGCTCACAAACTCGGGGGGGTGGCCAGTAGCCACCACAATAAAGGGCAACACCGAAAGCAAAAACCCGCTGAACATTTCCACAGCTACAACCAGAGAGAGAACACAAACAGAAAATTCCCATTTCCTTTTGCTGTTCACAACAGCCATTATTTATACAAGCCCTGAATATGGAAAAGGCTCTGACAAATTTACAGTGGGGTTTGGATGGATGAGGATGACGAATGATGGATGAGGGAGGCAGAGGATTCCCTTATTAAAGCATCAAATCTTTCCCTAAATATCAAACAGACATCTCAGCCTCAGCCACTTGGCTCATATCAAAGGAAGCAAAATAAAACAAGGAAACAAACCAAGAAAGTAAAATTTTGCCTCCTGATAAAACCTGGAAATTTGTCTTCCATTATACACAATTTCCACTACATAACTTAGTCACTTTTATTCTGTGTTTTACACCTATTTGAAAGCTACATTTATTTAAATTAAAAAAAAAGACAAATATGACAACACAACACCCCAAAATCCTCCCCTCCCTGTACGTGTGCAGCCCCTGGGTGGGCAGAGGCTACTTTAATTCCCAGGCATGTTGCCGGTGCGCACTCGGAGGCACAGCTTCTGGAAGGTACAAGGGAGCAGGGGTGGTGGATGCACTGTGGCTTGAAGGCAAGAAGTTACCAGGATGGAAAGGCAGGATCGATAAGGCTGGAATATCCTGGTCAGAAAAGCCAGAACACGAGGATAATGGGTAATATGGGAAAATAACATGTAATACGTGGGAATTGAGTGTTCTGAGGTGCAATGTACAGTAGTGACCATCTTATTGCCAAACTAATAGTGCACAGTTAGAGCTGGCTCATAGCAAACTGCCAGGAATGACCAGGGATACAGAAAATCTCTTGTATGACCAGAGTGAAAGACCTTTTTATCTGACCTTAACTAGGCAATAAATAAGAGAAGACATAACAACAGCAATAAGTTAATGAACAACCAGCAGGGGGTAGATCAGCTGCTTCTGGGCCATCTTATACCACAAGTACCTGGGCATCCTCCATGAAATTAAAAGGTGATACATTTGAAACTAATCAGGGGAATTTCTTTCCACAAACGCAAATTAAACTTGGGGACTCCCTGACACAGAACACAGCAAGCAGAGCACAGACAGATGCAAAAATGGAGGGGACGTTTCTGCTAATATTAAAAAAATCCAGAATTATAGTAGCTAATGGTAACAATTAAAAAACCCCAAAAAACTACCTCATAGAAGCTGTGGTTTAATTCCCTTTCTAACTGCAGGCAATCAAGAGGGAAACAGCAAATGGGCAGGTGGTTGCACACGTGGAACTCGATGTTTCTTTTCTGGAGCACATGGTCTGTGAGGCGGGACAGTGCTGGGTTAGGGGAAGCAGCAGGTGCTGTCAGCTCCCCACGAGGGGTTTTCTCAACCGCAGAGCACACACCAAATAAACAGAATTCAAAATCCAAATCAGTGAAGCAGCGCTCCGTGCCCAGCTCCCTGTGGATCTCCCTGCCCCTGCCTGGCACCCTCCAGGCTGAGCCTGCAGCTCTGTCACACATTCATTATTCCAACCGTTGATGGGTTATTTTTCACCAACACCCTCGCACGATGATTTCCGAGCCTTGCTTCCAGATGAAACTCAGCCCCAAATGCTCTATCTATAACATCCGTGCTCCTCCTTCTCCCCAGCCCCACCAGCTCCCCAGGAAGGTTCACAATGCACTCACTGAGCTGCTGGGAGATTTTACCCTTCAAAATGCTCCAGTGTTTCCCTCTTAGCCAGTGAGCAAAGGCTCCGGATGGAAACCCAGACAGCCCAGGTTCTGGTCTCAGCATCCCAGGAAATGGAATCCACATGACAAAACATCCCCTTAACTGCCTTTTGATTAAAGCTTGTCACAAAGCGTTTTCTCTATTTTTTATGTGGGAAATAAACCCAACCCAGCCCATTTACACAAATAATTGCTGGGCTCAGTCTTATCAAAAATGCAAAGAAAAAAAAAAATCTGATTTCAAGAATTAGCTGTTCTTTTTCATATTAAAGGTCAAAGATTTTCAATCAAGGCAGATATTTAGGAGAAAAATTCCATTTCCTCACTACACTATTTTTAGCTGTGAAAAAAGGGCAAGTGAAGCTTTTTTCTAAACATCTCTTGTTCCTCAGCACAATCATGGAATCATCAAATGGTTTGAGTGGGAAGGGACCTTAAAGTTCATCTGGTTCCACCCCCTGCCATAGGCAGGGACACCTTCACTATCCCAGGTTGCTCCAAGCCCCGTCCAACCTGGTCTTGGACGCTTCCAGGGATGGGGCAGCTACAGCTTCTTGGGGCAATTAATTAGCTTCAAGTGCTTTCTTCACATCCCCAGGACTAAGTGTGGGACCATGGCAGCCTCTCCCGCGATCCCAGAGGCAATTCCAGCACCATGGTCACTGGACACTGGGAAGGGGAACAACACGCACTGATGGGGATGGGAAACTCCTCGAAGCGCCTTCACACTGGGAGTCACCCCCAGTTTTACTATGAAATATGTACAAAAAGCTAGGTCAGAGGTAAAACCTACTCCCATCAGTTGCTTGATGGTCTGCAGTTCCAGTTTTGTATGGGAATCAGTAGAATTCCATGCAGTGTCTGTTTGTTTCCAGTGGATGCAATTTTTTACTCCAAAAAAAGTGATAAATAAATGAGTAGTTGGGTAAAGCTGCATTTGTGCTTAAAGGAGAAGAGGATCAAAGTGAGGCAGCATCAGAGAAGGCAACATCTACAACCAGATTAGGCTGCAAACACCTCTAACTCTTCTTTTATTACTGCACCTGTTAGATTCATTTTTAATGATTTTTAACCTTATAATTTTATATTTTAAGTCTCTAATAAATCACGTTTATGTCCCTTGGGTGATGTGTTTTGATATCTGGTTATTTATTCACTTTGGTACCTGAGCGGTTGTGATGGAAAAATCTTTCCACAGCATGTTTAACATGCCATAGTCTGGAAGGAGACCTGCAGGTCTGACAGTATTGCTGAAAATAAAACAAAATATCTCCTCTTTTCTTTGTTTGAAGCAGTCAGGAGCTGTGGCTGTTTGGGTCCTGCTGGACTCCTTCCACCACAGCCTGGGGAGTGGGTCTTGTGCGCCTGGGAGAACCTGGGTGGGACCACCAATGACCCAGTCTTGAAATCACATTTTGGTTGGAAAAGCCTCTAAGACCATCAAGTCCATCCATTCCTCCAGCACTGTCAAGGCCACCACTAACCTACACGACCACAGAGTGAAAATCACAGGCTGATGTCATGTTTAGGGTCTGGGGGAAACTCCCAGCCTGCTGCACTGCCCCAAAAACAGAGCACAGCTCCTCGGGACAGCAAACCTCGGCTGCATCACACGCTGGATGCTGGATGAGCTCTGAGGACACAGCACACCAATCCACCACAAGTACCACTGTTTTCCAATAGACAACCCATCCAAAAAGGTTCCTAAATGCAGGAAAACAAGTCTATAATTACATAATTAAGCAGATGCACTGCAAGTTTTCTTTTCTGTTACTCTTTAGATTTTTAGAAGGCAGTGGGACAGCGTTGCACTAAAAAGCAATAAAGCACGGGTAATTTAATACGAAATTACATCCATATTGAAAAGTTTACATGAAGTTGAGAGCAGGCAGAGGTCAGGTTTGCAGCAGGACTGTCTTTAATTGTGGCCATCAGGTTTAGCAATCCAGATCTCTGGATCAAAGACAAATAGGAGGCGTTTCCTCACCACTGACTAGTGAAAGCAGACAGTGAGCATGGCCCTATCTTGCACCAAAAGGTCATAAAAACGATTATCCGAGGGGGAATATGCCTTGCTGTTCCACACACACCTTCACAGAGGCATTGTGAATTTTTCAAGCAGATTTTTCAGCCATCAGAAACACAAATTAAAAATTTTACTATCAGTTTTCAAATGCAAAGGGGTTTTCTTGTCCTTTAAAAAATGTGTCATCTTTGTGTAGGTCTTTTTTAATTTTTTTTCAGTTGCTTTCAATCATCCTCTCAGCCCAGTGAAACAATTCCCCCCTCCTTAGGGAAGAGATGTGAGCTGAGACAGTGTTTCCTTTCTAAGGGGGGGGGGGAGGAGGAAAAAAAAAAATCAAATGAGGAGTAAATTATCAGCAAATCAGATAGAAACAAGCTCCCCAGATCTGCAGATCCATTGTACAAATGAAGCAATTTCATCTCAGCTCGCTCTGGGGGTGGGATTTTAAGTGGCCAAGGGGGACTGGAGCGGGATGCTGGCAGCCGAAGCATCACAACATTTGCATGCACAGACCACTCAAATCTGCACCAGGAGACTACTTGTGAGAATCCATCTTTTTTCACTTAACAAGATACAAAATATAAAACACATTTGCCTCTTATTAAGCCTCTCTTGTAAGTGGTTCCAGGTCCACCATTTTTAAAGAGGGGGAGAGGGGAGCCTGGATGCTCTCTTGGGAATTTCACGGGAGTGACTGGAGATGAGGTACAGGCTGGAAGCCTTTATTACTTTTTTTTTTTACTTTTTTTCCCCTTCTCTCTAAAAGCACAGAATGAATAACATTTTAAATCATTAGCATTTACTTTAAGTAGCACTTTCTCCAACTCAGCTTCCCTTCCTGGCCCTCACCCTGCCCGCATGGAAGAGCTGCCCCCATGGAATTGCCTTCTGGTTTTGGAAGGCAGAAGGTGCTTTTTTAGAACTCTGGCCTCCAAACTGGCAGCTGTGAAAGAAACCCTAATCTTGTTTTTCTTTAAAGTGTACTGAGAACAGGGTTCTTGTGTTTATTAGCACCCAGACCTGCAAAGCATTTCGCCTCTAAAGTTTCCTTAGTGCTCTCAGAGTGGTTTCTGGTTTGGTTTAAAAACAAAACAACACAAAAGCACCACCAATCTCTGCGAAAAACAAGGATTTTTAGCAGCCTCAACCCAAATCACAGTCACACATTCCACAGCATTTTCATCGTTTCTATGCATGTTAAATATTAGATGCAATATTAAAATATTGAAGAGAAAAAAGGAGGCTGGTGGCAACTGCTTGAATTTACAATCCAGACAAAGTGATCGGTGCGGTGAGTTATGAAAGGAGTTGTGGATCCTGCAGGTTTGAGAACGTTACAGAAAACAGTAATGAAACACCCCTCATTCAGTGTTCAGAGAAGAAGGAAAAACAAGTGGCTCCTCTACCTGGAAATCAGGTGTTAATGAGATCTCTTCAAAAATAAAAATAGTCTAATTTTCACTGTAAAACACACTGTGCATTCTCCCTTTCCATTTGTAAAAAAAAAAAAAAACAACCTGGGGCACAGGTGTTTTGCCCTGAAAATTGTGGATTTCTAAGAAAAGGGCCGCATTTCGGGGACAGGGCAAGTACTGTCCTTCATTTCCACATAAAGAAGGAGGCAGAAGAAATTCTTTTGGAAAACAGCAAAAGGGATGGAAAACAGAGCATCTGTTGGAGGAGAAAAACCACCCAAAACCTCGTTTTTACTGCGTTTGGCACCAAACCTATTTGGATATTTCCAGCACAGCTTTCCCAAGTCCGGCAGTTGCCACATTTCCCCTAAATCTCCTGTATTTGCTACTAAAGCACGTCTTGAACAAGCCCTTGTGCAGAGCAATAAGTTCAGCAGGAAGGCTCAGCCCCTGGAGCAGCTGTGCAGGAGGTTAAACACGTCACCCACCAGCCGTCTGTGGGAGCCCAGGAGGTGATAGGTGTGTCCAGCCGCATGCACAGCCCAGGGCAGGAGGGACCTGCCGGGCTCTCGCTCACTCCTGAGCCCCCTCACAGGGTGGTGGCACCCCCAGCCCAGCCACAGCGACGAAGAGTCACCGACTGCGACTGCCCCAAGCAAAGCACAACATCTGTTTGCCACCGGTGACAGCAGGGAGGACCTGGTCACACAGGGTCTCTCGCCACCTCAGAACACACATTCACCACCTCACTGCCCAACGCCTGGCTGCCTTGGCCACCCTGCAGCCAGAGGGACATCCACTTTTGGACTCTACACCTCACAAACACACTCTCCGCCATTGCCTGCCACCACCAATCCTCTTCCAACAGCTGTCCCTGGCTGATGCTTTGGGGTAGGATGGAAGAAAAGACCAGCTCTGACCTTCTAAGCAGCAGCCACAGCTCAAGAGGTCCCTGCTAAAAGGTGGCATCTGCACCTTCTGCTCAGTGCAGGGACCTCCCAGGTGCTCCCAAGGAAGATTTCCTTCAACAGTTACACCAGGTCTCAAGAATTAAGAAAGTGCCACGTATAAAACACCACGTATAAAATACCATTACCCTGGAGCACTCCCCACTCCACATGCACTATGAAGGAGAGCAGCAGTAATGGGATTATTGCTGATTCTTAACCAAGTCTTCAGCTCTGTCATTATTTTATGAAGAAGTACACTCTGCCTGTCAAATGGTCTCAGCGTTGCAGCAAAGACTTGCAAACACCACGTGTTATCTCCTCCTTTCTCCTTCCAGTGTCTTTGGAACATCATGACCTTACTGTTAACTATGACCTGACACTGGGATTGGCTGACACTGTCCTGAGAAATGGGGTTGAAACAGGTGAAGGTGTTAACAAAAGGGATAAAGGAGCAGACTCCAAAGAGCCCAGCTGCCAAACAATCCTCTCCCATGTGTCATCCTCCAAAGTGCTCAGGACCCGCTCTCCTGACTTCACAGCATGATCAAGGTTAGAAGAGACCTTCAGGATCATTCAGTCCTACACTTGCCCACGGGTGTACGAGGGTTTGGGGCAGGATGAGCCCTGACCTGGGAGAAAGGTACAGGGCTGAGGATTTAATCCCTTTGTACCTCAGTCACTCAATCCATAAAACAGGGATAATAACACTCGCTAATCTCAGAAAGCTTTAATTGATTATTTGTTAAGATCATCAAGAACTTAGCAGGAAGGCTTTAAAGACCTGCAAAGTCTATTAGTTATTTTATTATTATCATTGCTGACAAATTGTATGACTTTCCTCTGTTTCCTTTGTGCCCTCTAGATCAGGAAGGTTCGAGGGGGACTTTGTGTCTTCCTGCTTGATCACCCTGAAGCCACAACCAGCTTAAGTCTTGGGATACTATTACAATAAACAAGCAGAGCTTTAAGAGTAAATTCTTCAGCCCAAGGTTTCTGTCTTTCTGTTTATCTCACTGTTATGGAGAAAAAATGAAAACAACCTGGCAGAGCCCCACGCTCATGAGGAGAAGTGAGGAGGTGCTGCACTGAAATGAGTACGGCAAAGTCCAGCAGTGGAGATCCAACCACGGCCCCCAGAGAATCTTAATGAGGCATCACCATAAAACCCATGGCTGTTTATCACTGCTAACACCACGACAATTGCATGTTTATTAATGTAATATATGGAATCATATTCAAACCATATGTTTGTCTGCACATGGGTTCACTGATTTGTTTTCTTTAAATCACTTGACCCAAACTTCAGTGTAACCACACTGTAATAATTTTCATCCTTTAAGCTCAAAGACTCATTAAAGCACCGACCAGGCAAGTTGCCTATCCAAGTTATGGACAGCCTGAGAAAGGACTTTACCAGCTGGGGACTAACTGGTATCGTTAACACAGCTGTGCCATACTGCCCATTGGGGTCTTAGTGATTAGAAGCTGAGCCCACTGCCCCCAAAAACGGTTGACTTCTCTAAAATGCTTTAGGTGGCTCCACGCGTTCCTAATTTTTGCATTTTTTAGACCCAAAGGATGAGCAACTGTTGCAACTGAAGCAGGACTATTTTGAGGCTCTGGAGATTTTTGATGGAATCATAGAATCATGGAATGGTTTGGGTGAGAAGGGACCTTAAAGCTCATCTGGTTCCACCCTCTGCCATGGGCAGGGGCACCTTCCACTATTCCAGAAGTACCATCCAGCCTGACCTTGGACACTTCCAGGGATGGGGCAGACACAGCTTCTCTGAGCAACCTGTGCCAGGGCCTCACCACCCTCACAGAGCAGAATTTTTGCATGATTCCAGCAGTATTTGGTCACACCTGAAAGATTTACTTGTCTAGCACAAGTAAAGGAAGATATTTCATGGCTGGTGTATTAGGAGGAATTACCTTGATTCCCATGTGCTCTGTTCACCTCGGGGATCCCAAGCTCCCCGGGCCCTGGGCAGCCAGCCGGGTGCATCAGCAGGGCCGTGCCGGGGCGGGCACAGTTTGCACGTACCCGGATAGACACGGACAGACACGGGCAGGGAACAGCTCATTTCGTTATGGCCTCAGGACACTGAGCTGCAATCGCTCGAACAGGAAGGGGAAAGTTATTGAGCCACAAGCCTTCTCTCAGATGGTTTTCTCTTCAGAAGTTTACTTTACCTCCCAAATTAAATTTTTTGGTAATATTCAATACCGTTTTTAAAAAAAAAAAACATTAAGTTGTAGCAGTGTGTCCACAGTTATTTATTACCTGCCTTGTGGTCTGAACAAATATGATTTTGTTATTCCATGTTGTCAATAGAAAAAGCACATATGGTTTTGGTTGACAAAATTATGATAAAATTCACTGTATCCTAAAAAATGATTGAAAAGTTTGCAGATGGTTTCTGGGCATACTAGGGAGGGGGAGGATTGAATTTCAACAAAAGACGTGCCAAATTTTTTTCTCTTCTTACTGTTCACCCTGTTTCCACATCCCAGCTTTTTCCTTATTAGATACGAGGGCAGAGCAGGTATCTAGCCCAGAACTCATCTGTTTCTCTTTAGCTTTTGGCATTCCATCACACTTGTCATGTTCACATGATGTTATACCCAGGTTTCTTCACAGATAAACACGAAATGACATCATAAGTCCCAAGTCACAAACAGCAAAACCCAATTAATGATAATCTAAAGAGTTTTGCACACCAAAAAATTCATGTTTGCTGAATACTCCTTATCTGAAGGTTTTTAGTTAATCTGAATCTTCTTTTTTGTTTGTTTAGAAACTAAATTCTGTTCTTCTCAGTTCCTTGACTTCCCAAGGAACAAAAAAACTTGGGAGAGGGCCAGAACTGCCAGTCCAGATAAGAGATTATCTCATTTGGCTTGAACTGATAACACCCTTTTCCTCAGTGCTGCTCCCACAGTCAAGGCAAGCCCTTCCTTGGCTTTGCTGCAGCTGCTCGCAGAGTTTTTGTACGTTCTGTAAAACCAAAGACCCGGCTGAACTCCGCTTTGTGCATTTCATCTCCTGACCGTCTGCTCAAAGAGATTTCACCTGTCATTGGGGAAACACATTTTTCTTCTACTTTGTCTTTCTGAGGAAAATATTTATTTAACTTTCTGCTCGTTCCCTGAAGGCTGTGGTGAGCGGAGCCCCGTGAACGCTCCGGTTGGGTGGGCTGGCAGTGGGACAGACCCCCGGGTGCTGATGGGAGCAGGGGCTGAAAGCTGCAGGATGCAGATTTTGAACTAACCCCCGTGCACTGAGACCAACTGCTGGGGAGCACCTTTCACCTTCTCACGCTTTCCAGTAATTTGGGAACAGACTTTGACTTGTCATGGACGTTTTTCTCTCCATGACACTCATGGTAGTTGATGATCTGTTACATCAACACCTCTAACAGCTGTTCATACCGTGCTGTGCACACTCCACATGGTGACCAGCATGGGTTGGAACAACAGAAACCTGGGCAGCAGAGACTGCTTTCCCTGGGAGAGGGTGGAAGGACGGTGTCCTTGCTTTGTCTGAACAAGAGGTATGCTCTGAACCCTGTCCCTGCTCTTTCATTTGAGCCACATTAGTGATGGATAACCCAGAATACTCAGAATTTATACCACTTGGCCAGAATATTCCCACCTCTGCCAAGCCTGTCAGTGCCCTTCAGCAGCTGTCATCCCGCCTACCCGGCATGTCCAGGGGGCACCCAGGCGGCCTGGAGCAGATGGATAATTATTGAGGGGAGAACATCTGGAAGGTGTCACTGGAGTGTTAGTAGCTCTCCCTGTCTATGAGCTATGCCCAAACATGTCGATAAATTTCCCAACATGGAATTCATTTTTTCTAACAGGATACATGTGGAAGTTCATGTTTCAGCAGTGGCCAGAAATGGCTCTTTTCTTCTTCAAAAAAGTTTGTGACCTCCTCTCCAGGCTACTGTAACGTGATTTACTTGGGACTCCCTTCAGAGAGCACTGCAGACCCACAGGGGGACAGAGCACAGGAGCACAGGCTCTCAGCTCTGAGTTAGTGGGAGCTGTGCTCCATGACCTGCACCCTCTGCCCGTGAGCCCAGAGCACAGGGAACACCGGCACAGAGCTGCTCCACGCCGGGGCCCATGTGTCCTGTGGTCCGTGTGTCCTGTGGTCCGTGTGTCCTGTGGTCCATGTGTCCTTTGCCGCCAGGACAGGCAGCACAGGCCAGGCTGGGCAAGGACGGCAAAACTCCAGGTGCAGAGGGAGGTGGGAGTGCAGGACACAATGGAGGGATGTTTCCCATCCCACATCTGCACCCAGCAGCAGCAGCCAACTCTGAGCCTGTCTGTGCTCCATAAACATCAGGGACATGAAGGAGAGTGGGATGTGTGCCTGGTGTGGGATCAGTCACAGAAACACAAGTAAAACAGTGGCTGTGCCTCCTCCCTAGAGCTGCTTCCATCCTGGGGGGATCTCCAGGACATGGAGGGTTACAGGCCAACTCAAACACCTCTGGGACCTTTGACATGAACTCAAAAATGTCCAAGGGTCGTCCAGCTGTGCCTGTTCAGTCAAAGGATCCCTGCCCTGTGGTACAGACACACCTTCTGAAGGTAACCATTGCACTGGGGAAAGGAAAAATTTTTACAAACCCCTGAGCACCGACCGAGGAGCGAGATGCTCTCCATCTATGCCTGCTTCCAGCAGAGAACCGAATTTTATCTACAACTATTTCTCACTCAGGATCTCTCCAAGCACGTATTAAAATAATCAGTTTAACGATCACAGTGACCCCACTCAAATGCAGCAGCTGGAAAATCCCCAGCAACAACTCAACCAAGATCCCTGCAGAACGCAGCACGTCACGTGTATCCCAACACCACACCTCCAAAGGTACCTTCTCAGAGAGACCAAGAGAACAGCTTGGACAGACAGCAGCGTGCTCTGATGCCTTATCTGAGCTGCCACCCTCCGTCCAAGGCCCTGAGGGGCAGGGTCAGCACTGCATCACTGCAGGTCCTTGATAGGACACTTAAACCTCTAACCCACCAGTGCAGAGGGAAGAATTCTACCCAATAAACCTTCCTGACATGCAATAAAGTAACACATTTATTTACTTGCTTGAACCCACCAATGTGCTGTTCATTTCGGTGATTGATAGAATTGGGTTATAATAAGCATACTTTATTATTGAAAAATTTAATTTAAGGTTTAAACATAAAACAAATGGTATTTTCAAATCTATTTTAATGGAGACTATCAAAACCATTCCATTGCCATAAGGGAAAAATTCTATCTCCATATCTGTTATGTATATATGCATAAAATCTTCAGCCTACAAGTTGGAGTCGCCTGTCCTTCTATCAATCCATCATTCTGAAAATAGAACACAGAAAGCCTTATTTTTTCACTTAATTTTCATTAGATTCTTGAGGGAATTAAAATAACACAATAATGGGCAAATGCTGCCACTACAAATCCAAATGACAGCAATGAATCTACTTACGGACAGAATTCGGCCAAAACTCCAGCTTGGAGTGCCAAGTAGAGAGCAGACACCCGTAAAAGTACACTTGGAGCGTGAGTTTGTCAGGTAGGTAAACAATATACTTCAATTTCAGAGAGGAATACACATTCCTTTAATGATACAGGGGTTTGGGCATGTTCTTCCAGCCCCATCCTCTCAGCTGAGGGGTTGGAAGACATCTCTACCCTGCTTGTGCCTCTTGAAAGGTTCACCTGACAGGCCCCCCTGACAGGCAGCCCCGGCTGTGGCCACACCTTGAGCTAAAAGCGCTCCGAGCACCATTGACTCAGCAAAGCCCCGTCCCCGCAGTCGGTCAGGAAAAACATCTGCCCACAGCTGGTCCCACTCTCCTCAAGCCCCTGCTCTGGTCTTGTCCCACTGCTGTTTATTTGTGGACACAGGCAAAACATGTTTTGAATTTGAATACATTTACATAAAACACCGTGCGGCTGCTGCCTTGCTGTCGAGGAGTGTGTAAGTTCAGCTTCAGCCACGCACTCAAATTCAGGGAATGTTCTCATTCATATTTCCCTTACATTTTCTTACACCACCTCAAACGGCAGCAGCACATGAAAAGCACAAGGTGTTGGCTGGATTCTTGTTGGATAATTTTTAAATTATTTAAATTATGCTCTATATTTTAATGGGGTTTGCCCACTGCCCTGGTAAGTCCACAGGTCCATCTCCTCGGCGGGTCAGACCCTTGGCACATTTTGCATTGTTGCAAAAAAGAGATTTCTCTTTTGCAATGACTTCTTCTTTCCCTGGATGTTCCTTTGCTGCAGGTCTATTGTTTCAGGGGAAAGCAAATGTATTCCTTCAGCAGGTTTGTGCCTTCAGTGGAATTTGTGTAAGGAGGTTCCACTGCACAAACACAAAAAGCCCTAATAGATGCAGGCTGGGGCTGCCGCACGCCGGCACATGTCAGGTTTGATGACTGATGGTACTTACACAGATTTACACAACAAAAAGTACATTAAAAGGACGTTAAGATTGTGAGCCAATGTCACAAAAGCATGGAAATTCACATTTCAGGATTTAAACTTCCAATATTGACATGGAATGCTGAATACTAAAACAGGTTTCCATTAGAGTGAAGGCACTGAATAATTTTTAATCTGGACTATTAATTTCCTGAAATTTGTTGTTCTCTCTGCCTCTTAAGGCTTTCACATTTTTAATTAACTTTTTGTTGTGTCCTTGTCTTGTAATTTCTGAGTTGCTCCTCCAGTATAATTACATAATATATGCAGCACGTGTGATAGCTTAATTGGAAACGTTAACCACAATATGAACAGAAATCATAAAAAGCTTCACGAAACTTTGAGAGTAAATGTTTCTACAGCTTTAGTGAGTTTATAAATGGTTGTTTCCAGCATTATTCTCTTAATAAAAACAATTACACCTAATGCCAGCCCAGCCTGGAGTAAAATCAGGAATAAGGAGAGGAATAATTAGTACCTACAGAATCCCTATCACGGCGGTGTTATTAGTTTCAGGTGGAAAAACAGATTTAGGTTCAGGCAGCAACATTAACCCCCCTCTCTTTGATCCCCTGACCCCCTCCCCCTGGGTCTGGCGTTATTCCTACAAACCCCTTTTGGACCCAAACCTTTCAGATGTTGAATTGCTCTTAGGAGATGGGGAGCACTAAAACAAATGGGAACCGAAGGTGCTTAGAAACGTGCGCAGCCTGAAGGACGTAAACTTAAAAATAGGACAGTAAATTGTATTTTGATATTTTTTATAGCATTCAAAAAGATTATTCCCGAGTCTATGCCAGGCCTTATCCTGCTGTCAGTTCTTCCAGGCTATTTTACAAGCTTTCCAAGGAAAAGCGTGAGCAAACCCAACGTGCTGTAACCTTAACTCGCAGCCTCACTGCAGGAATATGCAAGTTAAACCAACGGATAAAGAAATCTCCCCCGACTATTTGCTCCACTGTGGAAAGGGGCTGGGACAGAGGGAGGGAGAGGAGGACTGGGAGGAAGGCACAGTACAATGAGACAAAGCAGAAACTGCTATTTTGAATACAATTCATGTTTGCTAATTCCATTTCTATCTCTCCAGAAGTGAGGCTCCATCTTACAGCACACTGCAGCCATTTTCCCCTCACCAAGAAGGAATAGAAAATAGGATTCTTCCTCGAATAAACTAGAATATTGGTTCGGGTGCTGATGGGAGCTAAGCAATGGCTAATGGATGATTAAGGCCAATATTGGCTTAAAAAGAGTAATTTTCTTAATATCTCAAGACAAGTCTGTAATTCCAGGGCTGAAGGAGCTGCCTGTATCCAGAAATGCTCCCACATTTTCTTGTTAAATTGGGATGGCAATACACCAGCTCTGGGTAGGCCTGTTATTGCAAAATACATTTGTCGGGTTTCATGTTTGCTGAATTTGCTTTCCTGCCTGCAGTCGCTTCACTAAGGATGAGCACAAAAAATATCTCCTATTCCCTTCCAAAGGCAGTGCTTTGTCATGTCCCTGGATCAAAGTCCACTGTTCCTTATCAGACACTCCTAAAAAGGGTTTGAGAGTCAAGGAGAAGCCAATTTCTACTTAGGGGAGTTGTCTAAGGGTTATATCCAGTGGTTGACCACTTTTCTCCCTATTAGAGAGCAAAAAGAACATGAGTTGGTGAAAGAAATTGTTTTTCTCCTCATAGTCAAAACCACACACACTGAAATTTGGACATGAGACAATCCAAAATGGGACAGAAGAGAGACAGACTCTCCAACTAGACTATCTCACCACCATACAGCCCCCTTTACCTGCAGGGTTCCTGGGAACCCCGTGCCCCGAGCAGCTCTCAGAGCTAAAACAATTAAGGGGGTTGAAATTCAGGGTTATACTGAGAAATCGGTTTCAGCCTCTGTTCTGACTAAAGATGGTGTTACTGGAACAGTGGCAGGTGCTCGTCATGCTGAACTTCAGTAAAAGACCACTACCAGTACCACTAAAAGCCATGGCTTAGCTCCCAGACTGTTATGGCAGGACACAAGGGTGTCTCCTCACTGCCCAGCCCCGAGCCCGGCTCCTTTCCCGCACCTCCTCCGAGCAGCGGCGGCAAACACCGAGTCATCCTCCCCTGTGAGGCTGAGAAGGGCACTTTATTCCTTCCAGGTGTCCTGCCCTGCTTTATTTATGGGCTCACTTTCTCCCCTAGTGCGAGAAACCCAAGCTTTTAGCCAGCTGGGAAGGATTGGCAAGACACATTTGGAAGGGGAAAAAAATTAGCAATGCTTTTTTCTCCCCAACCTTTGCTCACCTTATCAGCGGGGAATTTTCCAGAGTACTTAAATAAGCCTCGGCATCTGCCCCCCCCAGCAGTGATGCACGAGGGCTTAGGAAAAACTTCCCATGAGGAATGAGAAGGAAGCCAGACTGGTATTTCAGTTCTCCAGGGCTTTGGTAAAATCACAGTGAGCCCAGGGGCCATCGTGTCTCTCACAGGCCTGATAAAGTCACTCCTCCTGTTCCCAAGCCGGTGTGGCAGGGACAGAGAGGAGAGGACCCTGTGCAGCACCACATCAACCCAAAAGGGCATCCAGCAGCTCCCACTTCAGCTCTGAAGCCCAGCAACCCTCCAGCTGGATGCATCTTGTTTTTCACATGGAAATAACACATCAAAAAGAACCAGTTGTGCATCACCAGCAGCTCCTCCAGCTGTAAACTCACACACCCAGCAGCGAGGGATCATGTTTTTGCTGGAAAAGCAAACTCAGGCACAGAGAATGTGTTGCAGCAGCTTCATGAAGCCCAGGACCCCTGTGGGACCAAACCCAGGCGAAGTTCAGCGGTGTGGGACGGAGCCCACGGGGCCTGTCCCCGCTGAGCTCCTGCCCTTGGGCTCTCAGTCATTGGAAAGGTGACACGGCAAATGCGCCAGGAGCTCAGTTTTAAAACACACAAGCATGAAGACCCTGGAAAAGTTGTTTCTTGACAGAAAATTAATCTTGGGTTTATCAAAATGAAGTGTCAGATACCTTTACACAGATGTGAGAGAGATCCTACCCTGCTCGGCTAATGGCAGGTTATTCCTTTTCTTACGCTGTCAACTATTGTTACTGATTGTTAATAGCATTAATATTTCCATCACTTAATTTATTTTATTAATCCCATTCAGGTTTACCATTGCCAGCATATGAACTGTAAATAGCAATAATAATGCCATCAAGGTTAATATCAGTGATGCTGAAGGGTATTATGTAAAACACAGGCTGTGAGCGGCAGCGAGACAGGCGCCTATAAAACCTGCCCGCGCTGGCGGGGGGTGGGTTAAACAAAGGTCTCGCGCAGATTTACGGAATTGCGTTATCTTCTGGAAGAGGTGAAGATTTAATACCCAAAGCCTCCTTTAAATTTCCTGTAATGTTCCTTTCTATCCCCCGACTGTAAAAATACAGCCAGAGACATCCGTAAGGAACGGCGTTTTTAGCTTAAATTATTAAAAGTCTAATAGTGGTTTCAGTTTGCTTCTAAAAGCAAAGGCGGTGGCAACAGACAGTTTGTCGCCTTTTAAATCCTGACGTGCAGGTGTTGGGGTGACTCCAGTCAGTGCAAGGGAAAGGTCTGTAAGACAGTACAGGACAAACAAAATCTTGGATGTCCCCTGAAAGCCAGATGCCAGGTGGGAAGGGGGAGGCGGCCCACCAGGGGAGGAGTGAGACACCCCATATGCAGGTGTCGGGAGGTTTCTGGACACTGTTCCCAAACAATTCCAGGACACCTAGGGTGGCCCTGCACCATCAGGTGTTTGTGCACGGTGCATGGTTTATCAAGAGGAGCAGTGATCCCATCAGCATTACCACACCTGCAGGATTTATTCCCTCAGAAATAAAAATAAATCTGCTACCTAAGGGCTTATCAGCAATTAAAAGGCCAAAACACCTTTATGCAGATTACCACTCTCACAACTGGAAGGCCCACGGCCCCACGAGGATCCTCCGTGTTCATCACCATTATATCCAGGTAACCCTTCTCCCACGGGTGAGTCCGGGGCTGAGGCAGGGACAGCAGAGGGGAATCTCCAGGGACATCCCTGTTACAAACCTGGCAACTGCAGGAAATATTTGGTAATGTTGCTTCGGAAAGAAGGGGGCTAAAAGATATTCAAGAATGAGAACCTGAATCCCATAGGAATTCCACAAGAGTACAGGAGACACTGGTGAAGAGACCACTGAAAACAGGAGCTGAGGGAAATGTGGGGAAAGGGCTCTGGCTGCCCCTCTGTCATGGATTTCTGGAGATAAAGAACACGTCGGCTTCCTGCACTCAGCCAGTGGGATGGAGTACTCACACCACCGGATCTGGGAGGAATGTCTAAAGGAGCTGGAGCTGTAAAATACCTTTCTGCCCCTTTTTCAGGGATGCTGCTGCAGAGGGTGCAGACTCTGCCAGAGCAGGGAACGGAAAAGGACGCTTGCCATGCAGGAAGGCTTCATCCTGCGGTGGGAAGTGGCCCGTCCACACAGACCCTCCTTTCTTTGTTACATCTGCCTTGCCTTGAAGAATTAAATTAGATATACAAGGGGGAAAGAGAGAGGGAGAGGGGGAGAGAAGGAGAGAGGGAGGGCAAGAGAGGGAGGGAGGGAGAGAGCAGAAAAAAGGCTCAGGCAGGAATATATTTCCTATGTCTGGATAAGGGGAAGGATTCGAGGTAATTGCTTGCTTTTCTCATTGTTCTCAGCTGCCAAGCAGAGATTCATAGAGTGTCTGCAAAGATCTCTCTCTTTTTTCTTTTGCTTCTAATTCTTCACCCCCCCAAACCCCCATCTGCCCCGATCCCTATCCCTCCCCTTCCTCCTGCTTATTCCACCCTAGGAGGAAAAAAAAAAAAAAGTAATTTGTCTGTTTTATTTATGATGCAATGAAGGTATGCTGAACGCATCGGGATAACCTGACACTGGTCAAACTATCTGTCAGCAAAGAAGAACTGCCTTCATACTCCAGCGAGTGCATAATTTAACCATTTCTCTCCCGGAGGCCAACGCCAGCCCATCCATTCCCAACACGAGGGTTTGTCACTGCTCCCTCCACAATCAAACCTGGGGTTGTTGGCAAAAACCAGCATTTGACATGTTTTCAATCAACCCTTTATCTTCTCATTTTCGCTAGTCATATACAGATTGTCTGCATGTAATAAAACTTCTCCTTGGAAAAATAGAAAATGATTTGAGATATTCAGATGAAAGCCAGGTCCCAAAACAAGATGGAACACACAAATCTGCCAGCTAGGAAACCAATTCAGGATGGATTTAGGACCCAGATAGAGCCAGACAATTGGATGCTGAGTATGGGGGAGAAATAGTAATGCCTCAGGTCTGAGAGAAGTACATCTAATCCCTTCCTCCTTGATGCACAGGGAGCAACGGCGTCAGCTCGGGGAGAAAATGCAACCCAACCACTGAGCAGGACAAGAGGGAAACGGGAGCTAAAGGAAGGAGAAAGTCAGAGGGAAAAGAAGAAAATGTTAGCAAATAATATTCCAAAATACCTGAAATGTGAAACAGAAATAAAAAATAAAAAAATAAATAAAATTAACTGCATAAGATTTTTCTTTTTTTAATTTAAAATAACCCAACAAACAAAAATAATCCACACAAGCACTGTTGAAATGGGATTGAGCAAAGGGAAAGGAATTACTAGTTTGGATCCCACCATTTTAAATTAGTCCCAATATTTTGTATCACTCCCGACAGGCACATGAGAACCATGTGTGTGACCACACTGGCCAAGCCAGGAGCCGAAGGGCCATTTTCCAGCACGGACTATGCTGGTGGTTCCCATCCCACCAAGGGGACGGGGGGATTCCCAGGCAGCTCCCCGTGTCCCTGCAGCTGTGCTGTGAGCAAGGGCAGCTCCTGGTAGGAGACAGGAAAAGCCACGGCGAGTTTGACCAGATTTTTGATATCACCACAGAACATAACCCACAGGATCCAGCCCCGGAGCGCGGTCCCCGCAGCGGGAAGCCCTGCCAGGCACGAGAGTCCGGGGGCTGAGCACACCGACAGCATCCTGATGGTTAATAAACGACAGGAGAAAGTATAAAATAAATAAGAGGAGATTTTGCCCTCTAATGCGATGCGTGCAACAGGGATCAGGGCAAGACTCCAGGAAATGAGGGGTTTGACGAATAGCTGCTGCTTGGGATCTTATTTATTCCCGATACACCCCAGCCCTCGCTGTCGCAATCAGGAAAAGATTTTATGAATGGGAATATCTACAGCAAGAGGGAATGTGAAATGGAAGGGAGATAATAGGAAGGGTCGGGTCAAAGCCAAGAGGCGTTTCCCAGGCCAGGCAGTGACAGCGGCCACCGCAGGACACGCGGGGGCCACCGTCCAGGGCCACCGTCCAGGGCCACCGTCCAGGGCCACCCGGCCGCACTGCTCACATGGATCCGTCTGGGAAGCAGGGGTTGCAGAACTAAATTCTGGGTTTATTCTGCAACCCTGAGAAACCAGCAACTGGAATTCACATATATTTTCCTTTGTGAGATTATTTAGGAGTCAATTGTTACAGCTATTTGTGCACTTACCTATAAATATACAAGTATGAAACACACATTAGGATAAAAACAAATATATTCAGTAAAACATAAAAATAAAGACATAATTTGGATATGGGGAATCAATTTATAAAAGAAGAGATTCTGTAGCAGATCTATCAAAAACAGGCATATGGTGCTGTTTCTCCTGTCATTTAGGAAATTCCAAATCCACACAAAAATAATGCACATTCATGTTTTGCACACAAAAATTGCTCCCTAATAATTAGTATATTTGGGAATAAAAAGGAAGTTCTTTTTACTTCCTTGTTCACCTTTATTTTTTCACTAGGGAACTAAGAAATACGATGAAATTACAACAAGCAGCCACACTCCTTTTCATTCACAACCATTTTAAATATTAAAATACAAGTAGAGATCAATCCAGCAGGCTCACGCTTTATTGTCAAATTACAACTAAAATAAAAATTAGTTAGAACAATTTCATTTTGTTAAGAAAAAGCTACAAGAAGACTGAAATATTCTGTGCCTGCTTTTAAGTTGAACCAGTTTTTAAGGCTGAGTCACAAACCTGTGAACAGGACGCTCATACCTGGAACAGTCGCGTTAATTTAAAGGCAGGAGCCCCAAAAAATCGTCCTAATTCCAAACAGGGTCATCTCCTCAAATCCACAGCTAAAACCTGCTAAAATAAAATTGTGAGTCTGTTCGACAGGCAGGAGCTGCACAGCTCTGAACCCTGATTTCTGCTCGGGATTTGGAGTGTTCATAATTTGTGTTTGCCAAACCAGCCGGGTTATTCCAGCGGGGAGATGGGATCGGTTTTCCGCCTGCCCAAGGTTCCTACAGAAACCTGACAACGTTCCTCCACGAGCCCCTCATTAAGGAACTGCTCTGCCATTTTGGGGTTGCTTCTTTTTCACCTGACTCAGTCCCACAGAGCCCAAACCACACATTTCGAAATGGACTAAAATGTCCCAAAACCAAATTTGTTATTAACAATAATTCTCCCATCCCTCCTCCCCAGAACGCTGAGCACGGATGTGCTGACAGGAGGGAATTTACTAATCAGGGACTTAGAGCAAATGAAAATTATACTTTGTAAAAATCACACTCTGTAACTGTAAATTATGTTTGTAAAAACGTATTTTGTAAAAAATCCTACTGGGTAAAATAAAAGAACTCCCATTCCATTTTAAAATTCTCAAATTTTAAAAGAAAAGTAGAAAACATTTGCAAACAAAAAAACCCATACCACAAATTTAGAAGACTAAAACAGGTCTAAGCCAAAATAAACTTTAAAAATAAATTCACAGTGCTCATCAACAACGTAAAAATTCTCCGGATTATGGACTTCTGTGATATCCAGACCTACATTTTCAGAGCTGGCTCTGAGGATATTTTTGTTTACGTGCTTCTTTGGTGTAATAAAAGCAAATAATAAAATGCAAGTGCTATTAACTGGAACGCATCCGTGAGGGTTTTTCCACCTCGGATGAGTGACGGTCATAGACGGTGCCTGACCATTTCTACCCGGGTTTAAAATAACCCTAAACAATTTCTATAATCTGTTTTCAAGGGCAGCTTGTTGGTAATATGAGATTTTTTTCCACAAACTCCAGAATACTTAATTCCTAAACTGTTTTATCATTTGGTTGCTGAGTATTTATTTCTCAGAGATGCTCTTCATTTTATTTCCTTTGCTGAGCTCTTTCCCTTTCCCATATATAAGCATGGAAGTAGCACATGGAATAAATGCTGCTTCCCAAGGCTGTGACAGCCCACGCTTGGGGCTGCGGACCAACAATAATTCCCTGCATTTGCCCCACTCTGGCAGCCCTTCCCTTTCCGGGATGGTGCTTTAATTAAGGATTTTGTCTCTCTCAGCCCCACTGCTATTAGATTTTAACCCAGCCATGCAGCCTTTCCTTTTTCCACTCTTTTTTGATTCCTGTGACTGCAGCCCCCGACCCCCCGCGTCCCTCCAGCCGCTCGCTCCCCACATTGGATTTTTTCCTCCTTAAATCTCAGGCTCTTCCCGCTGGCCTCATGCACTACCAGGGAATCATTTGCTTTCATAATTTACATTTTTTTCTCTCCATCTCTCCGGGTTTGGCAGGGGATGCTGTGGACGCAGCCTCGCTGCGGGTGCTGTTCGTGGATGGCGAGTGCCCTCTGCAGGAAAACACCCCCAGCCAGGAAAAACCCTAGGAAAGCAGGGAAAACAGGAGCAAAGAACTCCTGCTTGATTATGGTTTTCACTCATTTAATTCTTACACAGCCCATCAGCGCTGCCAGGCCCTGAGCTGAATTCTCCCAAGCTGCTCCATCCCTCCCAGCCCCACAGTCCCACCCCAGCCCATTCCATATGGAACCAGATCCAAGAAGAATTTTTCTTTACCAGGTAACGTTTTCTGTCGGGCTCTAAAATCCCTGCCACGTATTTCAGAGTGCAGACACACAGGATTCCTGCTTCTCCTGTAGCAGAGCTGTGCAGGATGGAATTTTTATTAGTTTTTCCCCAAAATAAGCTCTTCAGGAAATTCCAAATCAAGTCCTGCTCAGACACCTGTCCAGGAACAATAGCCCTCACTGCGTGTGCCCTGAGCACTGTGCTTTTTAAAGAGTAAATTCTGATTAGGTTTTATACATACCTTGATAAAATCAATGCAAAATGTTGGTCACGAGAAAGCTCAAGCGGCAGATTTAAATCAAATAGAAAGTAAAAGTAATAATAATAATAATAATAATAATAATTTAAAAAACCAACAAAGAGAACACTTTTAAGGCAGGTCTCTAACCAGGGAAACCTTTAGACTAGGGAAATCTGAGGCCTCCTAAAAGCCTTTTAATCAAAGGCCAGGTCCCACACTGGGACCCATTGGGCCTGCCCAGCCATGATTCCATCCCCAGCCATGATTCCCCGTCATGAGTCCCATCCCCAGCCATGATTTGTATCCCAAAATGCAGCTGTGTGTCTTGTGGAAGAGGGTGGGATGAGGAAAAACACCCTTCTCTAAAGGCAAAGCATTTTGAAAGACGTCACGAAATGCGAATTTCCTCGTCCTTTCAAGAGATAATGCAGCCTGTGCAGCACAATAGGCATCGCTCACCGTGCCGTGGGCAGACTCCCAGGCTCCTTTCCCTGTCTCCCCCTTTTTTAAGGATATCACTTATGCAAACCTCACCCAGCCTCTGCCTCGAGACTGTATATCAGAGCAGCAGGGGGGCTGATGAAGTGCTCATTTTTTTACATCAGTCTTATAAATTGCTCTCCCCATTAATTGTTTCCATGGAAACAATGCATTTGGCTTGGATGGGGATCCTGAAAAATTTTTAATGGGATTCTTAAAAATGTGCAGGAGGTGGGTGGGGGGTAGAGGAGGTGCTCTCAAACACCCTCAAAAGAGATGCAGCCCAAGTTCTACCAACATGTGCCATTAATTGTTTGTGGCCCAAAGCTGCTGAGCCCCGAGTCAGTGCAGGAGCTGAAAACATTATTCAAATGACCAGGGAAAAAAAAAGCCCCAAAAGGGCAAGTACAGATTACGTGACAGCAGAGACGAGAATTTCCAAACACCTCCTGGCAAAACACAGCCATGAGACCATGACCAAATAACAATTCTTTAATGTCACAGCCTTAACTAATAATTTAAGCATGAGCAGTCCTTGATAACCCATCAGATCCTCCAGCAGCCGCGGTGCTCGCGCGGAGCCACGTGCTGACAGGGACAGCAGTAGCGACACGGCCCTGCACACCCACCTTCTCCTTCTCCACTCTTCCTACGCCTGAGAGGATTTTTCTTCTAATTTTTTTTTTTTCCCCAGCAGGGAAAGTATTTGTATTACAGGGTATGAAACTAGTCCAACATGCAAGCTTATTTAATTTGGAAAATGTGTGGCTAAATGCCACTTGTTATGGGATTAGTTAACAGCTGCAAGTCTGCTACTGTGGAAAGAATTTTTTTCACAAAAAAAAAAAAAAAAGGGGGAGAAAGAAAAGGATTTAACTGAGAGCTGCTATGTGCTGTCTCCCAACTTTCTGTGTGGATTTTCGTGTTCCATGGGGTGTCTGTGAGGCTGTCCTCACTGCCCTGTCAGCTGCAGCCATCCACACGTACAGTACCTCCTCCTGAGTAGCTCCGAGTGCGAGCAGCGAGCCTGGAGCCCAGCCCTGGAGCTGCCTGGCGTGTCCAGAGCAGCCAGCCCAGCCCCACAGAAGGACCAGCAGCAGCTCCCGCCACCCCTTGGCTCCAGTCACAGACACCCACAAGCATCGGGTTACTGGCAGCTCTCAGGTTATACCTCCAGCTAATCCCGCAGTGCAGACAGGCTCTAAATTACTTGTTAAAAATCCTGCCCTCGTCCTGAGTGTCCTCTGGTGTCCTCCACCACTAAGTGCTGCTAATGAAGGAACAGATCATCTTTAACACATCAGTCACACAAGCCAAACCCACCAGTCACTCTATTTTCCATGACCTTCCTTCCAGACCTCTAAGAGATATTTCCATGAAGATGCCAAGAAGCAGGTTCCTAGACCATAACTTGCTCCCCCCTTCCCAAAGTGCTTCTCATTACTACCCTGTTGCTGTTCTCTTTCTTGCTCAGGAACACCCTATCTTAGTATTGTGGAATGATTCGGGTTGGAAGGGACCTTAAATTTATTGCAGTCCATCCCCTGCCATCGGCAGGGACACCTTCCACTAGACCAGGTTGCTCAGAGCCCCATTCAACCTGACCTTGAACATTTCCAAGGATGGAGCAGCCACAGCTTCTCTGGAGCCAAAGCCCTTTGTCAGTTGGGTATTAATCACGAAATGGGCATTTGGTCCCAGGCTCAAGGAAGGACATGGAGTCACTTCAGGAGCCGAGAGGAGCTGCCACATCCCAGGAAGAATCCACCAAAAATCCTCACCTGGGGGAAGTGTGAGGATGAGAATGGCTGGGAGGGGAGGAAGCATGCTGCCAACCACAGCAGAGGCTGCTCAGGCTCTGCACTTCTCTGCTGTTCAACCTCCAGCACATCAGCCTGAAATGTTTTCACAGCAAAGGCTGTAAGGAGGAGATCAAATCCATTTGTCACACCCTATGACAGGTGTGTCTCAAACTGTCTCTGTGAAAGATGTATCTTAGTGGATCTACTGCTCTGGAGGGCAGGAGGACCTCACGCCTGGCTCTGTGCACAAGATGCTCAGGCACCCTGGGGACCCATGGCAGGGTGAGAGACAAGGGGGTCAGCATCAAACCCCTGAACAACTGCCTGTGCCTGTAGCTGTCCCAGACCACTCGCATCTGAGCAGAAAGCAATGTGTACCTGCTTCACTCAAGCCTTTGGGGGCTTTTCCCAGCTCCAGGACCTCTAAAAGTCCATCCCTACACCTCAGAGCCTCTAACAGAAACTACAAACTGTGAGTTCTTCAGGAACAACTCGAAGAAAGTGCTTTGCAGTCTGTCCCTAAAGCAGAGAGAGGAGAGCCTGCCCAAGGCCTGCCCCCACAGAACTCGGTGTATCGGCTCCAGCCAGTCTCTGCAGAACTGGTGCTAACTATTCCAGCTGAAATTTGGTTTTAATCCTGCATTTGTTCCCGTAATTTAGAAGCAATACAAAGACAGTCACTTCACATGGCAGGAAATTCTCTCTGGCTGTTTCTTTTGGACACCGTAACCCGAGTGCTCTCATGTCACACGCACACACATGATCACACTGTGCCGACACACACCCCGCAATTACGTGGACGCAGATGGATGCGACGTGGCATTTTTCTGCTGGAAGTGATACCCTGAAAGGAGGAGGAGGGAGGTAATTGGGAGCAAGTTTCTTAAAATCACATTTCTGTTATACCAGTGCCAATTGCTTGACCCCAGTCTGAGTCAATGTGCATCTGCTTGGCTCAACTGAGACCTGAGCGCACAGAAGGAGCTTTTCCTTCCTGCAGGTGGACAAAGCTGATGTCACAGCCAGGTTCCTCTGTGGCTGCACTCCTGGAAAGGGAGCGAGTGCAGGGTGATGGGGGGGGGAGAGGCTCTAGCACAGTCCCCTGGTCTCAGCAGCATGTGCAGGCAGAGGCTGCACCTACAGTTTTATGTTGAACAGCCCCGAAGGACTTGCAATGCTGGTACTTGGTGTGTGGCTTGTGCTGAGACAAGATACCAGCAGAGGGGCTGGGAAGACCTTGAAAAGATCTTTAAAAAGCACTGGAGATAAAAGCTACAAATACCCTTTTTAAGTGTATCAATATCTCACTAGCAGCGATGAGCAGCAAACCAGCAGAGGGTTCCTGCTACTTTACAGGGCTGTGTAAGCTGAATTTGCCATTTCAGTGAACAAACATAACCCCCCTCAAAAAATTTAAAGTATGTGGGGCCATCCTAACTCCTTTGAGCAAGTGAGGCTCCGACAAACTCCGTGTGAGTTTGCTCAGGTGAGCACTCCCACCCTGTGCTCCTGGGTACATCTCTACACAGCACAGACACCCACACAGTCCCTGCCCCGCAAAGAGCACCAGCACATGGAAACTCCAGGCACCTCCACTGGGACCTGCAGATGCTCCAAGTGGAAAGCAGCATGCACAAGAAAGCTAAAGTTTTCTCATTTCCTTCATCTTAAAAGGGCCAGGACTGGATAAATTCTGTTTTTCACAATGCTACAGCAAAATTTTTCTTTTCTGCTATTCCCTTTTAAGAGCAACAGAATGAAAATGCCTGTTTCCAAAGCTGGAGGTTTGCAGCCTCCCTCTCCAGGGCGGATGGGGAAGGTTTTTTCCATTCGTCCACATTTAATGCCGGGTCCACTTTAAGAGAAACAAGCAAGAATTGGGTTTTACCATTTCAGAAATGAAAGGTATTTACCCTCAAGACAGTGAAAGATCTTTTAAACCTTGCTGATGCAAGGGAGGAAATGGGAAGTTTACAAAAGTAAAGCTCCAGCTCTGCATACACAGCCCTGCTCCTCCCCGTGTGCGGAGTTCCCTGAAGTCAATATGATTTCTCCCGAGCGCAGCCACACATAAATGATTCCATATTTGAATCTTTTATCAATGCTAAATTTGCTTTCGAGAAAAAAAAACACTCTTCACAGCAAATTCAAAGTTTGTACAGTTTAAAAACTATTTTCATAGAATCCTGGAATGGTTTGGGTTGGAGAAACCTTTAAAGCTAACCTCATTTCACCCCCTGCCATGGACAAGGACACCTTCCACTATCCCAGGTTGCTCCAAGCCCCATCCTACCTGGCCTTGGACACTTCCAGGGATGGGGCAGCCACAGATTCTCTGGGCAACCTGTGCCAGGGCCTCACTACCCTCATAGGAAGAATTTCTCCCCAGTATCCCATCTACCCCTGCCCTCTGGCAGTGGGAAGACATTGCCCCTTGTCCTGACACTCCAGCCTTTGTAAACAGTCTCTCTCAATCTTTCCTTTAACCTTCAGGTACTGGAAGGTCACAATTAGGTCTCCCCAAAACTTCTCCATGATGAACAATCCCAATTCTCTCAGTCTTTCCTCACAGGAAAGGAGAGATGCTCCATTCCTCTAATAATCTCAGTGACCCTCTTTTCTCCTACCTCATGAAGCCACACGAAGCAAATCCCCTCACCAGAAAAAATGTTAGCTATTTGCTAGAGCCCTGATAATGTTTAAAAATATATAGTCAAACATCATGCTAAGTGGAGGCCTGATAAAGTAAAGTCCATCTCTTACGCTAACCTTCAAGGTAAAATTAATAATTAATTAGTAAAGCCAGGACATGGAATGATTGCTATCAATATTTTAATACTTTTACTGCTAATTTCATTCTCCCTCCATAATCTGCTGCTGAAAAAGCACGAGAGCTGCTTGTGTGCTTTCAGTGCAGCGCCTGGCTTGGGGGTCAACACTGGAGGAGCAATGTCACCCACCAGTGTGTCCCAAATTCCCTGCTGCAAGAAACCAAACCCAACCTCCATGCTTTGTCACATGCATCCAGCACGCTCCAGCCTTCCATGGCACCAGCTCCAAGCCAGGGCTGCCCCCCAGCACGCAAAACCAGGAGGGTTTTATGAAGATAAGCAAAATGAAACTGAAAACTTCCCAAAGCATTAGAAATATCTATTCCTTCTCCTGAGTCTGAGCAAGGAAAACTTTGGCCCAAGAGGAAAAGTGTTGGGAAAGTTGTGAGGGGATGAATCCAAGCGGTGCCGGGGCCCAGGAGTGGGGGGCAGGCGAGTGGGCAAAGGAGGGGAGGTGAGCACTGCCCTCGCTACTGGAAACCGAAGTGTGTCCTGCCTGTTTTATTTACTCTTTGTTAGTCTAATGAGGCTGTTTCCTGGGAGTTTAATTACCATAATAGAGACAATTCCTTTCTTAACCCTCTTTACAGCCTGGAAGAGAAAGAGCCTCTGACAGAGGAGTGTGGAACACACGAGCCGCCCGCAGCAACGCCAGTGTTTGGATCAGCCCCAGCAGAGCCCCAACACCTCGGGCACGTGGCCACAAAGCCCCCTGGGGGGAGTCCCAGCCATGGAGGGGTCCCTGCCGGGCTCCACTGCCCACCCTCGCCCCGTGAACTGCCGGGTGGGAACACAGCTCTGCCACGGAAAAATTAGGAGCACATGATTAATGCTACATAAAATGTGTGGGTTCCCAGCCCTTTGAAATCGTACCTCTTCATCATTTCCATTTACAGTTTACTAATGAAATTAGATATGGTAAAGGGTTCCTTTCTTTCTTTTTTTTCCTTTAAATTGACTGTACATTTTTTTAGAGTTAAATCAACATATTTTCCATTCCATATTCAGCAAGAAATCAGAAAATTAAATGTGGGGTTTTTTTCTGGTGCTGCTAAGAGATATTTCCCTGGTGTTGCCATAATACATACAGTGATTTACTGTATTAGACTTACACGTCTGTTACTCTGCACATCAGATACAACAGATCTGACTAGAACAAGGCAAAGAGGCAGCAAGGATGAAAAGCACCAGATCTAAGAGGAGAAAACCCAGGCTCTGAAAGCTACAGCAGAGCTGTGCTCACCCAACCACAAGGCTCTCGCAGCCCATTTCATCCGCTCCTACACAATCCAGACAACACCCTGAAAAAGCAGTTGCTAAAGGCAGAATAAACTCGTGCCAGAGTCCAAAATCCAAAGCAATACAAAATCCTCATCTAATTTTCTTCTAATCCAGCCTCAGTGCCCCCCTCACGGGAGGGATAAGGCACCAGGTTCATCAGAAGTCCTGTTTCCGGGGCACCAGGGTACTGACAACACAATGCCGTTAAATCATCACCGTGAGGCCAGACACAAGCACTGTGTCCAGGTGTGTTACACACACACACACACACACACACTGTGCCCCATGTGTACATGTGCACTGTCCATGTGAATTAACACATGCACTGTGTCCAGCTGGGTTACACACACCCCCCATGCCCAGCTGGGTTACACACGCCTTGTACCCCCTGCAGCCCCAGCTCGCCCCCTTCCAGGAGCAGCTCTCCTGCCGGCCTCTGGGACTACTCCCTGAGCATCGTCCAGGAACCATCGGGAGGGAATTCTCCACTTCAGATTCCACTCTTTAAAAATGCAGGCTTTTGTGTTTACACAGCTGACATCTCAACTAACACTGGAACTGTAAAATGCAGGTGAAATGAACTAACTAAAGGCATTTCCCCGAGGTTCTGATCACAGACTTGCCCCAGGAGCAAAGGGATTTGGAAGCCTCATGTTCCAGTGCCACATGTTTAGATGAACACTCTTTCCTGTGGAGCAGTTTGAAGATTCGGGCTTGGCAGCAAGAAACTGCACTCTCACTAAAATTCATCCATGGATATCCCCTTTGAACGCTTCCCGGATGGTTATTTTCACTAACATTGTGTTTATTAGCAGAACAGAGGGAGGACTGTAAAGCAGGAGCACGGGCGAGTTTGATTTCCAGGCAGTGATGAATGGTGGGGGAGGCCAGGTCACCCGGCTGCAACATCAAAGGGGCGACTGAACCAGCAGCACACTTGAAGTTAGTTAAAATGCCATCACCATTTTCTGAGTTTTGCTTTTTTCTTACATTTAAAGAAATTATTTTCCTAGCGCTGGCCTCAGCCATTATTTCCCGGGCTCTGATGATACCCAGGACTCCATAAAGGCATTACCTGCTGGCACACCAAGGACCAGCCACACGTTTGAATTGTGATACAACGCGCTCCTGTCCTCCCCATGTCATTGAAAGAGCTCCAACACTGCGCTTTATGTACCCTCCCACGGGCCTGCCCCATCCTAAGGCACTAGGATTAAACTGCCAAGGAATTCCTGTGGGTCTGGGTCCTTTTGTGCTAAAACGGGCCAGGTTCTTTCAGAGCTCTGCAGGGCCAGCCTTGCCCCTGCCCCTCTTTTCTGTCAACAGGGAGAGTAAGGAACCAGATGCTCTTGGGATAGCACATGGCAAGAGGGGCAAGTTCTAAAGCCTTGGAGCTGAACTACATACAAGTTGAAGAAATAAAGTTGTGTACTAAGTGCAAACTTACAGTTACCAAAGGTAAATGCAGACTCTAACTCGTAAGAGCAAGACATCCTAGACTGTTCTGGGTTGGAAAGGATATTAAAGATCAGGAGGATTCCAAACCCTCTGCCATGGGCAGGGACACCTTCCACTATCCCAGGTTGTTCCAAGCCCCATCCAACCTGGCCTTGGACACTTCCAGGGATGGAGCAGCCACAGCGTCTCTGGGTAACCTGTGCCAGGGCCTTACCACCCTCACAGGGAAGGATTTCTTCCCAAAATCCCATCTAACCCTGCCCTATCAATATGTGCATTCAATACAGTTATTCAATGATTATTATAAGTACGGAATGAACCAGATCCTCAACCAAGCCTTAATACAGGAGAACAGAAAACAGCAGAACCTGTGGTAAGTCACACACACCTACCAGCAGCCGCTCCTGCGGGCCAGGCCCGCCGCCGGCTCCTCAATCAGCAACCGCTCAGCACGGCTTGGGCTGCTCCCGCGTTGTCCTTCCAGGAGGAATTCGCCTTACCTGGAGAAACGGCCCCGTCCCCGACGTGCCCATGCCGTATTTCACTACTTTCAGGCGGGCAGTGTCGGTGGCACCCGCACCTAACGGGGTCAGGGCAGGGCCGGGCTCCCCCCACACCGAACCCGCTCCGGCACCGCCCGCTCCGGGCCGCTCGGAGCCTGCGCGCGCCCCGCCGGCCCCCAGCCCTGCGCCTGCCCCTGCCCCTGCGCGGGGACACCGCGGGCCAACCTCGGCCCGGGAAGCGGCGGGGCCGGGCCGGGACAGCCGGCTGGGGCGACGCGACATCAGTAAAGGCACAGCAAACAACCGCCGGGCCTGTGGCTGGAGGGCAGCATCGCCCCGGGCTGTGATTGTGCACGGCCCGGCCGAGCCTGGGCACGGCTGGCCTGGGGACTGCAGGGACACGTGCGACCCACGTGACACCGCGGGGAACGAGGGCAGCGGGCCCCTGGCAGAGGGGCAGGGCAGGAAGAGACTCGACTCTCTCCCCAATAAATGCTACCTACTTTTCACACATAGAAATAAAGAAACAAGTTTTTAAAAACCCATCCTCCCCTAAAATTGCTTTGGGTGTCAGAGAATCCCAGAGTGGTTTGGGTGGGAAGGGCCCTCAAAGAGCATCTCATTCCACCACCTGCCATGGGCAGGGGCACCTTCCACTGTCCCCGGATGCTCCAAACCCCATCCCTCCTGGCCTTGGACACTTCCAGGGATGGGGCAGCCACAGCTTCTCTGGCCAACCTGTGCCAGGGCCTCACCACCCTCAGAGGAAGAATTTCTTCCCAATATCCAATCTAACCCTTCCCTCTGCAGTGGGAAGCCATCGCCCCTTGTCCTGGCACTCCAGGCCTTGTCTAAATCCCTCTCCAGCTCTCTTGGAGCCCCTCTAGGCACTGGAAGGGACTCTGAGGTCTCCCCAGATCCCACCCCAAAACCAGGCTAGGTTCCCCCCGAGCGCTCCACTTCACAGCAGGTTTTGGAGCATGGCAGGTACAACATGGGGATGTTGATTCCCTATGGATCACCAGCTTCCACGGATCACAAGGAGAACACACCAAGTCTAGAAGACACGCCCAGGCCATGGCGTGACGCTGAGCAAGACATTCCTGTGCGTCAGGCTTTCCTAAATTATCTCTGGGTAAACAACCTAAAACTGGCCTCTCCACACTGACGTACACCGGCCTGTTTCCATGGGCATTTTGCCTGGGCAAAGAACTCAGGCCTTTGTCCCAGATTTTTATCCATGCAATTACATATATTTATCCCGGTCAGGTTGGACCCAGGATTGCCAGGGCCTGGCCCTGCCCGCACAGCAGCACTTTCCCCCCTTCTCCTCCCTCTCTGCAGAGACAACAATTCCATCGCCACTGTGTTCATCCAGCATTGTCTTATCAAACAGAGGGGGGCACAATATTGATCCTTTCATTTGATTTTAAAAAGAGGGTGAGGGGAAAAAAGAAGAAAAAAAAAAAAAAAAAAAAAAAAAAAAAAAAAAAAAAAAAAAAAAAAAAAAAAAAAAAAAAAAAAAAAAAAAAAAAAAAAAAAAAAAAAAAAAAAAAAAAAAAAAAAACAAGAAGGGGAAAGTGGACAAAGAGAGGTGAAATCAAACCCCAGAGCAACAAAGGAGAAAAACCAGGTGGAAGACGGGAATTGTTTTCTGAAGGCCAGCTAAGTGGAGAATTGAAACGAGGGAGGCTCCGGGAGAAGACCGGGGGATGAAAGGGAGCGAGGGTAAGAAACACAAGGGCTAGATAAGTCTGAAAACGGCTAGAAAGAACAAGGGAGAGAGGAGACAAGAATGGAAACCTCTGATGTTGGCAGGAAATGTTGTGATTCTAAAGATGAAACAACTTGTGGGGAAAGGAATTGGGAACAAAATCCCCCTGTGTATTTCCTGGGGTGAAGCGGAGCAGCAAATGAAGTGCGGCAGGGATGGCTCCCGGACAGCACCGGGCAGGAATGAGGCAGCACAGCGTCCTCTGAAGGGAATTCGGTGTTAGGAAATGACAACCTTGCACAAGGCCGGGAGCTTCCCAAGCCTGCTCCAGCTGCAGATGTGGCTCAAACCCCCGAGCAGGAGGCCTGTTCCCCATGGCAGGACTGTATATTCTATGGCTGTAAGGGTATTGCCATAAAGGGAATAAGGAGAGATGGGGCAGGAGAGATCCTTAAAACTTCCAAACTAATTTGAGACAAGTAATAAGGGACATACATGGGGTTCAGGAAGAGAAACCCGATGGCTTTCTTACTTATCCAGGAAATGATTACAGAAATGTTTATGGTGCGTATTTTCACTGTCCCCTGCGTGTTGGGGGCTCCAGTTCCTCTGGACAGACGCCAGCATGTTAGGAAAAAAATGCTGGGGAGAGGGAAGGAATAGATTTACTAGAAAAAACCTGCATTCCTTCCAACCTTTCTGCAGCTTCTTAAAAACATACAAAAAGCCTCCTTCAAGCTGCTCAGTGCCATACCAATTTCCTGTGTAGACCTGGATATTAGTATATGTTTTTCTGTGTCTCCGAAGTTTCCCAAGTTACCTAATGCATGCTCAGCATGGAGCATTTTTAAATGAGTTAGTCTTTATTGAATTATGATTTCCAGCAGTCACTAATAACAAAATTCAAATTGCTCCAGCAGACGAGGATTTGAAGAATGCTGAGAAGAAACTGAGTTTTTAAGAGACTCTAGAAGAGCCACCCACTGCTTGTGTATAGTAACCGTGAGCCTCTCGATGGAATACTTCAAATAGTTAATTAGATTTGCTAAAAAAATAATAAAAAATCAGTCATTAGGCATTCCCACTCTGGAGACACTGGATAAAAGCTGTTCCTGGCATACCTACAGCTCCAGCAAAAGTGGAGCTAAAAATTTATTTTTTTTTTTCAAATAAGGTTTCAGGTTTTCCTCACACTGTCCCTGCAGTGGGCACGATGCAATTAGCAACACATCTAAAGGGGAAAAAGGAACTTTTATTCCATTAGGACTTCTTTTTTGCCTCGGGAATTTCTTCAGGCTGCTAAAGAGGTGTTTTTCAAGCAAGGAATAATAGGGAGGCTCAGAGCCCATCCACAGCACGCGGGGCTGGGAGCTGCAGCTCACCTGCAAACTGAATTTGCTCTATTTTGTTAACCATTTATTTTGTCTTTACTGGCTGTTCAAAGGGAAGTGTGATAATCCCACTGTTCCTCACTCGCTCAGCGGGGAGTTTAATCTAATAAAGCTATTACAGCCGAATGGATTAAAGCAACGTGAAGCATTAGTAATTTGAGGAGCAGTTAAAGAATGTTAACGCTGAGACTCTGCGCGGATTCTTCTCCAAACACGATCCCAGAGATGAAAGCAGAGCTCCTACTCAATATGTCATTTTTCAGTCACAAAATTTAATTCTTTCAGCCTCCTCATCCAGATGTTTATAGTGAGGAGCAAGAGGCTGCCCATTACTGAACAACTGCCGAAACCAGAGGCTGCCCTGAACAGGCAGGCTTTTGCTCACCCCAATTTTGATTAATCCCTCTGTTACAATAATATCTTTTTTAGAAAGAGAGATATGTGACCAAAGGCATCTGATACGGTGTATTAGGATGGCTGCAGTATTAAAAGCTGGGGGACTAATAATGTTCCCTGTCTGACCCCCTTGGTGCAGCAGATGTGGAGCATCGCTGCCAGGAGGGTGAGAGCCACGGCAGGATGGATGGAGATGGACTGTGGACCCACAGAATGGTCTGTCAGGAATGGGATGGATGGAGAAGGACTGCGGACCCACAGCGTGGTCTGTCAGGTATGGGATGGATGGAGAAGGACTGCGGACCCACAGAATGGTCTGTCAGGAATGGGATGGATGGAGAAGGACTGCGGACCCACAGAATGGTCTGTCAGGAATGGGATGGATGGAGAAGGACTGCGGACCCACAGCGTGGTCTGACAGGTATGGGATGGATGGCACAGGTGCTCTTAAACATCAGTGACCACATCCCAGCAAACTTGTGTCACACCATCCCAGTAACATGTGCAGTGATCTCCTTCAGACATCTGACAGCTGAAATAGAGAGGATGCTCATTATTTTAAAAGCTGGGAAGTGAGAGAGTCGATAAACAAGAATGTCCCATCCAGCACGACCAAGTGGCATCAGGTTTGGGAGGTGCTGCCCACAGCCATCCACAAAGACCTGTCCCAAGCTACCACAGTTGTCCTCAGGAACATCACTGAATCAGTAGATCTGTACATTCAGAATTCCTCTTCTGATCTTCTTTACTGTATTTCCTATTAAAAATAGGAAATGTCAGCTCCATGCTGACATATGTATCAATACATAGCAGTAAGATTATTTCTAGGAAATTCAGGGGAAAGTTGGAAACTGGACTTGAAGCATGAAAGTAACTGGCAGCTTAACTATGAAAAAATCTATTGCCTCTACATGATGCAAGTTCCTCCACTTAATTCAGTCACTGGTTAATTTGTTTCTTTGTTTAATATGATAGAAACCCCAGGGATCGAATCATTCATAATAAAATTATATTAGTACTTTATTTTTGTCATTTCTGATTGCTCTGAGCAAGCATTATTGAATAGTTTGATCGTGGGATACAGAAAGTTACCATTTAATTAATATGAAAGGTGCCTAAATTTTGAATAATATTGAAGAAAAAAGCCTTAGGACATGGCAGGAGACTCGGTGTGTTATTAACTCTCTTGCTGTCAGCTTTGGGTGCACTTCAAGATGTGAGATTTAATCTATAAAGCCTGAAGTTGCTCAGAATGTTGTGGTCAGAAGTATGTGGTTTTCACCATTGTATTGACACAAGGGAGAAGAAGACAATGGGTGTGGGGTGCAGGTGGTTGCTGAGGGCTGGCTATGCCCCTCTGGGTTCTTGGGTTTAGGTGTCACTCATCAGTGACAACCAACCAATCAACCGGAGGAGCTCAGGAACCATGAAGTTGTTATTGGCAGTTTGAGAATAACAACCAACAGTGGTGCCACGTATTCACACACAAAGAGTCACACAAAAAATGGGGATAAATATTTCTTTAAAAAGTCCATCTGCCTGACACTGCAAAACTGTTGGGGATCATAATGGTGCATTTCAGCCAGGCTCTGTGGGACACTCAGAAGCACACAGAAAGCAAACACTTGGGGTAGTAAACCCAGTTTTTTTAAGAGAAATGTAAAGCCTGAAAATAGAAATCTGATAGGTCTGTGATTTCACTGCTGCTTTACAACTCCACCACTGCTAAACACAGCCCCTGCCCCTCCCAGGGATGACCTGAAGACAACCCTGGCCATTCACTGACAGCACATGGACCTCTCAGGTGGTGCATGGTCAGCCTACAAACCATCCCCCAACCTGTGAGCCACCTCCTGCCTCACCTGCAGTAGCAATAAATAACAATAATCATAATAAACTACCATAAGGCAAAAAGAAAGTTCAGGAATTAAAAGGGCTGGAAGCCCCTTTGCTTGGGAGCCTCCCAAGCAAAAAAAACTTGTATGAAAGCAGGAAGAAAACCTGTTCTATAAAACCTTTAACCAGGGTGTTTCACAGCATCCCACCTTTTAGCACTCCAATAGTTGGAAGCTTTGTGCGACACCCTGGCCAAGTCATCCTTGGCACAAGGTCAGTTTATGCTCTTTATACGGTTGGTTGAAAAGATAAGTTAATTAGCACAGGAGAGGGTAGTGAGGAAAGAGGGGAATCAGCAACACAGCTGGCAAAGAAAATCAATGTTAATAAGTAGAAGGAAATGTATACTAGAGGCAAAAACTAGTGTACTTATAGAGTCGATGATAATTCAGATGAACAGGGCCAAAACTAAACACGATTTTGTAACACATCCTGTTGGACTGTCCCAAAGGAAGTCACTGAGGGCACCAACACAACCAGGTTAAACCAACAAGCTTTCCTAATGAACTCTAATAACTTTAGAAGGATATTAAACCTTGTATGCCAGCATTTCTGTCAATCTTCAACTACAGGAGCTAAGTAAGAGATTTATTTTGGGGTGGGATTGTGTAGCACCAGTGTCCTCCAAGGTTCTTGGGTTTCCACAAGAAGATGCAAGAACTAGTACAGGGATGGGGCTCGACCAGCAGAACAAACCAGAGTCTGCTTTACCTCAGCAGAAAGTCCCATTAGTTTGAAATCCCAGAGTCTCTGATTCAATTTGGGAGCTGCAGTGGCGTCCCCAGCAACGCAGCTCATCCATCTTGTGCTGTTTATGCTGCTGAGTCTCTTTGTGGCTTACAAACCACCCAGCCCAGCTCTGCAGCTTTCATCTCGCTGTGCACACTGCCCAGGATTACACCACACAGGAATTTTTAAGGAACCTATGTCTTTCTATTCATATGTCTTTAAAAAATGAGGCTTTACACATACACGTCAAGAAATTCCGAGTTGACTTTCCCAGAGAAAACTCAATTTTCTCCCCACAGGAACAGACCACTGAATGTATTTATAAAGGCATTAGAGCTGGTTCTGCTGGCTTCTGTAAACACTGCACATATTCCTGTTTAGTATAATAATTTTAAATGCAAATTAACTGGTCTTTGTTGATACGGCCACAGAGTGGGAGCTGGGATGGGGAGCAGCCCAGGAAGTTCACCCAGATTTCTCCCTGTCATCACTATTTCCAATATACAAAGGCTTTTTAATTGCTGGGACTAATTGAATAAATGTGCAGGTTATATCTCATCAACTCAGTCCTTATTTGCAGGTCCCCACTACATTGGCCAGCAAACATATGACGCTGCCATTCTCCAAATTTCCTACCAGATACAGAAATGCCGATTGTTACCAATCAGCTCCCTAAAGGGTCCGGGGTAACAATAGTTTTCATTTCCAAATCCAGCTGAAGCATTTCAGAAGTCCCTGAGCTCATTACCCATCGCTGCCCAATGGACAGAGGTGTCTGCTCTTCCCAGACCTTTTTTAACCCTGATCTGCACTTGGAAGGTACTGGAATAGCACCATGATAAAACCCAGGACAAATTGGCTCATTTAATATTTGTCTTGGGACAGATTATCCACTACTCCCAGTTCCTTAAACAGTGCCAACACCAAGGGAAGTCTGCGTTTGGCTGCGGGATGCTGAGCTCCTTTGCTGACACCAGGATTCCCCCAGCTCCCTGCAGCTCCCTCGTGCCATCAACATTGGGCCCTCCACAGAAAGCCTCGACAGAGCCCACGCCAGCACCGGATAGCTTACCAAGGCACATTTTCTGCCAGTTCCTAGCACTTGATAGCTTGGTTATTTCCTGAAGCATGAGATTTGGATGCCTTGGGATGTTTATTTAATGTCATCGGGAGTGTTTCAGTTATTCTTCCCAACACCTCGATTTTCTTGTTTGGCTCCAAAGCACTTCAGGGCATGTCGTCCCTCGGCAAAGAGGGAAGGTGAGAAAACAGCTGGGGCTGGTTCTCTCCCCCCACTCATCCCAGCCCTGCTATTCCTGTGAGACCTCCAGCCTCATCCAGTAGAGAGTGGACTCAGCCATGTGCTAATTCTGCACTTACTGCTGGCTCATTTAATTGCTCCATTTCCAGCTCCATAACCAGAAGAAAGGGTTTCTCTCCGCTAGAATAACCTTCCACTCGGCCTGGCTCCGGCCTGAGCTCCGCAGAGACTTGCACAGGGGTGTCCCTGAGCCGGCACGCGGCCAGGGGGGCCTGTTGCAGCATTTCCATCAGCCCAGCACTAATACCTGTGCCTCTGTTTGGTTCTGGAGGTGGCAGAACAGCTCGACCTTCCAGCTCCAGCAGTAGCAGGAGATTTGCCTTTGGGTTCTGCTCTGCAGGACCCACCTCACTGCAGCAGAACAGGCCCCAGGAACAGGCCTGCCAAGTGTCACCAGGTGCCTTTGCACCCTCTCCTGCTCCAGCAGTACCTGCGATCCTCCAATAGGGAGCAAATGCCTTGATCTTATCTAAACATTTCTTTTACCACTTTCATCACCTTCTGCAGATATGTATTACTTGTTTGGTGAGTCCCTGCTGCAGCTTGAACAAGTGCTAAACCAAAATCAACCAAGAAGTACCTGCTAGGAAAATAAACAGAAATTGATTCTGTTTGTAAAACTTTTCTCTTTTGTTTCCTAAGATATTCACAAATGGGGATCTAATTATCCTCCTCGTACATTCAGTGTGAATAGTTCTTTTCGTTAAAATTAAAATAATTAATGTTTTTAATGCCTTTCAAGGCTTTGGAAGTACAAAATGCCAGAGGCTACACAGGACAAAAAATAAGGCTACAGCTAAAAACATATATTATAACCGGTCCCTAACACTCTGGTGTGGGATCCTTTTATCATTCCTTCATGCCGAGGTTAGTAGGTTATTAACCTGTATCCTGAGGGAGAAAAGATGCACATCAATTATATCAATTGAATAGACAAATGAAAATCAAATTAAAAATTTAACACGTGCCACCATAATTACAATACAGAGCTTCCACGAGGAATTTCAGCCAAGGAACAGAACAGAGAAATGCTTCTTAACTGCAATTTACAGAAACAGGAAAAGTAGCTGGAGACAGGGAACCTACTGAAACTGAAGCCTGTATAGTAGAAGAATTGTTTTCTAAATCTGCCACCCACTGAGAACTTTTGATTGCAATTTTAGATTGAGACACAAAAATACTTAGTTCATTTAAGTAATTAACTGTGTTTATAGTGTGTAATTATATGTATTAAGATTGGCATATTGAAACAATTAAATAAACAATCACAACACTTCTGCCTTCCCTGGTATTTGCGTATCTCACCAAGTTCCAACGCCACGGAGCTTCCAGCTGCCAAAGTCCTGCTGGGAACACGGGAAGCAGGAGGGGTCCCTGGCCCAGCCAGGTGTCACCTTCCATGGTTGCACGTGACAAGTGTGGAAAAGGCAATGGCACAATCAGCTCATTCCAGTATCTCCTAGGGATGGCAGAGGAGAGATGCTGGACAAGATAAAACACCTGGAGGACAGGCAGGAGTTGAGGGTGGTACAGGGAGACAAAACATGTGTGTTTATAACACATGTCAAAAAAAAAGCCTTTACCCAAAATTCCCAGGGCCCAGTAACAACTGGCCACTACAGACAGGTTCAACAGCTGGTTTAAAATCATAAAAGAGCCAGTTTGAGGCTGTAGAAAAACTCTGCAGAAGCTGCACCAGTGAAGTTCCCCAGGCCTCCCATGGGGGCAGCCAGACCCCTCCCTTTTGGGGTACAGGCCCAGCCCAAGTTCCCCTGAGCCGCTGCTGGTCTCAGCCCTCGCCAGCAGGTGGGGGGAACACGTCCCCTCCTTCCCTGTGCACCCAGAAATGCCTTCCCAGCAACGGCTCCCAGGCATCCAAACACCAGAGCTGGGAAGAAGCGGGAGACTCCACTTTGCTCTGCAGATCTGCCTGTACCTTCAGCACTCCATCACTTGTAGCTGAGGCCAATTCCTCAGAAACAAACAGGGAACAAAGGCGGTGCCACACCGGAGCGGTGCCATTTTAATGCTATTTCTGTCTGTATAAAATCTTCTGTAATTTGTTTACGACTGCCAGATTCAACAATAGTGTGCAAATGCAAACCCACTTATGTTAATGTCCTCTCTCGTTCCCTTTCTCAGATCAGATTCTGAATAAAAATTAGGTAAATACTCTGTTTGAAAATATATAAGATGAGAACTAGTTGGGGAGGGAGCAAGAGAACCTCCAAATGCACGGTCCTATCAACCACATTTTTTTTTTTTTTACTTAATAACTTAAGTGTACTGTTAGTGAAATTACAACCTGCTTGTGACACAATAAATTTACAACAAAACTCATTCCATAAATTATTCAATTCGCTGACTCCAACAACGCTGAGAAATATCACCATGAGCAGATGATTAGCATGTGAAAGGAAAGCCATCTCCAGCCTGAAACAATCACTGTCACACCTCCATTTGAAGATGCCTGGTGGAGTTTTGTAAAATTACCATTAAGAATACACATTTAAGGCTTTGTAGTTTCTATAAAAGCGTTAAGTATTTGATTTACATTAGATTCATTTGTTCTTTCTTCAACTGTCTCTTTTTCCTACACACCATAACCGTTTGGATAAATGCTGGCTCAATCAAGTGTGCATTAAAACAAAAGAATTTAAGTTCAATAAAAGTGATGAATCAGAACTAGAAGCCAACCTTCCCCCTCCCTCCCCTTCCTGGGCCATGGGATTGCTACAGCAGGAGAAACAGGCTGATTTGGGAGCTGAGAGGACACAGGGACATACAGTTCTGGAGGGATAACCCAGGGCCTGGACCACTGTTGTGGAGCTGTTGGATTAAACATCAAGTCCTTCTCACCAGCAGGAAGAAGGGAAGGTTGGGGCTGGAGAAGCAATTTTTCGCAGCACCTCTTCTTCCCTCAGGTAAACAATGAAAAACCTGGCATCTCCCAGTCTAACCTGAACCACGGCATTTTGGGAGCCCCCAAAGGAACATTTTAGCCAAAGTTCAGCAATTGGGTGGGCACATTCCCAGCTACAGAGAATGAGTCTACTCAGTGTAAACAATGCCCAAATGTCATCAGCAGGTACCACAGGCATGAGCAAAACCAATGGAAGTGTTCTGCCACCATCCCTTAAACCTGTTCTGGTAGGCAATGAAAAGATTAAACTCTCCCTCTGTGCTCTCCTTCTAGCCTAATTGTTTGAAGCATTCCTTTTACTCCAGGCTGCAGGAGTTATCTCGCTGATGGACAACCCATCCAGCCACTGCCATGCTCCACCCACGGAGAACAAGCTGATGGATGAACTTCAGGCACATTTTCTCAGGAGACGTAGATGAATTTATACAAATGCCTCCAACACAACACACCCTTCTGATCCAGGCCCACGAAATGTAAACATCTTACCCATTAGAAGCATTGAAATGCTTCCAGAATCTTTGCCACCTGCTGGATTTCCCAGGTGCAGAAATTCAAGGGATGTACGTAAAGAATTTATTTCCCTGGAAAGGAGGAGGAAGGATTCTTCTTGTTCTGGGAAGAAAAATGGTAAACTTTTACAAAATATTTTAAAAAAATAAGAAGTCCAACAGCAGCATCCAAGTGATTCAAGACACAGTGCCATGAGAAAATCCACTTTCACAGACGTGTTTCAAAAGAAAAGCTACTGGTTTTAAGCTGCATAATGACACCACTGTGAGTTCGTCCTCGCCAGCCCTGCCACCTGTATTGAACAAATAAAAAAGAGGATTGTTCTAGAAGTGGCGACTGCAAGAAAAAAGAATTTTTGCTCCTTTACCCAGAAACTTTATTGGCTCTACGTGAGACTGCACTGCTCCATCCGGTGAGAAACTGCTGGGTGCCAAGGTCATTACCAGCACTCAGACACATTCCCTAACTCCTTCCCGAAGCCTTTCCCATCTGAAAGCAGAGTTTACATTATTCATAAGGATAATCACAAATATGCAGAGAGCTGTAGACATGTAATGGAGAGGCTGGCTTGTATCCCATCCAAATTCCAGGCGCTTCATGGAGCTTACAACTTTCCCATAAATTTTTGCTGCATGGGACGTACCTCCATTCTCAACCACTCCAACAGTCCCAAAGCAGGGACAGCTTTGGAAAAGTTCTCATGCTCCCCTGTGGAGTTTTATTACTTTTGAAGAAAGGAAATCAAGTGGAAATGCTGTGCCACCTTCCCATGGGTTCTCCAGGTGGAAGTGTTTGCTTACACACACCATCTCCTGACTGCATATGGAAGGCACAAACAGTGTTCATGCTCTGAAACAGAGTTCTGGAAATTCAGTGAAAATCAACATTTCCAAGACCACAAGAACTGCAAAATCAAGTTACTGTTGTTTCTGTGGCTCCATGAAAAAGCCAGGAAGGGTCAGTGCCCTTCTTAGCACCAGCTGCTGGCAGCCAGCAACAGGGCAGGTTTTAAAGCACCTTCTTTAGGGTTCATGATGTAGACAGATTTCCATTTCATCTCCCTGCAAGAAGCACCTGAGGCAGCCACAGTCCTGTGGCAATGGTTGTGCGAAGCAGAAGGGAGGAGAAAACGTCCAGTCTGCCAAGAAGAGGAGAATTAGGTATGTCTAACTCCAGGAGTTGGAATGACATTTGCAGGATGGATTATGAAACAAGGACAGACAGAAAAGCTGAGGATCCTCACAGCATGTGTTACTGGAAACATCCCAACTCCTTTTGGACAAGATTAATAAATAACAGTAATAAAGTAATAGATTAAGAAAATGGAGGTATTTCTAAATCCCTCAAATCTTTCCCTTGAGCCTCAAACCCATCCTGAGTAGATCCATGTCATCAGATGCAGTCCAATAGGGAAGCAAGAGACAAGGCATTCACAGCCACATTAACAGTAATTAAGTGTAACTTCAGCAGAAGACAGAATCATGGAGACATTAATAAGTGATGAGATCACAAAACATCTGGAGAAACACGAGCTGATATTAAAGTCGCCAGCAGAGTCTTATAAAGGGCAAGTCTTGTTTGACAAATCTGCTGGAACTTTTTAAAGAGGTTAACACAGACTCCAGACAGGAAGAAAACATGGGCCATAATCTGTTTGGATTTTCAAAGGTTATTTGACACATCACATCCCATAGGCTGGTGTGTTAAAATACGGCAAGTCAAAAAGTGCACCACCTTTGCACCTTGGACAGATGAAGCCAAGGATGCTCAGAGCGTGGCAGTGTCATCAGCAAAAACCAGAGGGACACAGGGAGCCTGTTTTGTTCAGGGCACGTACAATGGAAAAGAGAACATCATTAACACAAGCATCCATCCAGATGGATCACATTGAACCGTGACATGGAGGACATCAAGTAATCACTGGATAATGGTCATGGTGTTCATCTGAACTGGAAAACGAGGATTTTTCATATTAGAAGCCTTATGTATAATGATGCCTTCGGAAGATGCGTAACCAAAGAAACTGGGAGAGCTTCTAGGAATAGCTACAGAAGGTTTCATGATGGGCAGGAGGCAACTGAGGCCAATGGAGCACAACAGGGAAAAGAATCTGAGCCCTCCATGAACAGCAGTGGACACAGAACAACCACCAGGAGCATGGATGGACAAGCCAAGGTCTGACCCAAGAAACAGTCCACATTTAGGTTCTCCTGAAGTAGATCCCTGGCAGGAGGGGAGATCTTCTCCAGACTCTCCATAAGCCGCAAGTCAACAGCAATGAACAGCCCCCTTCCACAACAGGTTCCACATTTATCCTGGGAAAACTGATGGGAAGTCTCTCTCTTGAAATAGAGCACATAGATTAGAAGGATCACAGCTCATGAGGGCTCCAAAGATTAAATTATCACTAGACTGAAATCCTGGAAAGCAAAATGCCCACTCAGAGCTGTTCAGAGCAAAGACAAAGGCAGCAACGGAACACGTCTCC